>NC_137770.1:174393920-174913920 GCF_963455305.1 Plecotus auritus | reverse complement strand
TGAATCAGAACAAGTGGTAATCTGAAGGAGCAAGGTCTGGTGAATACAGCGGGTTGGTTAATACTTCCCAGGCAAGACCTTTTAACGTGTCTTTAACTGGTTTTGAAGTGTGTGATGGTGCGTTATCATGAAGCAAAATTACTTTGCCGTGTTTTCTGGCACATTCTGGTCGTTTCACGATCAAAGCATGGTTCAAATTGATTATTTGTTGTCGGTAGCGATCAGTATTAACAGTTTCACCTGGTTTTAGAAGCTCATAATACACCACACCTCCCTGATCCCACCAAACGCAGAACATTGACTTCTTTCCGAAGCGATTTGGCCTTTCAATCGATGTTGATGGTTGACCTGGATCAACCCATGATTTTGTGCATTTGGGATTCTCAAAATAAATCCACTTTTCATCACCAGTCACAATTGGATGCAAAAAAGACTTTCTTTCATGCCGTTGAAGCAACATTTTACTAATGACTTTTTGGTTTTCCATTTGTCTTTTGTTCAGTTGATGTGGCACGCATTTTCCTTCCTTTAAAATCTTTCCCATTGCTTATAAATGATTGGTAACTGTTTGATGAGCAACGTTTAATCTTTCTGCAAGTTGTTTTTGAGTTTGACATGCATCTTCATCCTAAAATGCTTTTAATTGTTGGTCTTCAAACTTTTTCCGTTGACCTGGACGTTCTTTGTCTTTCACATCGAAATCACCACTTTTAAAGTGTTTAAACCAGCGTTCACAAGTTTCTTGAGATGGAACATGTTCACCATAAGCTTCCTGGAGTATATGATAACTTTTTCTTCAAAATAAAGTAATGAATTAAAACTTCCCACGAATGCTCTTTTTTTTGGCACGAAATTTGACATTTTTAAGCGTAAAAATATCTATGATGTTAACACCTTCAGAAAATTTGACATGTGAAGTTTTGAAGCTTGTTGTCAATACAACAAAACAGCATCCATATCAAATCGCATATATATCAACATATGTGTAACTCCATCTATTGAAAAAAATCTGCATTAGTAACCAGTACACCTGTTTTGAAACTTTATTTGCTATTTTTTCATATCACTTCATATTATTATTATTATTATTTTAACAATTTCTTCCTCAGTACTTCAACTGTCCTTTTGTTCTTTTTTTTTTCTCTTTCATGGATGCCATGTTCTTTTGGAAGCTTTTTTACATCAAGTTAATGGCCTTTTAGGCTTCCTCCACATAAATAGGAGTTCACTTTTTGAATAGTAAGAATTATATGTCATAGGAGGGGCATCAGGATTTTAAAGATGCTTAGGTGGGGCATGGCCAAAAAAAGGTTGGGAACCACTGCCCTAAATCAATCACTTGTGAGGCAGAATAGAATTCGTACAGCCAATTATGATTTAGTGCCAAGGCTGGACACAGAGCCACCTCTATTAACAGAGCAGAGGAGCACATGGCTGTGGGGTGGCTGGCCAATACTGTCTGCTCCAACTACTGGGAACATGGGAATTGTCTCCCAGGAGCCAGTAAGTTGTACAAACGCCGTAACCATAACACAACAGAATAAGAGGAGAGGGTCGTTCCCACACACATTACGAGGCAGAGATGAGTACTAGTTCTCAACCAGAAATTTCCATGATCCCGACATCCCCTTTCCCAGGAATTCTAAATCACTGGGTGTTGCGGTCATTCTTGGTACTCGCTCACTGCAGGGCATAATGTGAGAGAAGTTGGTGCTCACGTAAGTCCTCTGTAAGGGCTGAGGCCTGACCTAAGGGGTTCAGCTATGTGGCTGTCACAAACATTTCTTTCGTGGCAGGATTCAGTAACCGCGTCCACAGAGATAAGGAGAGGCAGTGACAACACATGGCACGAGGAGGCAATGCCCTTACTTCTGCAAAGCCCGTTTACTGCTTGGCCCCGATTGAGGGCTCCAAGATATCTTAGCAGGTTGGCCCACACGCGGTTTATTGGTCACACCTACAGGACTCGCCGCCAGCTTTAACAGGCAGTCCATGAAAGCAGGGACGGGTCAGTCTTTTTTCACTGAGAAACCCCATGGACAGGAACAATGCCTGCTCTGAATGGCCATCGGTAAATGCTTGGTGAGTGAATGAATACATCCTTAAGTTAAACAGTCTTCAGAGTCAGAACACTGGTTCTATCTGTGACTTTTAGGGTTTTGCACAGCATCACTCCAATTCATAGCCTACTATAAGTCAGTTAGAAAACAAGAATTCCCCCCACTGACTTGGAAATATTTCTAAATACCTTTTCTGCATGACCCTTCTTATTTTATGTGCTTACTGAATTGATAAGATTGCATTCACAGTCAAGGTAGACTCCAGGGATATTTTTTAACGCTTTGAATTTCCCACACAAACAATGTCTGCTTGTCTTTCTCCCTAAATCTTACCCAGTTGGGGAATAAGTTTCATATCTGAGAGCCAGAGGTAGCCCAAGAGAGTGTTCCTCCTGTCACTTCAGGAATGCTTGGGAAACATATCTTTATTTCTCCTGCTCTCCAGTTCCCTTTCATTCCAACAGAGGACAAAGCCTTCCTGTTTATTTCCAAGTGACTTCCCATGGTTTAAAAACCTCTCACAATGAAAAGTCAAGTAAGAGAAAAAAAATAAGAAGTTACAGTGAATGTGAATGAGAATATTACCATTTTTATTGTCTTCTTCATTCTAAAATGGGAAGATGTAATCCTGTGAACTGGCCTCCTCTCTCTCTCTCTCTCTCTCTCTCTCTCTCTCTCTCTCTCTCTCTCTCCAGAATGTGCTCTGAACCCCATCTTCCCAATTGCTCTATAAATGTTTGCATAACTGCTAACAGGAAAGCCTTCTCAGAAATCCAAACCAAAAAGTACATCAGACTATTCCAGTAAATGTGGCAAAAGGAATCTATTAACATGGCAGATATGACTAACCATGGTGCCACACATGAACTGTGGGAGAATGTGCTGGACATTACTATTCTCTTGCAGAAATAATGGGTATATAGCACATCTCTCTCCTTTTATAAGTTGCAGCCAGCATATATTTATGCCTATTCATTAATGTATTCTTCCTTTAAAAATTCATTCTTCTCTGATATCCTTTTCCACTCTTAAAATTTTTTTAAAGACATTTGCCTTTATTCGCTTCATTTTTGCTATAGCTTCATGGACTGATTGAGTGACAATGACTATTATGTTTAAAAAGTACTACCACCATTTACTTAGCACTTATTTTGTTCCAGACTCTGTTTAGTCCTCCCTTTGATGGTTAGAGATTATTAGCTCCATTTTACAGATGAGAAAACTGAAGTCCAGAAGGTCAAGGGGTTGCCCAAGGTCACAGGGACAATAAGTCTCAGACCCTGGATTCTGATGCAGGGAAGTGTGGCCAGAAACTGCAATCTCTAGGGCAACAAGGACACACTCCAGTATGTTGCTTCCATTTACATTCCTTCAGCTAATTTTTCAAAATTTATTCCTTGAAACAAACTTACAAGGTGAGTGTATTCCCATTTTACCAGAAGAAAGCTAAACATAGAAGTGAAATAACTTGATCAAGCTCACAGAACTAGAAAGGGCAGAATTGTGATGTAAATTCTGGCCCAACAACTTCGAAGCCTCACAGGGCACCTGGCAGAGAATATTCTCTAGTTTTATGGAGAAGAGTGTCCTCCTGTCCCCCAGCAGCAGTGCGATAAAACGGGATTTCAACAGTGACAAGAAAATGATGTACCAGTAATATTTACCAAGTAAGAATTTTCTGAGTTATATCCCTAAGTCCCAGTCCCTCATAAGGTTCATATATACACTGAGTGGCCAGATCATTATGATCTCTGAATGCACAATAATCTGGCCACTCTGTGTGTGTGTGTGTGTGTGTGTGTGTGTGTGTGTGTGTGTGTGTGTGTGTAATAGAAGCCTGGTGCACGAAATTCGTGCATGGGGAGGGGGGTATCTCTTAGCCCAGCTTGCACTCTCTCCAATCTGGGACCCCTCAAGAGATGTCCGACTGTGTGTATGTGTGTGTATTAGAGGCCCGGTGCATGAGTTTGTGCATGGGTGGGGGCCAGCCAGCCTGGCCAGGGGGAGGGGACATGGGCAGTTGGCCAGCCTGCCTGCTGGTCAAACTCCTGGTTGAGGGGACAATTTGCATATTAGCCTTTTATTATATAGGATATACACGGAGTGGCCAGATTATTATGCGTTCAGAGATCATAATAATCTGGCCACTCAGTGTATATGTAAATAACACATAAAATGAGGAAACTCTTAGATATTGAATGAAAGGCCTGGATTATCTGCATTTCTTTTCTTTTTTGTTACTGAACTGTATCTCAAACTTCTCATTATTAAAAGAAAATCTATTACCTAATCAGTCTTGATTTTAAAGCTAAACTCTCAATGGTGGTCCATTTTGTAAAAAACTACATGATTCTTCGCAGAGAAAAGCCCTCAAATATCTCGGTCAGATTCTCCAAACTCTCCCAGTTTATCAACTAGAATAAAAACTTGGCCAGAGCTAAATGGAAATTAATGGCCAGCACAGTACTGGGCACAATGGAATGTTTGTGGAATTATTAAATAAGCCACAGATAGAATAAGCCACTTAATGCAATGTATGTACATTTTAATTTTTTACATGATTTCAAACTTACAGGGTGTTGCAAAAGCAGTACAAAAAATCCCTACAAACCTTTACCAAATTATTACAATTTATTAACAATTTTCCCCATTTGCTTTATCGATGTAATTTTATGAACATGATCATGTGTAATAAAGTAATGTGTAGCCTCTTATAATTAATCAATCAAGGTAAAATGATTTAAACCCAAACTAAAAAGAACACCACTTTTCTGCCAGAGTCAACTGTTAATCTAACTCCTCTAAGTTGAAAAGCTCCTTGGATTGAGCCAAATCGGGAGCCCTGTGGTCCTGTTCCGGTGGTTCCCCAGAGGCTGGCCTGTGCAGACATCCTTCTCTGGGTAGGGAGGGGCAGCTGGGTTATAACTGGCTCATGTGGTGGTGAAGCTAAAAGGGGAACCCTCACAACACCGACCTGGCACAGCTGGCTGGAGGGGCCCCGAGTACACAGCCTTTCCTGAGAGGGCTGTGCACACTCCTGGGAGCGATGCATTAGAGGCCTGGCAGCAGGCGGACTGCTTCCGGCTCTTTCTCTGGTCTCTGGCTGCCTGCAGCTCTCGCTGGTGGCTCAGAAGTGCTTTCGAAAGTAGCTGGATTCCCTTAGTAAATATCAGCCAAGGAAGTCACATGAAGAGATTGCTCCAGCTCACTCTTGCTGGTGGGCCTCCAGGGGTAAAAGAATACAGTGCGAGTCTTCTCCGTCATGAGGAAACCATTGTCGCTGAATCTCCCCGGGATGCTCCCTACATCCAACCACACAAAGGGCGCCACAGCTGAGGTTTCCAGGTCAAACACAAAGGTGTCCTTGTGCTGAGAGATGATGGCCTGAAGGAAAAAGATAAATGAAGTGAAAGATGAGGGACAAGCTCTCCGTTCCATACCTGACGCCTATCAGAGCGTGTTTATGTGGGCCTAACAGGGAGTATATTTCCTACAACTTTGGTTCACCAGCTGCTAAAGTCATACATTCCATGCACTGTGTCAGATACTGAGAAATACATGGGAATGTGTTAAGGCTCTGGGAAATGACCAAATTGTAATCTCAAACCAAGTGCAGAAATGTGTAGTCTCCTATTATTAGAGAGACTATTTCACGAGAAGCTCAAAGCTTTGTATCGTTTACAGTGTTTCTCAGGGTTTCATCAAGAGAGGAACGTTTTTGCATAACTGCTGGGCCGTTTAATGACTTTCTCGGGATCTATCTGGAGCCAGCCACAGAGCACAACCCCGGAGCTCACCTCCTGCTCCTCTGAAAAGACCCAGAAACGTAGACAGCAGCCTGCCAGGCATGTACAGGTCTAGCATGAGAGCTTTCTCTTCTTCACTACAGAGAACTGCAAAGCCACAATCATGAACACTTTTAAGATGTGTGAAGCCCACACGGTATCAGCAATCAAACGCACAGCTTAAATCTTGTCATTTGTCATCGAGCAGCACGTGCACAGTGAGGCTGAGCTCAGCCCGAGGGCGGGGGTTCGCAAGCCTCTCTGAGAGAGTATGGATGAGTGTGACCTGGTCATCCAAGCTCAGCTGTCGTCATGAAATACGAGTCCTTAGCATGGGTATATGCCACACCATAGGTTTGACATTACATGTTATGTGTGGCATCAAGAATTTCAAAGGAGAATTTTTACTATACATAACTTTAGCCTTACACACTTGTCTGATTGCCATTCAGAGTTCTGAGCTACAAACAATAAAACAAACCTGTGGAAGAAGCAGAAATGAAAACTAAGTATATTAGGTAGCTCGCAGATGGTCAGAGATTCATGCTTGAAGCTAGATGTCAGATTCCCAAAACAATCGTCCACCTGTTCCGGTAAAGCAGTCACAGCATGCGATTCACACAGCTGGCTCTGGCCAGCCCACACGGCTGCTACGGAGGCCCCGGTCACTGCTGCGCCAAGGCCGAGGCCGGAAGCGACTCTGGTACCTGCTCACTCTTGTTGCCTTCTTCCAACTGGAATCTTATTTCAATGCATCTGACTACGGAGCCTGCAGCCTGCGGCTCAAGCTTGCACCCTGGCTTCAGGGAGGCAGAGAAAACAAATTTCTGGCATCCACCTGGGGACAGATCACCCAAGTGCCTGGCCAATGTTAAGCCTGCAATAAATGCTTTGTTGTTGTTGTTGTATCCCTTTAGGAAAGGCAAGTCTCACTGAAATTCAAATGAGGTAGGAAAAATAAAGAAGTCCTACTTCTCTCCCACCCCGCATTATCCCAAGATAATGAAGGCTTAGCTAAGGAAAGAGAAAAGAATTGTTTTCAAAATCCGAGATCTAGTCTGCTACACAGTGGGGTTGTTTTGTTTTTTCTTTTCTTTTTTTCTGGAAAGAAGCTACTTAAGTATATGTCATTTCCTTCTTATCTGTTGTTACAGATAACTTAGATTTCGTTACATGAATCTTTCATTACTGGGAAAGAAGATATATGTTTTCAAATCAAGGATTAAGAATTTCTATATCATTACTTCTAAAGTAAATGTAAAAAACCCTCCCACTTAAGGCTTCTCAATGAAGTAAAGGGTCAGACACATTTAAAATTTGCTAAAACTAGAGAATGGACCTTTCTAGAAAAATATGTTCAATCACTATGTGTAGGAGGAAAATGAAGGACAGGGTTTTAATCGACTAAAGAGATTCCAAATTCTCCAGCTGTACAGTTTTTATAACAACACAGCCTGCTCATGCCATTGTTTTTCTTGGCAATTATAAAGAGATTTGATAATTAAGCTACTTTGCAGCAATAAATCAAGGAGCATAGAATGAAACTTTTAAAGATTAATAGACTCTACTTAAAATTTCAAAATGAAAGTGCTCCTCCTGGCTCCGATGCTTCCCTGAGCATGTTCCCGGAGCGTGTCAGTCCCTCTAGACCTGTTTGCTCACTTGTAAACACAGATGATAAAGTGGATGGGAAATGGGGTTCTGTGGAAAGTAACTTCACAGGGCGATCTGGTCATCAGTCCCCAACTGGGCAGGTCATGGTGGGTGGCCCACACCTATAACTTCTTTAGAAAAAGGTTTATCTTTGCCTTAAGTAAACCCTGCCCATCATTGCTGAGTATCTAGGTTAACACACCTTTGAACAACCAGAAGTGATGGAAGGAGACTCGACTTGGGGTGGTGAACACACCATACAGTGTACAGATGATGTGTTGTGGAATTGTGCACTTGAAACCTGTATAATTTTGTTAACCAGTCTCTATCTATAGATAGATTAGATTAAAATAAATAAATAAATAAATACATAAACAAAGAAAGACCAGCAGTACTAACCTGGAAGGGGTATTAACACTCCAGACAGCACACAATCTTGTTAACTATCCTGTAATACAATCCCTGTGTTGCTTCCTCCCACCTCATGCAATCTTCCTTGTTCCCTCCTTAATTTCATATGCATAAAAGAAGCTGTTATTCTCTGGAGCATTTAAGATCTTGCTCCTTGGCATGTACCATCAATTTGGCTCAAATAAACTCTTATGAAAATTCTCTACAGGTTTGACCATTTCTTACATCAATAATAATACTTCGGGGTTGGTGCACTGAAACCCCAGGACCGAGTTTGGCACTCTGGGGTGGGGGTGGGGGGTGGAGGTATGGGAGTGGGGCGGGTGCGGGGAGAGAATCCCTGATGACCCTGACGCCTCTCCCTCCACTGCGAGAGCCCATGGGGGAGGGCTGATGGGACAGCAGGAGTAGCAGGAACCAAAAACTTTTGACAAATGCTGAATTAGAAATAAAAATCATTTGGCCTTTGCTTCCAGTGAAAAGGAGCCAAAATTCCCAGGCCTTGGGGAAACTCTGTTCCAAGGAAAAAGTTAGCAAACAGCAAGATGCAGAGTGCCTGCCCCGGAGCAGGGCAGCTCCCGAGGTCATGGTGACCCCACCGACCGGTGCTTACAGTGATGTCTGCCTTCTGGAGCCCCTCGGCCTCCTTCGGTGAGGACAGGAAGTGATAGTTGGTTGAGCTCAAGGGTTTGCTGTTGGTTGACAGATAAAAGGAAACCACACAGCTTTGCCGTGTACAATGCCCACATCTCTGCAGCATTTCAGACACCGGCTCCTGATAGAGAAGGACAGCCTTGCCTGCTCTCATCACAAAATTCGGGGTCCTGTGAGAGCACACAGGCTCCAGGGAACTCCACCTGTGCACTCTCACCTGTGGAGAAACAACACAGAACAAAAGCAAACATTGCTGGGTTACTACTTTTTTAAGAGGAAAATAGTAGTAATCATTGATGAAAGGCGGAATAGCAGGAGTGGTTAAGAGACTATGAAACCCGGGTTTAACCTCAGCCCCACCAAGTACTAGCTGTGTAGCTACACAAGTTCATCAGAGTCTCAGAGTCTCTGTTTCTTCCTTCATAACGGGAGAATAATAGCAGCACTAACTTCACGGGCTGCTGTGAGAATTGAATGAAGCACATACCCAGGCACTGTCATTAGTCCATAAGCATGACCTATGTTCAATGTCCTCCAAACTGTAGCACCCAAGACTTGAGTTTCTACCCTTGCTTTTCACCTAGCATTGTTTTCGATCCAAGTTTACTTTTCCACATATGCATTCTCAATAAAGCTATTTCCTGCTTTCCATGATTATCAGTAAGCTTACATTTAAGTGGCACTTTATAATTCAGTTGCATCTAATTCTTTTATTCACTACTCATAGAAAGCCTTTTAGAAAATACCATAGGCTTGCCTGGCTGCTGTTGCTCAGTTGTTGAGCATCAACGTATGAACAAGGAGGTCAGGGTTCAATTCCTGGTCAGGGCACATGCCCAGGTTTCAGGCTCGGTCCCCAGTGGGGGTCATGTAGGAGGCAGCCCATCAATGACTCTCTCTCATCATTGATGTTTCTCTCTCTCCTTCTCCCTTCCTCTCTGAAATCTATAAATATATATATATATATATTTTTTTTTTTTTAAAGATTATAGGCTGGTATAATTTTACAGATGAGGAAACTGAATCACTAAGACATTAAGACTTAAGGTCACAGAATAAACAGCAGTTTTACCCTGAAAAGGGGTATGATGACTCTGGGACAGCCCATTTTCTACTCCAGGCACTAGAAACACTCTGATACAAATTAATTTCTCTTTTCTGTTTCCCCAAAGAAAAAGCACCAAATAACTAACGAAATAATCTAAAACTCTCCATCACAGAGAGAAAATCCAATCAACTTACAGTGAGCATCACGCGGTTCGAGTGAAGGTCTGACACCCCATAGACGAAAAACACTCCTTTATCCTCAAAACCCACTGGCCACAGTGGCGCGAAGAAATGCCGAGCAAAGTAATGAAGCATTTTCCACTTTCCTCCGTACTCTAAAAAAGTCAGCAAAGTTAGGACGTGGGCAGGGTCAAGCAGTCAGAATCATCACCCACATGGCCCAGTGGGTATGAATATGTCATGATTCTAAAGACTGAGAGTGGAAGGGAGACCCACAAAGATCGGGAACCCACATTTGGTGAGGCTCTGAGCATTTTTAACGTTGCCACATATTATCCTCACATCTGGGTAAGGCACACCTTAACATCCATTTTTCAAATGAGGAAACAGGGGCTCAGACAGTTAAGTCAAACATGCCACAGGCCGTCTTTTGGGCCCAGAGTAACTCCTTGCTTCTGGGAGCTCAAGGCGCCCACGCTCCTTTTTACTACACACACAAGAAGAAGGAAACCAGTGGCACTGGCAGTGAACACCTGTTATGAATACTCCTTTGTAAGAATGATTTAGAACTCACAGTCTCCTGTTCCCATGAGCACAAGTCCCCTGAGTGAGACAAAACAAGCACTGTCACTAACGTGGCTGGCAAGTTCCGACTGGAGAACACCCAACCAACAATTAAGGGCAGTTCCTTATATACAGTTATAAGTTGCCAAGGACCTGTAGAATGCTGTGCCTGTTGGCAAATCTAGTATGCTAACCCCACAAACCAAAAAATATGTCGCCCTGGCCAGTGTGGCTCAGTTGGTTGTCCCATGTGCCGAAAGGTTGCCGGTTCGATTCCTGGTCAGGGCATATGCCCAGGTTGTAAGCTCAATCCCTGGTAGGTACATGGAGAAGGCAGTCGATTGATGTTTCACTCTCGCATGGATGTTTCTCTCTCTCTCCTTCTCCTTTCCTCTATCCTATATAATCCTATATAATAAAGAGCTAACATGCTAATGGTCATCACACCACAAAGATTGATGAGCAGGAGGCTGCATGCGCAGCAAGGCTTGCAAGGGTAGCTGTCCAAGGAGGCAGGGCGCCTCCTCGCAAGATTGAGCCTCTAGTAAATAATAAGTAAATACTGCCCAATTGTCTAAACAGTATCTCTTCATCCTGTGTTAAGGGCTATTCCCCCCATGCTCCACCTGTGATTCTCATCCAATACCCTTTTGTCTGGTTGGAACTGATACAGAGTTTAGCCAGATAAAGTTGATCAAAACTCCAGTTCCCCTCAAGAGGTGACCTGGCACTAATCAAAGCCTGTGGTGAATGGATTTTAGATTTGTATCCATAGCTGGTTTAAGAGCCTTACCCAGCAACATGGCCTTTTTATTTCACGGCTTTGCCTCATTTTTGACCCTGAACTTTTGTTGGTATTAACTGAACTTTGCTTCAAACCACCTCTGGTGAAGGCCAAAGATTCATCATTACTTCTGGATGGTTTCTCATGTACCAAAGTAGAATAATTCAAACTGCAAGTGCCATGCCAGTCATCTCACCTATTGCTAGTTGGACTGCTTCAATTGAGAACCCTTCCTACTTGGACTTCTGACTCTACTACCTCCCCTTTCAAGAGATAAATAGGGCAGAATAAAGATGACTTCATGGTCTTAAACAGGAGTCAAGCAAAGGGACATTTTAACACTTAGTGGGGCCAACCTTCCACATGGTTGAAGTCTCCTAAATGGAAGAAGAGATGCATAAGTAAATGCCCCTTTGCCTTGGAAAGTCCTCTTAAATTCAAATCTAAGCAATAATTATGACACGTAACAGATCTCTGTGCATGAATCTACCCACCCCGTTAGCCTGCTTTTGTGACACTGCACAGCACAGAACTCATAGCGAGGCTGCCTCTCAGGCTCCTGGAAAGACTGTGAAGGGGGGTGGGGGAGGGTTCCAGTTCATTGACCAGCTGCTGGAGAATCTCCTCACCTCAGCCTCTGGGTTTTCTCAGCGCCTCTCCCCACAGGGATTGCTTTCTCTCTCACACACACACACACACACAAGGAATGCTGAAACACTTACCCAGAGAGGCCCAGGAAGGAGCCGGCCAGATGTCATTCAGCTGCCAATACAGCGCCCCCATGGTGTGCCCTTTTCCATCCACTATCTCGCTGCGACTGCGGCGGTAGAATTCAGTTTCTGTTTTGACACACTGGGCCTGCATCACCTGAGTCGGGTGAACATTAAAACACATGTGTGACTGTTTGATGTAGGCTGTCCAGATCTGAGAAAATTACAGATTGTTCGTTTTTAAAGTGAACGGAATAAATCAGAGAAGCATTACATATACCATTATTATACTAGATCTGGAACTACCCCCTTAGCATCAGAGAAGCTGTTGTCTGTAAAAGCTAGTGGGTTTGGGAGGCTTGGTGTTTGACTCATTATAACAATTGGGTAATCAAAGAGGCAGGACGGTGTAAAGGTTCTTTGCTAATGGCAGTGTAGGCAATGATAGGAAACAAAGACTTATTCCGGAGCAAATGCTATATGTAGTGAAACACTAAGGTTTTTGCAGTGATGGGCTTTACTAATATTTGCAGAGCTGTTTTTTTAAAGCTTTATTAGAAAAAAATCTGTAGGAAAAATACCTTTATTTTGAATCTGATACTGACCAGTCCCTATCCCCTTTTTTTCTAGTCAAGCAATTGTTTTTATATCATGACTTTTGAGAATGTAAAATTTCTTAAGAACGCAATTCCTTCATCATGGCAGAAGAGATGGTAAACTGCAGCAATGAGACAAGTGAGTTTAGTTGTTGTTTAAGAGGCAATAACCAATTCATGCAGGACCCTTAATTACTGTCATTATCATTGAAAAATCAATCTCTTTTATTGATGCTGTTGCTGAGACTGTGGGTGTCACATGCTCCTAGCTTGGAGTTGTCGTTCAGAAAGGCTCATAAATGAGAGTTCATTAGGAGACGTCACCAAAGGGAACCCGGAGAGATGGTCAGGGCTGCAGGATTCCTCAGTCAGAGGGAAGGATGGCCTTAGAGGAAGAAAGAAGGTTTGCATATCTGGTCACTAGAAGACTAAGCTCAGATGCCTTCTTATAAAGCTGAGAAAACTAGATAAAGGTAGAGCCTTTAGACAGAAGTAGGCTGGCTAGGGAAGAAGTCATAGATGAAGTGATGACTTACATGAGGCAGAGCCATAAAATTCCAGAAGGGTAAACCAAGAAGAAATCGTGGCCATTCAATCTATATATATAAAAGCCTAAGCAACTGGAACAACTGGTCACTATGACACGCACTGCGGCCAGCCAACCGGCCAGATCGGGCGGGGGTGGGGCCGGCCGGCCAACCTCCTGCGGCCCCTCCCCCTGGCCTGTCCAGCCCCAAACACCCCCAATCAGGGCGGCCCACCCATGCACCAATTCATGCACAGGCCTCTAGTAAATATTTATAAGCACCTAGAGCATGTGCTACAAGCTGGCAATGATAAGCCCCTCTCTCAGCCAAAAAGATACAGCCCACACTCGTGGAGCTTATTGGTTTATGTAGAAACAGGTTTTAATCCAAGAGTCACACAAATAAAGGTGAACTTTAAACAGAAATGAGTGCTAAGGAGGATAGGTATGCAACGTTAGGAGCTTGGATGTTAGGGGAAATGGGCACAGCTGAGGGATGAGGACTGGCCTCAAAGAAGAGGAAAGAGGAAAAGAAAGAGGCAGAACCTTGCTGCAGAGAGGACAACATGTGGTGAGAGGAGAAGGCCCGAGCACAGAGAACTGGGAGCCCCAGGAGAGAGGCTGGGGAGAGGCGAGACCTGGGAAGGTTTTTCTGTCCAACCTAAAGGCCACTGGAAGGCACAGAAGTTTTTAAGCTAAAGGGTGACGGGACCAGATTTGTATTTCTAAAAGACAACTCTGACTACGGAAAGGAGAATGGAGTGCAGGGAGCCAGAATGGATTTAGGGACACCATTTAGCAGCTATTAAAATCTTCCAAGCAAGAGACACCGTTAGCTGTGAGCAGATAAAGAAATGTACATCTCATTCAGGAATCAGACCACTGGGACCACAGTGAGGACTGCAGGCAAATACGCTCTAAAGAAACTAAGAATCTCACACACAAAGCAGCAATGGGGTCAACTCAAAATGACCAAAAAATACAGTCTGAATGCAGTAGTCTAACACTAAGTCAGAGGGGATGCAATAGAAAAACAGACCAGAGAACTGTGCTTTATGTCAGTCAAGCTATCTGCAATTAGGCTCAGGATCTCCAGCCAAGATCCTTGCAAAAACATCAATCTTGTCTCAACCAAAGAAAGCGATTTATCTACCTCTAGGCCTGGATTGCTGGCACAGAGTGGAATTAAGTCACTTGAGTAAGCATTCACAGATATGTTGAGTTATTGTACAAAATCAGTGTTGTGGAGCAACTTCTAGAAAGTTCAGTAATGATGAAGCAGCCAAGAAGTGAAATCTCAGTAGAAACTAATCTGAGAGCAATACCAATGATCAATCCATGCCCCCCATCAGCACGGAAAGTAACCTTTACATTTGTTTCAGAGTTTCTGAATCTGAACTCTTTTAAATCACCCCAAGTTTCCAAATAATGCCCCACCAACCAAGCTATAAGTGGCCTATGACACAACATCCAGTCCCTGACCCTGTAGCAGTTACACCTGAGGCTCAGAAAGACAAGAAATCTCTGTCTTCATCTCAGATTCCTGCAAAAGCAGCCACTGCTTTATGGGCTGTGTGAGAAGGGAGCACAAGAGGAAGACTGAGGAGGCCCTCATCACACCAATGAGTAACAACGGGGGAAGCGGGGTCCTGGTCACCCCCAGACATTTCAGGAGCTGCTGACCAAGCACAAGCATCAACTGGCAACCACCATGGACACTCCACTCTGGGTGGCGGCCACATTCTGGAAACCCCAGAACCTGAAGCAAAGTCTGGGCCATTTCTGAAGCCAAAGAACCTGGAACATCCTGACATTACCCCCAGGGACTTGCCTCCTCATGAATGGCATTAAAGGAGGGGTTCACTCAAGAAGTTTGGGACTGGAATCACTTTCCTTGGATCCATATTTATAAAGTAGAGTGAAGAGGAAAAAAGTAAAACAGAATTCTGAAGCAGAAACAAAATATCAGTATATAACAGAGAAAGTAGTCAAGTCATCTCTTTCAGGTAAAAATGACCACTTTTTTTTATAGGACAAAGCTATAACCTATTGAAACAGTCATACTCCAGCTTAGTTAGATCGAATCCAAAAGACAACTAGATATTTTACTGATGTTCTTCATATAGATGGCCTGCATTGTCTTTTTCTCCATGGTGAATTTAAGCTTCTTTTCAGAAAAAAGAAATCTGATGGCTGTCAAATTATTTACATTGTTACACATTTTTTCCCAATTTTTGTTAACATACATTATAACTCATTTACATTTATAATTTTGCATTCTGCTCTCACTTAATTTTCACATAGGTATATTTCCTTGTGCTGGCACTTTCTATATATTTCTGTGCTTTAAACGGTTATGTAGTGATACCATAATTTGAATCATTCTCCAAATATTAGGCCAGTTTTTTTTCTTTAAATAAAAAAGCAAAGAACATTTTATGTCCCAATTAATTTCTTCACTTCCTGCACTGCCTCTTTTGATAACATGACAAATTTTAAACTCCTGGTTCCATATTGCTATATTATGATCCAGTCAAGAGGTTGCCATAAACTGGTGGCCTCCAGGCTAAACTTAGCCCCACATGGGTTTTAATTGGCCCACATGCAGGTGTTTCATGTTTCTTGTTGTTGATGTTGTCATTGTTTAATGTCTTAAGGCAGGGCCTCTACAATCTGTTTTGCCACAATTCCCAATAATCATACTCTCATCCATTCAAAATTACCTGCCTATATACATTTGAGTTTTCAGTCCCTAAACTATTCCAATTTTCAGAACTCCCTGCAATAATTATTTATTTCTGTTCCCAAGTTCCTTGCTGTAATTTACCTTTTGTAATTTAATAGGTAAATATGAATAATCCTTTAAATTTTTAAATTAAAAAAATTTTAATGCAAGCAGAGCTTCTAACCCTTGCAAGCTCTAACTGGTGGCCTATCATACCGTAACCTAGTGCGAAGGGGAGAAATCAAGACCCTTGAGTACTCCGGGCTCTGCATGGTGCAGTACACTCAACGGACAGATGGTGCCATGCCAATAACATGGACCTGGGTTTACCCAAACCAATGGGTGCCTGTCAGGACTAATGAATGGCATGTTTGTTCAAAAAAAATGCACAAGGCCACTCCCCACTATTCTTCTAAGGGAAGTTGTATAATCCTAGGTCTCTGGACTCTCTCTGGAACTGACTCTTTCTCTTTAAAATTGTACCTATATTTGTACACTCATGCACACTTTCCTAAAGAGGGCAATCTTTACATATTTAAAGATAAATGCTTAGCCATTTCCAAGGTTACTCAGTCCCAATGTTAGCAGACAAATCTTATTTTAGTTTCAAAAATATGCCTATATTCAGCAGCTTGCCTGATTACTTATGAAATCGGTCTCCTTAGAGAAACAGATGGTATGGTAAAAAGAAATTGGACCAGGACACCAAGACCTAAGGTTCCAGTTCCAGCTCTGCTCTGTGATGGAGGTTACCAGCTGTCTACAAAAACCCATCCTCCCCTTCCTTCTGAGTAACAGATTTGTAGGTGAACTGCATGTTCCAGAATTACACTCCAACTCTTGGAACTAGAAGTAGCCATGTGGCTAAGTTCTCCTGACAGATGTGATTTATATCCTTTATATAATTACTTAAAGTTATCTTGACAATAAGAATCTTCCAAGAAAGCCATTGTCCTAAACTAAGATATAATTCACACAATACATTAAATTTATTGGAGTGACATTAGTTAATAATAAAATTATATATGTTTCAAGTGTACAATATACATCATCTGTACATTGCATTGTGTGTTTACTACCCAAAGTCCAATCTCCCTCCACCATATATTTGACCCCCTTTATCCTTTACTACCTGCTCCCACTGTTGTCTGCATCCATCTGTGAGTTTCTGTTTCTCTTGTTTGTTCATTTGTTGCTTTCAGTTTTCTATCCCACATGTGAGCGAAATCATATGGTTCTTGACTTTTTCTGTCTGACTTATTTCGCTTAGCATGATAGTCTCAAATCTATCCATGCTATAGCAAACAGAAGTATTTCATCTTTTCTTATGGCTGAGTAGTATTCCATTACTTATATCTACCACATCTTCTTTATTCAATGATCTATTAAGGGACACTGGTTGTTTCTATGTCTTGGCCTCCGTATAGTTACTGGCTGTGCATTACCTAATTCCAGCAGATTTCATCACCCCAAAAACAAACAATGTACTGGCTAACAGTCACTCCTCTTTCTTCCCTCTTCTTTGTTTCTGGAAACACTAATCCACTTTGTTTCTATGGATTTGCCTATTCTGAACATTTTATAAAGTGGGATAATGCAATATGTGACCTTTTGTGACTGGCTTCCTTCACTTACCATGTTTTCAAGGTTCATCCATGGTGTATGTATCAGTATTTTATTCCTTTTTATTGCTGAATAACATCTCATTGTGTGGATATGTACCACATTTTTCTTATCCATTCATCAGTTGATACATGTTTGGACTGTTTTAGCTTTTTTGCTATTATGAACAATGCTATGAACATTTATGTACAAGCTTTTGTGTCAACACATGTTTTCCATTTTCTAAGATATATACCTAAGAGTAAAATTTCTGGGTCCTATGATAATTCAATATTTAACTATTTGAAAAACTTTTCCACAAGAGTTGTACCATTTTACATTCCCACCAGCAACATATAGGGTCCAATTTCTCCACATCCTTACTGTGATGGTTAACTTTCTGTGTAATGTGACTGAATTAAAGAATGCCCAAATAGCTGGTAAAACATTATTTCTGAGTGTGTCTGTGAGGATGTTTCTGGTGATTCAATAGATTGAGTAAAGAAGATCCATCCTCACCAATGTCAATGGGCATCATCCAATCAGTTGAGGGCCTAAATAGGCAGAGAAAGGGCGAATTCTCTCTCTCTTGTTAAATTGGGGCATCCAACTTCTCCTGCCCTCAGACATTGGAGCCCCTGGGCTGGTTCTCAGGCCTTCAAATTCCAGGACTTGCACCAATGGCCTCTCAGATCTCAGGCCTTCAGACTCAAACTGAATTACATCACTGGCTTTCCTGGTTTCCCATCTTGCACATGGCAGATTGTAGCACTTCTTAGCCTCCATAACCACGTGAGTCAATAACTATAATAAATCTCCATATATACTAGTATTTTACTTTCGTTTTTTAATTCTAGATATCTCACTATCTATGTACCTCACTGTGGTTTTGATTTGCATTTCCTTAGTGACTAATGATAATGAGCATCTTTTCATGTACTTACTGGTCATTTTCTTTGGAGAAATACCTATTCAAATCTCTTACCCATTTTTAATTGGGATGTCTTTTTCATTATTGTGCTGGATTTTTTAAATGATTTTTCTTCATCTATTGAGATGATTATATGGTTATTTTTTTTTTTTTTGCTTTATTCTATTAACAGGTGTTTGACTTTCATATAATGAGCCATTGTTGCATTCCTGGGATGAATCGCAGTTGATTATGGTACATAAAATTTTTATATGCTGCTAGATTTGGATTGCTAGTATTTTGTCTTGAGTCAGATTTCATAGCTTGTATCTAGGAATTTGTCCATTTCATCTAGGTGATATGACTTATTGTCATGCAATTGTTTATAGTATCCCCTTATTGCCCTTTTAGTTCTGTAAGGTCAATAGTAATGCTTCCTTTTCATTCCTGCTTTAGTAATTTGAGTCTTCTCTCTTTTTTTTTCCCTTGGCCAGTCTGGCTAAAGATTTTTTATTTTGCTGATCTTTTCAAAGAACTAACTTTTGGTTTTGTTGATTTTCTCTATTATTCCAATAAGACCTTTTTTTAATGTACCAAATTTCTGATGTCTGCTCTATTTATCTGCTGAAAATAGATGTTTTAATTCAACCAAACACCTCAGTAGTTATAGAATTCCTCTTATCCCAATTGTGATGGGATATAATTTTAAAAGTAGAAACCTGCTCCATTTATTGCCCTGAGAATTTGGACAAAATACTTAGTCTTTCTGAGCCTCTGTTTTCTCACATAATAAATGGAAATAGTAACACAGATGTCTGGAGATGTTAGAATTACATGAGAAGGCATATACAAAGCACCTCATCGCCTGGGGCCAAGCATTTAGTAGACACTCAAAGAATGCTGATCATCTGCTTGCCTGCTAAATTACCAGTACATGATGCATATAAATATAATATACTAGTATGTAATAGACTATGTTAGTAATCTCACCTTCATTCCTCTCCTTTATCCACCCTACCCCCTTCTTAAAAGCTCAGCATGGCCTGGATCTTCCATCATGTCTCAGTGATGTTTACCAAACAAATAACTATTCCAGGGTAGCAACTGTCATCAACACCTGGGCCCACTGAGGCAGAGCCTGCCCTTTGTTCTTCTTGTGATCAAGTTACTTGCATCATGGGAAGAAAAAATGGACCCCTAAAGAATATGAATCTCTCAAGGATATCCCCAAGCATCTAGCCCTCATTACACACTCAATAAGTATGTAAAAGAATAAATAAAATCACTAGAGGGGATATAAGCTAAGGGGTTAGTAAAGACTGTCACTAGCCCAGCTTCCTCTCTAAGAGCCTAGTAAGAGGCCAAGCTGCAGAGTAAGTCACTTAACAGTTAGTTTAGATGTGTCGGGGTAGCTAATCAGTCCTCAGCTAAGCAGTGAGGTATGTGTGACACAGCTGACGAGGGTGTGCCTGGGTATGTAGGCTATGCAGAATACAACACAACAGCATGTGGTAGAAGAATGAAAGGTGAGGAAAGATTCCTTTGGAATATTAGAAGAATTAAAGAGGTAAAAGCCTCCCAGGATACCTGTGCAGTTTATAAGATAAAGAGAAGATAGGGAAGCATCTACTAGTAAATATGAAGAAACTTACTACACAGCTTCCTCAGCTAAGATTTTTTTGAAAGTTGTGAAAAATAGCCCTAGCCGGTTTGGCTCAGTGGATAGAGTGTTGATCTGCAGACTGAAGGGTCCCAGGTTCGATTCCTGATCAGGGCATATGCCTGGGTTTCAGGCTCGATCCCCAGTGGGGGGCATGCAGGAGACAGCCGGTCAATGATTCTCTCTCATCATTTATGTTTCTATCTCTCTATTCCTCTTTGAAATCAATAAAAATATATTTTTAAAATAAAGGAAGTTATGGGAAATAATGCTTAATAGAATGTTTTGGAAAAGTGGCACACAGGCCAGTACCCTGTTCTTCAGAACAGTATGGCAGTCTGTGAGGAAAAGGACAAGGGGGTCAGTGGGAACAAAGAAAATGGACTACAGAAGGTTTTAGTACACGGTTATAGATGACTGTTCTAAAATCAAGCTAGCAAGGGGGGAAACACTTTTTACCCCAACCTTCCCTGTCTGTGTCTTTCAGTCAAGAAAATCCAACACTAAAAAACAAAAAATCCTACTTGGCATTTTTTTTTTCATCTTAGATCCCATCTAATATAGCAGAAAGTCCCAAGGCGGAACCAACAAAGATAGGTCCAGTTGTGAGCCAAAGCCTGATGGAACATTAGTGCTCAATTGTCAGACAAAACCATCACCAACAAAAACCAGCAACACAGAATTACACTTGCCCACCCAGTTCCTAACTACCTCAAATGCTAACGATTTCAGAAAGAATTATTTCTGTCAGTTCTCTGAATATGTTTTTGAGGAAACAGAATAAAATATCAGTCAAAAAATGAACAGCTGGGAGGAGGAAAGCCAGCATGAAAAACAACAGCTGAAAAGGTTCACACACACACACACACACACACACACACACACACACACACACGGATAATCTTGTTTCATATATTAAAACTGAGAGACTTGCCGAAACCGGTTTGGCTCAGTGGATAGAGCGTCGGCCTGCGGACTGAAGGGTCCCGGGTTCGATTCCGGTCAAGGGCATGTACCTTGGTTGCGGGCACATCTCCAGTGGGAGGCGTGCAGGAGGCAGCTGATCGATGTTTCTCTCTCATCGATGTTTCTAGCTCTCTATCCCTCTCCCTTCCTCTCTGTGAAATATCAATAAAATATATTAAAAAAAAAAACTGAGAGACTTTTATAAAATATTGCTTACAAAAAGCTAATAAAAATGAAATGTAACACTTTCAAAGGGTCAGACATCAACCTTATCTTTATACTTGTGTTCTGTGAGGTAATTTCATAAATTACACATCACAATGGCAACACTTCCCTAATTGATGAGATTATTATTGAAACTTTGAAATACTCTTAACCAGTTTTTTGCCTTTTGACAAAGGGTATTCTTTTGGCTTACAGTTTTCTGCTTCAGTTTCTATCTAAGGCTTTGCATTTTCATTCGGGGAAAAACTGATGAGGGTGAGCAGGAGTTTAGATAAAAATTGGTACATTTTTGGTGCTAAGATGCAAAAATGGAAATGTGATCACATTTGACAAAAAACTTGTGATCTATTTCAGATCAACTCAGATGACTGGGGGTAGGCTCTTACCTTTCTTCTCAGAACTTGAAATGGCAAAACAGCAAATAACCAAGCAGTGGCTTTAATATAATTTCACATAGTTAACAGTTTCATGAAATTTTAGCCAATAAAAAAAGTAAAATGGAAACATTCAAATGAAATTATTATCCAAAATTCAGTTCAACCGTTTTGTAAAAAGTTAAGCATAAATTTCCTACATAACTCAGAAATTTCCCTCATATATTTCTACCTTAGAGAAATTAAAATACATGCACAAAGATCTGTATGTAAGTACTCATAGCAGAATTATCATAACAGTCAAAGGTTAGTAATAATCCAAATGTCCCTCAACTGATGAGTAGGTGAATAAAAGATGGCATATTCATTCAAGAGAATACCATCTAGCAAGAAGGAGGAATGAGGTATAGATATACACTGTATCATGGAAGAACTTCAAACACATTATGGTCAGTAAAAAAAGCCAAATGCAAAAAGATCATGTATTATATGATTCCAGTTACACGGAATACTGAAAAAAGTAAAATCTGTAGAGATAGAAAGCAGATTAAGGTTTGCCTGGGGATGAAGGGGGAACAGGAGAGTGAGTGCAAAGAGGCACAAGGAATCCTTTTGAGATGTAAGAAATGTTCCAAAACTGGAACCTGGGACAGTTACAAGACTTGATAAATACAGTAAAAATCACTTCATTGTACACGTAACATGAGTGACTTTTACGGTCTGTCAATTATATTTCAATAGAGCTGTTTTAGAAAAAGTCCAGGAAGGTGCAAATGTAACATACACAGATCATAAGTGTACAACTCAGTGACTTTAACACATGCACACACCATGTAACCGGCACCCAGATCAAGATATAACCGTTTGAGCACTCATGACAGTTTCCTTGTACCCTTTCCTATTCGTAGTGCACCATCCCTTCCCGAGAGTGGGTATCACTAATTTGCTCTCTATCATCTTAATTCATTTTGTCTATATTGAAACTTCAGAGTTTCTTTTGTTCAACATAATGCCTGTGAGATTCATCCAAGTTGATGCTAATATCAGTAGTTCCTTGTTTTTTTTTTATTGCTGTGGAGTATTTGCTGTATAAATATACCACCATTGGCTTATAAATTCTTCTGTTAAAGAATATTTAGGTCAATGGTCGGCAAACTCATTAGTCAACAGAGCCAAATATCAACAGTATGATTGAAATTTCTTTTGAGAGCCACATTTTTAAAAAAATATATATTTTATTGATTTTTTACAGAGAGGAAGGGAGAGGATAGAGAGTTAGAAACATCAATCAGCTGCCTCCTGCACACCCCCCACTGGGGATGTGCCTGCAACCAAGGTACATGCCCTTGACCGGAATCGAACCTGGGACCCTTCAGTCCGAAGGCCGATGCTCTATTCACTGAGCCAAACCAGTCAGGGCTTGAGAGCCACATTTTTTAAACTTAAACTTCTTCTAACGCCACTTCTTCAAAATAGACACGCCCAGGCCGTGGTATTTTGTGGAAGAGCCACACTCAAGGGGCCAAAGAGCCGCATGTGGCTCGCGAGCCGCAGTTTGCCAACCACGGATTTAGGTTGTTTCCAGTTTGGGGGTATTATAAATAAAGTTGCTATGAACACTTATTTTAGATGTCTGTTGACAGACATATGCACTCATTTTTCTAGGGTATATAGCTAGAACTAGAAATGCTGAATCAAAGAGTAAGCAAATGTTTAGCTTGGGTAGAAACTGCCATAACATTTCCCAAAGTGGTTAAACAAATTTCCACTCCTACTAACAATGTCTACAAGTTTCAAAAAAAAGTTTCAGCTGTCCTACCTCCTCACCAACAGTTGGTAATGTCAATCTTTTTAATTTTAGCCATTGTGCTAAAATTACACTGTGAGTAGAGGTACCCGGCATGGCTTTAATTTGCATTTCCTTGATTAAGAATGGAATTGAGCAGACTTTTTTATACTTTCTGTCCATTTGAATATCTTCTTTGGTGAAGTGCCTATTTGAAGCTTTTGTCCATTTTTTAATAGGTTATCTGTCTTTTTCTTATTGCTTTATAGAAGTCCTTTATTGTATAATATGCAAATCTTTTATCAGGTATATGTATTAAAAATATTGTTCCCCAATCCGTGGCTAACCTTTTCTCTATCTTAATGGTGCTATCGATATACAAATGTCCATGTTAATGAAGTCCAATTTATCATTATTTTCTTTCACAGTTATAGTTTTTATGTCCTGTTTAAGAAATCTTTCCCTATGCCAAGATATTGAAATATTCTCTTATGTTTTCTCCTAGAAGACTTATTGTACTACCTTTCACAGTGGAATCTTTAATCACTGATCAAATTACTTTTTGTCTAGTGTGTCACAGTTCATTTATTTTCCCCTAAAGATACCCACCATCTATAGCACAGTTCACTGATAAGACTATCCCTTCCCACAAGATTGCAGTGGTATCATGTCCTTAAGTCAGGTGACTATATTATACATGAGTCTGTTTCTTGACTCTATTATGTCCCATTGTTCCACTTTATCCTTGGGAAATGCTACTGTCTTAATTACTGGAACATTATAGTAATCCTGAGCTGGGAAACATTTTAATGCATACATTTTTGTAGAACTTTCTGAGCTATTCTTGTAAGAGAGACAAATGCCAAAAATTAACTATTTCAAATCTTACATTTCACCATACATCTATTTTGAAGATCAACTCCTTAATCAGTAAAATAAAACATAGTTTTCACCACATACCAGTAGGTTTACAAAACTTACATGATCTCTTATGTTACATGATCTCTTTTGAACTCCGGATGAGAATGCCTTACCTGGGTAAGGTAAATGGTATCTTTGAATTCACGTAATGGATCTGTGCTGTGCGGGAGTTTGAAATGAAGTCCAGCCTGAAAAAGCATTTCACGGTTACCATTTTCATGATGCTGTCGATGACTTGAAAAGTTGCTGTTGTAAGACCAGTCCACTTCAGATGAAACCTTTTGAGTAAAGAATAAGAGATACGAATTGGGAAATTAGGAGTACTTTTCTACACATTTCTGATAAACTCTATACACTAGAATAATATCACAGATGCTTTTTTCATCACATTTGTTGGTGGTGAAAGACCAGCCTTGTACAAAATTGAATCACAAAACCAGGATTTGGCACCTATACCCTCCCTTATTCAAACCTCGGAAATTACAATGTGATATTTCCATTGAAGGTCTTATCAAAATATTATTCCTTTTATAAACATTAGTTATGTGTATTTTTTTATCTAAAAAAAATTTAATCCCCACATGAGGATATGTTTTTATTGATTTTAGAGAGAGAGGAAAAGAGAAAGAGAAACATCCATGTGAGAGTGAAACATCGATTGGTTGTCTCCCACACACACCCAACTGGGGATCAAACCCACAATCTGGGTGAGTGCCCTGACCCAGAATCAAACACACGACCTTTCAATGTATGGGATGACGCTCCAACCAACTGAGTCACACTGGCCACGGCTAGTTATGTGTATTTTTAAATGTCATTTTATCTATTTAAGTAAGTAAATTGTCAAAACTGAATAATGAACTGAAATCAACATTTTGTTAACTGTCAATTCTTTAACAGGAACGAAATATCACTCTTAGGATGGCAAATGCTTTAGCACTTGCTCATCTGTTTCTCAGTGATTACTAAATGTATTTGAAATGTTTAATTTTGATATAGTTGAAGATACAAACCAAAAAGTGATACTCCTTTCCCCTAAAGTAAATCTTTTTTAAAAAGACAGACACAACTTACAGGATCTTTCCCTTCGATAAGCTATTATCAGGTCAAAGTAAAACAAAATAATAACAGCAACAACAACAACAAAAAAAACAAACAAACATGTTAGTAGTATCTTTTTACAGAAAAAGCACAAGCAAAAATTCTGGCTTCTAGGCCTATGATTTAATGTACTATTAGCATTTGATAAAGATATAAGATAACTGCTGATACATCTGAAAATATCAGAGTTTTAATCCAAGTTACACAGAGTTTGAAAAAACATATTCCACCCATCCGCAAAAAACCCTAAAAATTAACAAGTTTAATCCCTGTTTATAAAATATGATTTATCACCCTGGCCAGTGTTGCTCAGTGGTTGAGCGTGGACCCATGAAACTGGAGGTCACAGCTCAAATCCCAATCAGAGCACATGCCCAGGTTGCAGGCTCGATCCCCAGTGGGAGGCGTGCAGGAGGCAACTAACCAATGATTCTCTCTCATCATTGATGTTTCTATGTTTGTCTCTCTCCCTTCTTTTCTCTGAAATGAATAAAAACATTTAAAAAAAGAATACAGCAATTTAAAAATCATTTTTAAATAAAATATGACTTATAATCCCCAGTAATCATGCATTGCTCAGACCAATCACCTTAAAAAGAAAAAGTTATTCTTTAGGCATTTATTTATACCAAACATAAGTAATGTACAGTAGCCATATTTAATGTGGAAGTTTTTCCAAATTTTATATAATTTAGAGAACATGAATTACTCCTGTTATTTATTTAAAATAGAAATATTAGTATTACAGTCATCTGCACACAGCTGAGATGCACATATCAATAATATTATTTTTTTAAATATATTTTATTGATTTTTTTACAGAGAGGAAGGAAGAGGGATAGAGAGTTAGAAACATCGATGAGAGAGAAACATCGATCAGCTGCCTCTTGCACACCTCCTACTGGGGATGTGCCCGCAACCAAGTTACATGCCCTTGACCGGAATCGAACCTGGGACCCTTCAGTCCGCAGGCCGACGCTCTATCCACTGAGCCAAACCGGTTTGGGCAATAATATTATTATTTTTTTTAAATATATTTTATTGATTTATTACAGAGAGGAACGGAGAGGGACAGAGAGTTAGAAACATCGATGAGAGAGAAACATCGATCAGTTGCCTCCTGCCCACCTCCCACTGGGGATGTGCCCGCAACCAAGGCACATGCCCTTGACCGGAATCGAACCCGGGACCCTTCAGTCGGCAGGCCGACGCTCTATCCACTGAGCCAAACCGGTCTCGGCTAATATTATTTTTTTAATGTTTCTTCCTTTTTAAAGTCTGAAACACACCTCTGGCCTCTCAACCCTCTCTCTGATTGGTAATGATTTGAATGTATCCCATAATCAGTAACCCTATTCTTCTGTTATGTGGGTCCTACCTTCTGGTAGTTGTGTTTTGGAAGTCTTGTATATTTCATCTATAACAATGTTACCAGAAAGAATTAGCAAGTGCCAGGTAAGGTTCTAATTGCTTTTAAGAATATTAACTCATTTACTCCTCATAACAACCATACGAGTAGACACTATTATCATCCTATTTAACAGATGGGAAAATCAAGCACAGAAAGGTTAAGTAATTTGCCCAAGATCCAAAGCTAATGTGTGCAGTCTAGTTCCAGCCTCTAGGTTTTTAAACCTAGATGCATCTGAAGAAAATAAAACAATCATATGGCCACACTGGCCATGATGAATAGTAACAATAGCTTACATTTTATGGGCTCTAACTATGTGGCAAGAACTAAGGCTTCAATTATTAATTAACTTAATCTTTGTACATGATTACATGCACATATGCACACACACACACACACACACACACACACTCCTAATAGGTTATTTACTACTACTAACCCCAATTTACCAGTAAGAACATGATTAAATAATTTGCCCAAGGCGATGCAGCTAGTGTGGGCAGTGCTAAGATTCAGATCCAGATCTGTTTATTCCAAAGCTCAAGCTTTTAATCACTGTGCAATATTGATAACTGCCTGTTAAAAACATGATTATTTTACAAAGAATTAATGTATCCCAAACTAGAGAGAGACATTTTAATATTTTTTCTTGGATACACCAGAAAAGATCTAAGTAAAAGAACCAACTTTTTATGTAAAGTTATTCTTTTGGTTTCTTTTATTTTCACAATTACCTATTCAAATCCTCAACTAAGCAATATCACTTGAAAAGAGGTAATGACTAATAAAGGAATCATAATGAACAGAACTTCTCATCTTTCCCTATTTTAAAATACAGTGTTGAGTATCTTTGAACATCATCAGACAACACAAAAACATGGCAATTTTATTATTTTCAGGAGGTGGAATAGAAATGCTTATACATTTGAAAAGAATGGTTAGCCCAGCTGGTGTGGCTCAGTAACAAGAGGTCACTGGTTCAATTCCCATTCAGGGCACATGCCCAGCTTGCAAGCTCAAACCCCAGTGGATAGAGGAGGCAGCTGATTGATGATTTTCCTCTCTCATTGATGTTTCTGCCTTTCTATCCTCCTCCCTTCCTCTCTCTCTAAAAAAAAAAAGAAAGAAAAGAAAATCAATAAAAAATAAAGAAAAAGGTGCCAAAACCGGTTTGGCTCAGTGGATAGAGCGTCAGCCTGCGGACTGAAAGGTCCCGGGTTCGATTCCGGTCAAGGGCATGTAACTTGGTTGCGGGCACATCCCCAGTAGGAGGTGTGCAGGAGGCAGCTGATCGATGTTTCTCTCTCATCGATGTTTCTGACTATCTATCCCTCTTCCTTCCTCTCTGTAAAAAATCAATAAAATATATATAAAAAAATATTAAAAAAAAATAAAGAAAAAGGTTTAGCAATTTCTAAATCTCACCTCCCTGAAATGTAGTGAAAAGAAAGTGATCAGTTTTGGAGTCTGATAATAAGTTTGAATTACTATGTAGGAATATAGTTACTCTCACTCTCCACTGCCTTGGTTTCCTCCTGGGCCTCAGTCAAAGTAGAAGAGGGTGAATTACTGTTAAATAAAACAGTAAGTACCTGAAATCAACATTTCATTCCTTCTTTCCTATTCTCAGTACTTGTTTCTGCCTAAGTCAGAATACTGGGATACAGCACTTCATCCTCCTTCATTTTGGAATATTATTATTCCCAAAAGATCAGCCCCCCAATGTGAGAGTAATAAAACTAAGTTTATAACACTATTATGAAAGCTACAAATACAATATTACTTTGATATCTAGAAGCAAATACATTTGTGTTCAGGCGGTGAAATTGAAATTGTTTTAAAACTTTGTGGTTACGTTACACAAGTGATGGGGGAGTGGGTTAAGAACTACATGATCATTTCAATAGATGAATAGAAAGCATTAGACCAGCAGTTCTCAACCTGTGGGTCGCGACCCCTTTGGGGGTCAAACAACCCTTTCATAGGGGTCGCCTAAGACCATCAGAAAACACAGATATTTACATTACGATTCATAACAGTAGCAAAATTACAGTTATGAAGTAGCAACGAAAATAATTTTATGGTTGGGGGTCACCACAACATGAGGAACTGTATTAAAGGGTCGCGGCATTAGGAAGGTTGAGAACCACTGCATTAGACAAAATCCAAAACCCTTTCATGACATAAACATTTAACAAACTAGGAGTAAAAGGGAACTGCCTCAACCTGATAAAGGGCATCTATGAAACACCTACAGTTAACATCATACTAAATGGTGAAAGACTGAAAGCTTTCTCCCTGGAAAGGAATGGGACAAGGATGTCTGATCTTACCACTTCTATTCTACATTGTAGAAGAGGTCCCAGCCAGAGCAATTAGGCAAGAAAATTAAATAAAAGGCATCCAGATTGCAAAGGAAGAAATACAACTATTTCTATCTGCAGATGACATGCTCTTTTATACAGAAATCCCTAAAAAATTTTAGAAAAAAAAAACTATTAGAGTTAATAAATGAGTTCTGTAAGGTTGCAGAATGTAAGTTCGATAAACAAAAAAAAACAATTGTATCTTTATAACACTAAACAATTTCATTTACAATAGCACCAAAAAAGAATAAAATAGGAATAAATTTAACCAAAGAAGTATAAGACTTGTACACCAAAAATGACAAAATTAGCCTAGCAGGAGAGGCTCAGTTGGTTGAGCATCATGCTGTGCACCAAAAAGTTGCCAGTTCAATTCCCAGGCAGGGCCTACACCTGGGTTGCGGTTTCGATACCCAGTCAGGGCACATACAGAAGGCAACTGATCCATTCATTCTTTCTCTCTCTCTCTCTCTCTCTCTCTCTCTCTCTCTCTCTCTCTCTCTCTCTCTCTCTCTCGTCTTTCCCTTCCTCTCTCTAAGAATGTCCTCATGTGAAGATTTAAAAAAACCTACAAAATTAAAGAAGATATCACATGTTCCTGCATCAGAAGACAATATTGTTATGATGGCAATACTTTGCAAACTGATCTACAGACTCAACACAATCCCTATCAAAATCCCAGCTGGCTTTTTGCAGAAACTGTCAAGGTGATCCTAAAATTCATATAGAAATGCAAAACACCCACAACAGTCAAAACATCTTGAAAGAAGAACAAAGTTGGTGGACTCATACTTCCTGCTTTCAAAACTTACTACAAAGCTGCAGTAATCATGACAGTGCATCCTGCCATAAAATAGACACACAAATCAATGGAACAAAACTGAAAATCCAAAAAGAAATCTTAACATTTGAGCCAATTGATTTTTGACAAAGGGGTCAATAGAATTCATTGAGGGAAGGAATAATCCTATCTAATAAAGAGGGGATATGCTAACTGACCATCACTCCATTACAAAGATGGCTGCACCCACAGCTGAGGCCAAGTTCCCTTATGAAGCCTTAACGAGCAATCAACAGGAACCTGAGGCTATGCCCTCCACCGTTCCCATGGGGATTGACAGGGGACCTCAGGCTGTGCCCCTCACACTGGTGTCAGGCCAGGGGACCTCAGGCCATGACCCCCACCCCAGCGCCAGGCCAGGGGACCTGAGACTACACCCCCTGCCCGGTGGGGCTTAACAAGGGTGAGACTAGCCAATGGGGGGCCAGGTCTGGGTCTCACGCGATTTTAAGGCGCATGTGGGTGGGCAGGGACTTGACTCTGGGTCCCCCGTGTTTTTTTTTTATTTAATAAATCGTTATTGTTCAGATTATTACAATTGTTCCTCTTTTTTCCCCCCATAGCTCCCCTCCTCCGGTTCCCACCCCACCCTCTGCCCTTACCCCCCACCACTGTCCTCATCCATAGGTGTACGATTTTTGTCCAGTCTCTTCCCACACCCCCCCACCCTTTTCCCCCTGAGAATTATCAGTCCACTCCCTTTCTATGCCCCTGATTCTATTATATTCACCAGTTTATTCTGTTCATCAGATTTTTTTTATTCACTTGATTTTTAGATTCACTTGATGATAGATATGTATTTGTTGTTCATAATTTTTATCTTTACCTTTTTCTTCTTCTTCCTCTTCTTAAAGAATACCTTTCAGCATTTCATATAATACTGGTTTGGTGGTGATGAACTCCTTTAGCTTTTTCTTGTCTGTGAAGCTCTTTATCTGACCTTCAATTCTGAATGATAGCTTTGCTGGGTAGAGTAATCTTGGTTGTAGGTTCTTGCTATTCATCACTTTGAATATTTCTTGCCACTCCCATCTGGCCTGCATAGTTTCTGTTGAGAAATCAGCTGACAATCGTATGGGTGCTCCCTTGTAGGTAATTATTTTTCTCTTGCTGCTTTTAATATTCTCTCTTTGTCTTTTGCTCTTGGTATTTTAATTATGATGTGTCTTGGTGTGGTGTGGTCCTCTTTGGATTCCTTTTGTTAGGGGTTCTGTGCACTTCCTGGACTTGTAAGTCTATTTCTTTCACCAGGTGGGGGAAGTTTTCGATCATTACTTCTTCAAGTAGGTTTTCAGTATCTTGCTCTCTCTCTTCTTCTGGCACCCCCATAATTCGGATGTTGGTACGCTTGAAGTTGTACCAGAAGCTTCTTGCACTATCTTCAACTTTTTGGATTCTTTTTTCTTTTTGCTTTACTGGTTGAGTGTTTTTTGCTTCTTTGTATTTCAAATCTTTGATTCTTGCGTTCCTCTAGTCTGCTATTGGGTCTCTGTATAATATTTTTTATTTCAGTAAGTGTATGCTTAATTTCTAGTTGGTCCTTTTTCATATCCTCAAGGGTCTCGCTAAATTTATTGGCCGTTTCTAGAAAATTCTTGAAAAACCTTATAACCGTGGTTTTGAACTCTATATCCAGTCGTTAGCTTTCCTCCATTTCTTTCATTTGTGACCTGTTTCTTTGTCTCTGCATTTTGGCTGCTTCCCTGAGTTGATAGAGTGGCTTTGTGTGCTAGGTGTCCTATAGGGCCCAGTGGCTCAGCCTCCTCAGTTACCTGAGATGGACACTCTTGGTGCACCCCTTTGTGGACTGTGTGCACAGTCTTGTTGTAGTTAAGCCTTGATTGTTGTCGGTATCACTGGGAGGAATTGACCTCCAGGTCAACTGGCTGTGAGGATCAGCTGTGTCTATGCTGGGAGAACTTCTGTGCTGGAGACACCCTTATGAGGCAAGACTTGCAAAAGCCTCTGTGCTCAGCTTGGATGGCGCAGAGTCTCAGGGCAGAGCAGACAGCATTTGTTTCCCATCAGCCCTGCCCTAAGAGGCCCCTGTGTCTCAGTGTCCCATGGTAATCGCTGCTAGCACCTCTGAGAGAAAGCCGCCCTCACGTTCCGCCCGCTGCCAGACAGTAAAGTTTCTCCCCAAATGAGTCTGGGTCCACAGAGTCTTGTCCGGAACTGGAGTTCAGTGCAGTCGGGTGCTTTAGTCTCCCTCCCTCTTGAGAAAGCCAGCCGCACACTCAGTTGCCAGTCCTCTCCACGTGTGCATCTCAGTACCTCTGCCTCCTGCAGCTCCTCTGAGTCTCAGTGTGCTTTTCTCTTTCCTTCTAGTTGTAGAATTTCCACTCAGCCAGCCTTCCTGTGGTTCTGGATGATGTCCGTTTTGTCTTTTAGTTGTAGTTTTGAAATTGTTGTGCGAGGCAGCAGTTTAGGTGTTTACCTATGCCACCATCTTGGTTTCTCCTGGGTCCCCCTTTTAATGTGCATAAATTTCATGCACTGGGCCACTAGTGTTGTCAATAAATAGTGTTGGGTCAATTGGCCATCACATCCAAAGAATGAACCTAGACACCTACGTCACACCATACAGGATAATAGGTCACAGACCTAAATTTAAAAGCTAAAACTAGAAGACAACATTGAAATAATCCCTTTGTAATCTACATTAGGCAATGGTTTCTTAGATTCAACATTAAAAGCACAAAAGACAAAAGAGAAGATTGATAAGTAAAACTTCAATTTGAATATACATTTCTCCAAGGAAGATATTTAAATAAACACCAAGCACATGAAAACATGATCAAATGATTAGCCAAAGAAATGCAAATTTTCTATAAATATAAATGTCCAGGGAAATGCCAAAAAAAAAAAAAAAAGAGGAAATGGGAAATGACAAGTATTTATTGGCAAGAATGTGGAGAAACTGAAACCCTCATACACTGTTGGTAGGAATGTAAAATGGTGAACTGCTATGGAAAACAGTTTGGTAGTTCCTTGGAATGTTAAACAGTCAACATATGACCCAGAAACTCCACTCCTAGGTATAACTTAGTAGATGTTCACACAAAAACAGGTATTCAAATGTTCACAGCACATTATTCATAACTAGAGGCACGGTGCACAAAATTCGTGCACGGGGGGGGGGGGGGGGGGGGGGGGCGCTGTCCCTCAGCCCAGCCTGCACCCTCTTCAATTGGGCCTAAATGGGCAGTCAGACATCCTCTCACAATCCAGGACTGCTGGCTCCCAATGGCTCGCCTGCCTGCCTGCCTGCCTGATTGCCCCTAACCGCTTCTGCCTGATCACCCCCTAACCGCTCCCTTGCCAGCCTGATTGACGCCTAACTGCTTCCCTGCGGCCCAATTGCTCCTAACTGCCCTCCCCTGCTGGCCTGGTCACCCCCAACTGCCCTCCCCTGCTGGCCTGGTCACCCCTAACTGCCCTCCCCTACAGGCCTGGTCCCCCCCAACTGCCCTTCCCTGCAGGCCTGGTCACCCCTAACTGCCCTCCCCTGCTGGCCTGGTCACTCCCAACTGCCTTCCCCTGCAGGCCTGGATCCCCCAAGTGCCCTCCCCTGCTGGCCTAGTCACTCCCAACTGCCCTCCCCTGCAGGCCTGGTTCCCCCCAACTGCCCTCTCCTGCAGGCCTGGTCATCCCTAACTGCCCTCCCCTGCAGGCCTGGTTTCCCCCAACTGCCCTCCCCTGCAGGCCTGGTCACCCCTAACTGCCCTCCCCTGCTGGCCTGGTTGCTCCCAACTGCCCTCCCCTGCAGGCCTGGATCCCCCAATTGCCCTCCCCTGGAGGCCTGGTCCCCCCTCAACTGCCCTCCCTGCAGGCCTGGTCACCCCCAAATGCCATCCCCTGCAGGACTTGTGACCCCCAACTGCCCTCCTCTGCCAGCCCAGTCACCCCTAACTGCCCTCCCCTGCAGGTCTGATCTCCTCCAACTGCCCTCCCTTGCAGGCCTGGTCCCTCCCAACTGCCCTCCCCTGCTGGCCTGATCACCCACAACTGCCCTCCCCTACCGGCCATCTTGTGGCGGCCATCTTGTGTCCACATGGGGGCAGCCATCTTTGACCACATGGGGGCACCATCTTGTGTATTGGAGTGATGGTCAATTTGCATATTACCTCTTTATTATATAGGATAGCACAAAAGTGGGACTAACACAAATATACATTAAATAATAAATGGATAAACAGAATATAGTATATCCATGCAATAGAATATTATTCAGCAATAAAAAAGAGTGAAATACTAATAAATCATACAACATGGATGGACCTTGAAAATTTTTGCTAGGTGAAAGAAGCCAGTCTCAAATGATCACATATTTTATGATTCCAATTACATGAAATGTGCAGAACAAGCAAATATATAGAAATGCAAAAGTAAGTAGTGGTGCCTACAGCTGGGATGGGAGTGTCAGAGAGAGTTGGGAGTGACTGCTACAGGTACAGAGTTTCCTTGGAGGTGATGAAAACATTCTAAAATTAGATCATGTTGATGGCTGCACAACTCTGGGAATATACTGAAAACCATTAAAGTGCACACATTATATGGTCAGAGAATTACATCTCACTAATGTTTTTAAAAGAACACACAACCTAACTCTCAGGTAGAATTTAGGTCTGAAGAAGGCCTGAAGAAGTCTGGATTTCAGAAGTCAGGACTTCAGAAACAGTTTTCTGACCCTTATTTCACAGAAGAAGAAACTGAGGCACAGAGAGGGGGGTTACATGATTTGGTTAAGATCATGTAGCAAGTTAGTGGCAGAGCCATTATGAGAATTCCAGTGCCTTAACTTTGGGACCAACATGACCACTTTCCCCACTACTCCTAGGGCGGCTCTTGGAGATGAGGATTGAGCTGTCTCCACAGTCACTCACTCAAGATGATGACTCTATATTGGACACAGAATAGAGAGGAAAATGAAGAAAGAAAAAAGAATAGGAAAAAAATAAATTTAGTAGTTGATACACAATATTTAAAACCCTGGGCATGAATGAGATTCTCTAGGTAGAAAAATAAAAAAAGATTGAGCACCAAAGATCATTGAGATTTCATGTTGGGTAATGTAGGCGGAGCCAACACTGGGGATGAGAAGGAGCAGATGGTGGACTAGGACCTAATTAGGAGAATGGGGACCAGGGAAGCCAAGAGAGAAACGTGCTTCAAGAAGGACAGAGTGCCTCTCTGTGGGGAATGCTGCTGAGGACAGTAAGACAATGACAATAAAGAAAGGCTCATTTTGGATATGGTATTCGAACACATTGGTTAGTCATTTAGGGGTGGCAGCTAACACAGGGTGGGGTGAAGTCTGAATAAGAAGTGGGGAAGCGAGGACAGAGCATGAAGTTTGCTCTTTCAGAAAGTCTGGCCACATTGGAAGCTGAGAAATAGGGTGATACCTAGAAGGAGACGGGGTTGGGTCAAGAGAGCTTTGCTTTTTAACAAAACAACTAGTGGCCCGATGCCGAAGATTCGTGCAAGAATGGGCCTTCCTTCCCCTGGCTCCTGGCACCACCTTCATTCCGGCCGGAGCCACCTTTTCACTCTGGAGCCACCTTTCTGCCTTCCCACGCTGCCCAGAGGCCCGGAGCAGGTGGGGCAGTGCGGAACACCTGCGTCGTCGCTATGTCCCGCCCCCGGCTGCTCAGCACCTGTGTATGCAAATTAACCCTCCATCTTTGTTGGGTTAATTTGCATACTTACTCCTGATGGACTGCTGGGTGTCACGAAGGTATGGTCAATTTGCATCTTACTCTTTTATTAGTGTAGGTATTGAATGTCAACTGTAATTGAAAAATAAAAATAAAATAGGAACTTGAAAAAAATAAACAAAATAAAAGAACACATATAACTCTAAAACTGAATCCATCTGTGAAACTGAATCATTAGGAACAGAGAAAGTGAAATGCCATACTGATAATCAAATACACCAACATGAAGAAAAAGGATGAGGAAGAAGAGGGGGAAGTGAAAGAGGAGAGAAAAGAAGTGAATGACCTGATGGGATAACATTAGACAAAGACTTATTTATCACATTCATTTATCTTACTGTGATAAACTTTCCAGTTCTGAATATCTGTAAATAATTTTTTAAGTTGTATGATATACAGAAAGTAGCAAGTGGAAGTTATTTTCATGTGTAATAATAAATCAGGCTTAAGCAGCCACTGGCTCCCATTTTATTATTAAAAGCAATATAGAAAAACTATCCCCAAAATGATGACTACAAGAATTTAGCTCCCCAAAGGTTAAAAAAAAAATGTTATCTTCTTCCTAAAATGTGATTTACAATAAGAAGTAGATTTCATTTTGTTTTCTGAACCACTATTGAGCAAGTGACATATGCCCTAGCCTCCCACCATTCTGAACCACTGGGAAATCAAAGATGGCTTACCTTTTCTAATGTACTGAAGGAAGGCCAGGACTGATATCCATATTCAGATGCAAATCGAGCTTTTGGGAAAATGTTCCAATCCCAGCAATCACTGGTATAGTCATAAAAATGTACATCCCCAAAATTATTGTTATATGGGTCAGCAGAGAGCCAGCCTTCTTCAATGGATTTGACCCCATTTGTAGGACTGGATGTAATAAAAGGACGAGTCGTGTCTGCCTGAGTTCAGAAACAAAATGGTTTAAAGGATAAGGTATAATTTACTTCTTCAAATATACTATCAAGACCCAGAAATGCCAAGCAGCCAATAGCAATGTAATAGAAACACTTACCTTCTTCCACATTAAACAACCACCAGCACCTCTCTACTATTTGCCAATCCTTTCTGTCTATATATATATATAAAAGCCTAAGCAACCAGTCGCTATGACATGCACTGACCACCAGGAGGCAGACGCTCAACGCAGGAGCTGCCTCCTGGTGGTAAGTGCACTCCCACAGTGGGAGGGCTGCTGCTCAGCTGACCGGGATGAGCGGGAGCGGCTCCTCCTCCTGATCCCCACAGGCCATGGCCAGGGCCTCTAGTCCTTTCGTAATTGACACTTAGCTTGTTCCTCACAGCAGCTGTTCCTAATCTTTTTCTATCATGTCTTCATCAACCTTACCTTCTCCCATGATGAGTAATGTACAGGCTAGTGCAGAATATCTCAACCTTGGCACTAATGACATTTGGAGTCTGATAATTTGTGTGTGTGTGTGTGTGTGTGTGTGTGTGTGTGTGTGTGTGTGTGTGTGTTGGGGGTGTCCTATGCATTCTAGGATGTTTAGTAGCATTCCAGGCTTCTACCCACTAGATGCTAGTAGTGCCCTCCTCCCCCACCGCCAAAGAAAAAGATCAATAGACATCGCCAAATGTCCCCTGTCCCTTGGGGACAAAAATCACCTCCACTTGAGAAACACTGGCTAGTGGTTAAGAATAGAGGCTACTGAGTCAGGTGGGACCAAAGTTTAAATCCTAAATCAGAACCTTATTGGTTTTGGATAGGTGTAAGCCTCAGTAGCCTATCTGTAAAATGGGGAAAACAGTACCTCCTTCATAGGGCTATTGCGAATGGTAAGGAACTTATGTGTGGAAGAGGTAGCTAAGTGTCCACCAAAATTCATGTTCCCATTTCCAAAATATATAGAGTTGTCCTAGGAAGTGGCTTCCTAGCTTCTGCACCTCTGTGGGGACAGGCGCCTTATTCTCATCCTCTTCCCCCATGTGCAGGGCCTAGGACCGAGGTCGGCAAACTGCGACTTGCGAGCCACATGCGGCTCTTTGGCCCCTTGAGTGTGGCTCTTCACAAAATACCACTGCCTGGGCGAGTCTATTTTGAAGAAGTGGCGTTAGAAGAAGTTTAAGTTTAAAAAATTTGGCTCTCAAAAGAAATTTCAGTCGTTGTACTGTTGATATTTGGCTCTGTTGACTAATGAGTTTGCCAACCACTGGCCTAGAAGATGGCAGAGCTAGAAGGTGGAAAGGGCCTGTGTCTCAGAAAGGAGGACGGCTGCCTGTCCATCAGGAGCAGCCAGTAGTAGAATTAGTGAGTAAGAAATGTTTATCATGCAAACCAGTGCAACTCTGCCAGCAGCCAGCAGATACATACTTAATGTAGTGCCCAGCACACGGAGAACGCAAAGGTTTTGGTTATTATCACCTCAACAGATGAACTCACTTCCTATTGCGCTGACAAGAACCGTTCATTTAACAAGTATGTATCAAGTGTCAATTGAGTGTCGGGCATTTTGCAGCACTGCAAAAATAGAGAAAAACTGTGACGCTGTCCAGTATCAATACACCGAATCTCTGGAGCGCTGGCTATGGGCCAGGCATGCAGCTCTTTCTATGTATGGAAGAGTCAGCAGGGAACAGGACAGGCATCTGGCTAACCTCTTAGAAGAATAGATTGAAATCTAGTGGTGAAACCAGATGTTGAACAAGTGTGGGGTAAGAGTGATGAATGATTTGAAGGAAAAGTACAGGGCTCTTTGGAAACAATACATATTCTAGAAGGCCACTGAGACCTCCCTGAGAAATAGATGATCAGAAAATAGTTTTTTCTGTTAAGTTTCACTTTTTTTTGTTATATCCATTTTTTCGCTTCTGTCATAGAAAAAAACAAAATACTCATTTCTTTACCAGCCTTTCTGTCTGTGTTCTGGCCATCTTTTTATTTTACTCTGGAACTATAGCCAATCAACTATCCTCCAGTCTTTAAAGAAATCTCTATTGCCCCATTACCTCAGCCTAAGGACTCCTCTCATCCTGATCAACAATTCCCTCTAATCCCTGCTGTCCAGCAGATTTCTTTACACCCACTCACTCCTCAGCCCCTAACTAAGTTCTCGATCATTCCACTTGATTAAAATTGTTTTTGGTTTTAGTTTGGTTTTTCAAAAACTATCCATGGATTTCTACTTACCAAACAAAGCAAAAATCCCACTCTCTTCCCTCTCTGGTGTGCAGTAAATGACTATTTACCACCCATTGTTTCTGAAGTGCTCTCCACTCTGGGTCTCATTCACTACTCTTTCACCTTCTGGTTTCCCCAGACCTTTCTGATTCTTCTTTCCCCAGCTCCCCTTTCCTTCTCCGTGGGACAGAGCTCTCTCTTAAGCCTCTCCTTGTCAGTCCCTTCTCCCAAGGCATTCCCTTTCACCAAATGTTCGGATTACTCCCGGACTACTTCACCTCCACACTCTACTCCCAGTAACCATCTCCGCACTTCCACCTGGCTTGTCCTGCCAACATTTCAAATCCAACCATTCAAAGCAGAAGTCCTTGGAGAAACCAAGATGGCGGCATAGGTAAACACCTAAACTGCTGCCTCGCACAACAATTTCAAAACTACAACTAAAAGACAGAACGGACACCATCCAGAACCACAGGAAAGCTGGCTGAGTGAAAATTCTACAACTAGAAGGAAAGAGAAAAGCTCACAGAGAATTGGAGGTATGGCAAAGGGGCTTTGTGCGCGCAGAGAGGAAGGGCGGCTGAGAGCCTGGCTGACTTTCTCTGGCGGAAGGGGGAAGGAAGCCTCCGACCGCACTGAACCCCAGTTCTGACTGCACTGAACCCCAGTTCCGGGCGAACCCCTGGGGACCCACGCTCTTACGGGGGGAGTCTGGACTCTCGGGTGGAGACTCGAGCTGGGAAAGGCAGAAGTCTGAAGGCGCACGCGGGCCAGTGCGCACAAAGGCTGCGGAGGTTGCCACAGGCTTTCCCTAGTGGAAGGGAGTCAGAGGATCCTGACTGCACTGAGCCCCAGTTCTGACTGCAGTGAACCCCAGTTCCAGGCGAGCCCCTGGGGACCCACGCTCTCGTAGGGGGAGTCTGGACTCTCAGGCGGAGACTCGAGCTGGGGAAGGCGGAGGACTGAAAGCGCACATGCGCGCAAGGGCAAGGCTGACAGGAAGCCAAGACTGAGACTCCACCCCATCCAAGCTGAGCACAGAGGCTATTGCAATTTGGCAAGTCTAATCCTATAAGGCTGTCTCCAGCACCGAACTTCTCCCAGCATAGACACAGCTGATCCTTACAGCCAACTGGCCTGGAGGGCAATTCTTCCCAGTGATACCAACAACAATAAAGACTTAATTACAACAAGGCTGTACACACAGTCTACAAAGGGGTGCACCAAGAGTGTCCATCTCAGGTTAACTGGGGAAGCAGACCCACTGGGCCATATTGGAAACCTAGCACAAATATCTACCTTACCAACTCAGGGAATCAGTAAAAATGTGGGGTCAAAGAATCAGATCACAAACGAAAGAAATGGAGGAAAACAAACGACTGGATATAGAATTCAAAACCACTGTTATAAGACTTTTTAAGAATATCCTAGAAAAGGCTGATAAATATAACAAGACCCTCGAAGATATGAAAAAGGACCAACTAGAAATTAAACATACACTGACTGAAATAAAAAATATTATACAGAGACCCAGAAACAGAACAGAGGAACTCAAGAATCAAGTCAAAGAATTGAAATACAAAGAAGCAAAAAACACTCAACCAAAAAAGCAAAAAGCAAAAAAAAAAAATCCAAAAAGTTGAAGATAATGTAAGAAGACTCTGGGACAACTTCAAGCGTACCAACATCAGAATTATGGGGGTGCCAGAAGAAGAGAGAGAGCAAGATACTGAAAACCTATTTGAAGAAATAATGACAGAAAACTTCCCCCACCTGGTGAAAGAAATAGACTTACAAGTCCAGGAAGCCCACAGAACCCCAAACAAAAGGAATCCAAAGAGGACCACACCAAGACACATCATAATTAAAATGCCAAGAGCAAAAGACAAAGAGAGAATATTAAAAGCAGCAAGAGAAAAACAGTTAATTACCTACAAGGGAGCACCCATACGACTGTCAGCTGACTTCTCAACAGAAACTATGCAGGCCAGACGGGAGTGGCAAGAAATTTCCAATGTGATGAATAGCAAGAACCTACAACCAAGATTACTCTACCCAGCAAAGCTATCATTCAGAATTGAAGGGCAGATAAAGAGCTTCACAGATAAGAAAAAGCTGAAGGAGTTCATCACCACCAAACCAGTATTATATGAAATGCTGAAAGGTATTCTTAAAGAAGAGGAAGAAGAAAAAAGTAAAGAGAAAAATTATGAACAACAAATACATATCTATCAACAAGTGAACCTAAAAATCAAGTGAATTAAAAACCTGAGGAACAGAATAATCTGGTGAATATAATAGAATCAGGGGCATAGAAAGGGAGTGGACTGATAATTCTCAGGGGGAAAGGGGTATGGGGGGTTCATGAAGAGAATGGACAAAAATCATACACCTATGGATGAGGACAGTGGGGGGGAGGTAAGGGCAGAAGGTGAGGTGGGAAATGGGTGGAGGGGAGCTATGGGGGAAAAAGGAGAAATAATTGTAATAATCTGAATAAAGATTTATTTAAAAAAAAAAGTAGAAGTCCTTATTTATTCATCACAAAATTATTTGACTGTGCTTCCTACCTTCATTAAGGGTACCCAAGTAAGAGTCATCTTAAATTTCTCCCCCTCTCTATTTTACCTCCCCCGCCACCCCGCATTCAGTTATTCTGAATTCAAATATTTTTTTCCATCACCTCATTTCCAGCCCCACTCCATTGGACTCTATTACCTACACTGAGTAGCCAGATTATTATGATCTCTGAACGCATAATAATCTGGCCACTCAGTGTGTGTGTGTGTGTGTGTGTGTGTGTGTGTGGCAAAGGATTATTCAGTAGGTATTTTAGGCCAATAAAAACAATGTGAATAAAGTAAAAAGATGTAGGAAGCAGCAAGCAGTGCCCAGTGTATATGTATACGTATACGTATATGTATGTGTATATACACACACACACACACACACACACACACACACACACATTAGAGGCCCGGTGCATGAATTCGTGCATGGGTGGGGTCTGGCCAGCCTGGCCAGGGGGAGGGGACATGGGCAGTTGGCCGGCCTGCCTAGGTCGAATTCCTGGTCGAGGGGACAATTTGCATATTAGCCTTTTATTATATAGGATATACACTGAGTGGCCAGATTATTATGCATTCAGAGATCATAATAATCTGGCTACTCAGTGCATACCCAATATGACCATGAGTAATTAATCTTTGTAACCCTCCAATGCCTTGATCTCTAAAACAAAGATTATACTTACATTCCAGGGTAGTTACAAAAATTAAATAAATAAATTCTATAAAGCATTTATATCATTACTATATAATAATATTAATTAATACAATAATCATAATTAATATATCAATGTCTGGCAGTTATTATTCTGAATAACTTTATATTCCTGTTTTTTTATAACTGGTTTCTTAACCTCGAATCTCTCACCTCCCTAATTCTTTGCTAGTAAAGGTACCTTCCAGAATGGGTCAGATAAAGGTCCCCCCTCCCCAAAATATCCACTAGCTTCCTACTGTCTACTGAATAAATCCCAACTCCATAACATTCAAAGTCCTTTTAAGATTTGTTTCCAGCCTGGCTGGCATGGCTCAATGGCTGGGCATCGACCTATGAACCAGGAGGTCACGGTTTAGGGCATATGCCTAGGTTGCAGGCTCAATCTCCTGTATGGGGTGTGCAGGAGGCAGCCAATCAATGTTTCTGTCTCTCTCTCCCTCTCCCTTCCTCTCTGAAATAAATAAAAATATATATTTTTTTAAAGATTTGTTTCCAAGCTGACTTTTCTATCTTTAACTTTCCAAGTTAGGAATCCTTTGCTTCAAGCACTGGGCACTGCTTGCTGCTTCCTACATCTTTTTACTTTATTCACATTGTTTTTATTGGCCTAAAACACCTACTGAATAATCCTTTGCCTCGCATTCTACTCCACCTTTAAGGGTTGGTTTGAATGTCACCTTTTATTTAAAAGCCTTCCTAGATCTTTCCATTTAAAAATTACGGTCTTAAAAAAAAATCCTATTAATAAAAGGATAATATGCAAATTGACCCTAATGGTGGAATGACCAAGAACGACTGGTGCTATGACACGCACTGATCACCAGGGGGCAGACGCTCAATGCAGGAGCTGCTCCCTGGTATCAGTGTGCTCCCACATGGGGAGCTCCGCTCAGCCACAAGCTGGGCTGACTGCTGCTAGCGCAGCAGTGGTGGCGGGAGCCTCTGCAGCCTCCTTGGCAGTGCTAAGGATGTCCAACTGCGGGCTGCCAGCAGATGTCTGATTGCCAGCTTAGGCCCGATTCCCCAGGGAGCGGGCCTAAACCGGCAGGTGGACAACCCCCGAGGGCTCCCAGGCTGCAAGAGGGCACAGGCTGGGCTGAGGGACCACCCCCCAGAGTGCACAAATTTTCATGCACTGGGCCTCTAGTAAAAAAATAAATGATGATCTTCCACATAGTTCCCACCATGCTGGCACTACATTTTTTATAGCACTTCTTTCACTCTGCCCTGTAATTCTCCCCATGTTTCCCCTGAGCGCAGACTGGAAGCCCAGGAGGAAAAGTTTCCCCACAGCATTGGGAAGGAGGCTTTGCTCCTCGTAAAAGGTATGCAGCAGATGGTAGTTGAATTTAAAACATAAAAACGCATGGTAAGATTGTAGGTACTCTTGAATTTTAAACAATATTCTGTTATAATGGCTTTGAAGTAAAATTGGAGAAGGCCAATCAATTGGTCTTAATCAGTCAAGCTTGACTCATTCTCCCCCCTCCCCATTCTCCAGATTTTTGAAAATTTGTTAAGATGAGCCATTCAGTAAAATCACTAATGAGTTTCTCCCTAAAAATATCTGCCCTTGATGATGCACTATGATTTCTTTCCATTTTTGTATCAGTTAATCTTAAGGCCTGATTTTTACTCTATCAAATGGCCCCTCTCTAGGTCATGACCATAAATGTTTATTCAGACCAAGAGATAACATAAGGTAAACCAACTGAATGACTATTTTTTTTAAGTATGATGTACAATAGGAAACTAATGATTACAATTAGTGTGTGGATAGATCAATCATGGTCCTTTTCCTTAAATGCCTAATGCTTTCACAAAAATCACAGTAATAATTATATAGCACTTAAGCCTGTCCATCTTCAAATAAATATTTAAGTTCAAGGATGCAGTGTTAATATTAGACATTAAAGTTTGTAACTATCTGAAGACCTAGCTTGCTTAGTAAAATCAGCGAAGGATGAGAATGATGACTAGCATGAATTAAAAGTCTACTATGCGCCTGAGTCTGTGTAATGCACCTTCCATTCATTAACTCACTTAATCCACAAAACAACTCTTAATAGTTAGTGCCTATTGTTATCCCAATTTTATAAATGGGAAAGTGGAGATTCAGTAACTTGCCCAACATTACATAGACATGTAGTGGCCCAGCAAGGACTTGAAGTCATGACCATTTAATAATTAAGCTATGAAATGAAAATCATTAGATATAAAAATCTATTTCTTAAATCCAACAGATATGAAAAACACAATACTAATACTGTGAGTTAAAAGACTATAAAATAAATGTTCTATAAATATTAATTAAAGCTTAAACCACCACACTTTGTGAATAGAAAAATTCTTCATGATACATGACTTAGCATATCAGGAAAGCTAAAAACTTAAGCCTATGTTTTTCAGGTAATCCCACTGAAGTTTCTTCACATAAATAGAATAGTGCCATCAACTGGGCATATTTGGGTACCAAAATCATATAGTATTCTTTTAAATATATCCTGTATAGAATTGCTTCAGGATATAGGCAAATACTTAAACTATCTAATTACAATTAAAACTGTAAATACAATCAGATTATTAAATCACATGATAAACATTAAAGTTTCTAAAAAGTTAAATTTTTAAGGCACTATTTCAAAAACAAATAAAAATGCTGTTTCCTCTACCTGCAAAAAAGGCCAATTTGTATTAAGCTATAATATATATGCATGTAGCAAATACAAGTATGCTATGCCTGTCAAACAAAGAGTGGTGCAAAGAGAACCACCCTAAGTGGAGCTGAGAACCAGCTCTTTCCTCTACATTTGCCCCTTATATCATACACCAACATATTCATACATTATACAGATAGCAAATTCTACTTTAGCATTTACTTATATAATTTTATTTTTTAAATAATTTTTATGTTTTAATTATAGTTGATATACAATATTACATTAGTTTCAGGTCTACCATATAGTGACTAGATATTTATACAACTTACAAAGTGATCACCTTGATAAGTCTAATATCCATCTGACACCATACTAATTATTATAATATTATTGACTCTATTCCCTATGTTGTACTTTACATCCCCATAACTGTTTTTATAACTGGCAATTTGCACATCATTTCTTTAAATCTTTATTGTTTAGAATATTACAGATGTCCTTTTTCCTCCCATTGTCCCCCTGTACCTGGTTCCTGTCCCACCCCAGGCCTTTACCACCCTATTGTCTTGTGTCCATAGGTAATGCATATATGCATATAAGATCTTTGATTAATCTCTCCTCAGCTCCCCTTCCCTCTGAGACTTGTCAGTCTGTTCCATGTTTCCATGCCTCTGGTTCTATTTTATTCATCAATTTATTTTGTTCATTAGATTCCTTGTCCATTTAGTTTGATTTTTAGATACAATTGTTGATAGATATGTACATATTGCCATTTTATTGTTAATATTTTTTATTCTCCTTCTCCTTCTTCTTCCTTTCCTTAATTTGCACATCTTAATCCTTGCCCCTTTTTATTCATCTTCCCAACCGCTCTCATTTGGCAACCATCAAAATGTTCTCTACTGATGAGTCTGTTTCTGTTTGTTTGTTTACTTATTTTGTATTTTAGATTCCACATATAATATGGTATTTGTCTTTCCCTGTCTGACTTATTTCACTCAGCATGATGCCCTCTAGAGCCATCCATTTTGTCACAAGTAGCAAGATTTCACTCTTTTTATGGTGAGTAATATTCCATTGTACATATGTACAATATCTTCTTTATCCATTCATCTATCAATGGACACTTAGGTTGCTTCCATATCTTGGCTATTGTCAATAATGTTTCATTAAAGATATGGGTGCATTTTCTTTTCAATTTATTGTTTTGGTTTCTTTGGATAAGTATCCAGAAGTGGGATTGCTGGGTCTTTCCTTGTCCCTTGTTGTAACCTTTGTTTTAAAGTCTTATATTTTTCCTGATGTATGTATTGCTACCCCAGCTTTTGTCTTGTTTTCACTAGCATAAAATATCTTTCTTTTTTCATCCCTTTACTTTAAGTCTGTGTGAGTCTTTTGATTTAAAATGGGTCTCTTGACTCAGCATATACAGTATATGAGTCTTGTTTTCTTATTCAGCCATCCTATGTTTTTTATTGAAACATTTAATTCATTTGCATCTAAAGTACTTATTGATAGGTATGTAGTTGTTGCCATTTTATTATTCATATTTTGGTCTTTTTCTTCTTCTTAATGAAGACCCTTTAACAATTCTTGTAATACTGGTTTGGTGGTGATAAACTCCTTTAGTTTTTTTCTTGTCTAGGAAGCTCTTTATCTGTGCTTTGATTATAAATGATAGCTTTGTTGGGTAGAGTGATCTTGGTTATAGGTCCTTGCTTTTCAATACTTGGAATATGTCATGCCAATCCTTTCTGACCTGCAAAGTTTCTGTTGAGAAATCAACTGACAGTCTTTTTTAGGAGCTCCCTTGTAAGCAACTAATTGCTTTTCTTTTGCTGCTTTTAAGATTATCTCTTTGCCTTTAACAATTGCCATTTTAATTATGATATGTCTTGGTGTAGGCCTCTTTTGGTACATCTTGTTTGAGATGTACTTCCTGGACTTGGGTGTTTTTTTCCTTTGCCAGATTAGGGAAGTTTTCCATCATTTTTTTCTTCAAATAGGTTTTCAATTCCTTGCTCTCTTTCCTTCTGGTACCCCTTCGTTGCAAATGTTGGTATGTTTAATTTTGTCCCAGAGGCCCTTAAACTATTCCTTTTTATTATTATTATTATTTTGCTGTTCTGATTGATTGGTTTCTGCTACCTTGTCTTCCAAATCTCTGATTTGATCCTCTGGGTCATCTAATCTACTATTGATTGCAGTTGTTGTATTCTTAATTTCTGAATGGTTCTTTTTTATGTTTTCTATCTCCATTTTAATGTTTCCCATCTCTTTGTTAAAGTTCTCACTGAGATTGTCCACTCTTCCCCTAAGTTCATTGAGCATCTTATAACCAATGTTTTGAACTCTACATGTGGTAGTTTTCTTGTCTCCATTTTATTAATTCTTTCTCTGGCGATTTCTCCTATCCTCTCATTTGGGAGATGCTTCTTTATCTCCCCACTAGGTACAGCTGCTACATTTCCTGGTCTTGCTAGAGCGGCCTTATGTAGTAGGTGTCTGGTGGGGCCCAGTAGTGCACTCTCCCTGGTCACCTTATCTGGATGCTTCAGATGTGTCCCTTGTGTGGGTATAGCTCCAGCTGTAGTAAAGCCTTGATTTCCGTTGGCATGCCAATGGGAATAACGGACTTAGTCTATTGGTTGTGAGAAATGGCTGTGACTACAGTGCAGGAGCTGACCCTCAAACCAGAATTTGCTTTAGCTAGGCTAGCATGCCTACCAAGTCTGCCTTTTGGGTGTGTCATTTGTGGAGGTGATTGGGTGGTGCTCTGATGTGGTCTGAAGCTGGCCATAACATGTGTTTAGTTGGGGCCTCTTCGGCTACTGCCTGTGCCCAGCCTGGGGCCACCTTGACTGAGCCAAGTTATCTACAAGTAGTTGGCACTTGTGCTGGGTTTGGAGGTACCTGGGAAAGGCTAAGCTTCTAGAAACTGAGGCCAGCTGCCTCTAGTGCCTGGCGTGGGGCCATCAGGCCAAAGTCACGGCACCCCAAGGCCAGTCGCTGCAAAGCATTTGTGAACCTTTGAGAGATTCTAGGGAAGTCCGCATCACAAACTGAGACTGGATGTTTGTATGAAAAAGCTGCTGGAAGCAGCTTGCTGAATATCAATGTTATGAGATCCAACATCATTCTCCTATTGCCGCAGCCCCTCTTCTCTCTTTGTGAGCCTCTGCTACTCTACTCAATTTTTAAAAACAAATTTGGCTCCTTCAAACATTTGAGTTTATCATTCTTAACAGAGACCAATTTCATGTGTGAATATGAATATTTTTAATTCTAATTAATATCAGCAAATTATATCTGGCATAAAGGAAAAGAAGAAAGCATATTAACTATCTAATGCTTATACCAGGACCAGGTTATCATTAGAAAATTAATTCACAGAATTCACTATCTTAATGTATTTTTTAAGAAAGAAAAGAAGTGTCATATCAATACATCATCTAATATATAGATTCACAACCATTGGGGATACATAGATGGGCTCCAAAGTGTCTGTGACAACCTTCAATTATAAACACAATATTGTATGTATGGGAGATCCACAGATACATTGATTCTTAAAGAAGTCCAAAACCCATGAATCCTTTCACAGGTTTTACAATGGACTGCTCTGCATTAAAATGATATTGTTGAAGGTTGCCCTAAAATAAAGGGCATAAAAATATATTAAACCAAATTTCAAACTGATCCATTTTTAAAACAGGTTCTTAAATTCTACTGCATTAAAAACCATTACTTACTTCCAAAACGAGCTCTCGGATGTTTTCAACGTACAATTTCACATAATCTTTCATGTAAGTAGGGAGGTATGTGAAGTCTACGTTATACCAATTCATCATTAGCGCTGCTTCATTTTCATTATTTCCACCCCATATGATGATGGAGGGATGAGATTTCAGTCTCCTGATCTAAAATGTAAGAAAATATAAAATAATTTTCAAATGCTCAACATAAAACTCAGAGCTATAATAAATATAAAATTATAGCCATTGAATTTCTGCACATAAATTTTTTAAAATTTTTTTTATTGATTGCAGAGAGGAAGGGAGAGGGAGAGATAGAAACATCAATGAAGGGAGAGAATCATTGAGTGGCTGCCTTCTGCATGCCGCACATTGGGGATCAAGCCCACAACCTTGGCATGTGCCCTATCAGGAATCAAAACATGACCTCCTGGTTCATAGCTCAGCGCTCAACCACTGAGCCAGCCAGCTCTGCACATAAATTTTGACATGCCAAAAAGTCCATTAGAAAATGACTATAACTTTACCTGTGGGAATACATTTTTAAAAATCTCTGAGATTCTTTTTATCTAGGTTTTCTAAATACTGATAAGGTAAGGCTGCTCTTCTCTGCTGTACAAAAACTGAAGAAAATATAATTTCTTTTATTAAACATGACAAATAAATCAAGCTCAGCATTATCTGACTCAGCCACAACAAGGTTCTAACAAGTACAGAATGCAGGAGATGTTACATTAAATGACAGGGTTAGTCATCTCAAGAGCAAGTTGCGGCTTTGAGTGAATATACAAATGAGGCAGAACTTAGGCTGAAAGAGGTATTGAGGTTCCCATCCACCAAGGTCAAAACCCATAAGAACTAGAGAGGGTTTTACAAAGCAAGTGAGTACCAGAGATGCTCTGGAACTTGAAGACAAACATATGGAATATTCTAAAGAAAAAAAAATAGATTAGGGCATCACGAGGATGTCTCCTGAAGTAAGTATCAATGTCATGTCCTAAGAAATCAACTAAGGCTGTTACTGAATCTATCTAAAACCCTGCCAGCCTCCAGAATTGAGGTCTGAAAACAAATAAACAAACAAACAGAATTCACAGGCACAGATAATAGTACGGTGATTCCCAGAGGGAAAGGGAAGTGGGGAGAGGTGGAAGAGGGTATAGGAAGGATAAAGGGTGATGAAAGGAGATTTGACTGGGGGTGGTGAATACACAATACAATGTAGAGATGTTGTATTATAGAACTGTACACCTGAAACCTATACAATTTTATTGAACAATGTCACCCCAATAAATTCAATAAAAAAATAACAGACATGGGGAAAATATCTTTTTGTGTGTGCTATGTGCCACACCAGCACGGCCAAGGGTGAACCTGAGAGGGGGCGGTGAAGGATTGAGAAAAGACAGACAAGAGAATGAAAGCTGGGTCTTAGTGGGACGCTGCCTCTCTGATGGAGAGACAGTGACACGGACTACAAGCCATATCTTTATTTTATAGCCAGATGCCACGAGGTAAAGTAAGGGCGTGGTCAAGATGTTTACAACATTCTCATGGGTTTCGATCCTACTCAATTACATGCACCTGATCAAGCTTTGTTTACTTGCTGCCTATATCACTTAGGCACATGGGGAAAAATGTTCGGACCATAGATTCAAGCTTACAACTAGCAGTTGGCTATAATTGTGCTGGGAGGGCTCTGCCCTCCAAGCTGGGATTTGCACGTGGCCATGAGAGGACTATGCCCTCCCATTAGTCCAAGACTTGAACCTGTCTAAACACTGTGGCTGCTCTCCACAGTGCCATACATTAAAATAAACTGTAAGAATATGCAATAAAAAGTTAACAATATTGAAAAAAATTCAGGTCTGCATGACCTGGGCTCACTGTGGGTCAGCCCTACGTAAGGGGAAAGATCCAGGTCTCTGACACACTGGGAGATGCACCCCAATAGAAGAGGGCAATTAAACCTTTGAGGACAACAAAGGGAGTCAACGAGAAACTCTTTTGTAACATGGTTTAGCAATAGAACCTCGGTGGTATTTACCACTTCTCTTTCATAGTAATGGATGATCACAGTGATAGATCCCAGCTGCTGTCTCCACTGTGGTCTCCATTCAAGATGCTAAGTAATTCATATATGATACAGAGATGCATTAAAGAGGTATATCTCATTTTAAAAAATTAAGATCCTGTGTTTTTCTAAATCATCCTTATAAACAGTATTTCCTTTATTTGCCTCTACATATGCCCAGGTAAGTGAGGCTGCTACCAGTCATGACTGGCATGTTGTGGTGCTGGTAATACAAACACTGAAGAGGAATGAAAACTTCAGTGACTCTCTGATACCCTTCAAACTGACTGAGAATTTCATGGTAAGCTTCAATTTAAAATGTTAACAGTTCTCCTCTTTTGGAAGGTGCACAGATATCATATTAAATTATGTGTATGAAAGAAAAGTAAAGATAAAACTGAAATGTTTGCATCCTGGTCAGGTGGCTCAGTTGGTTGGAGCATCGTGCTATACATCAAAAGCTTACAGGTTCAATTCCCAGTCAGGGCACATACTTAGGTTGCGGGTTCAGTCTCTGGCCAAGATGTGAATAGGAGGCCACCGGTCAATTTTTCTAGAAACTCCCACATTGATATTCTCTCCTCCGTCCCTCCCCTTTCTCTCTCTCTAAAAAAAAAATCAATGAAAAAACATATCCTCAGGTGAGGATTAAAAAAAAAAAAGCTGAAATGTTTGCAACTTACATAACTATAATCAATACTTTAAAGTTATTCATTCATTCATCCATCCATCCATCCATCTACCTGGTGAATAATCCAGCCAGGGAGTAGGGACACAGAAGGCAACAAGCCCTGGCCTCAGAGAGGTTGCAACTTTACAGGGGTGACAACACCTGAAAAAGGAATTCAAAGTGTGATGTGGCTCACAAAGGGCAAATGACCTCATCTAGATTTGCAGATTCAGAACGATTTTTTCACCAGAGGAAGCCTTGCTCAAGGTTAACAGGGTCCAGAGAGAATGAGTGAGGTGGTCCACAAGGGAAGGTGATGGGGATGGTGGGCCAGGGCATACATGCAGGGGAGGCAGTGCTTGATGAGGTAGAGAGGCGAGCAGAGATGGAACAGTGCCTGCTGAGGATCCTTAACTCTATCTGGAGGGCTTTCAGCAAGGGATGACTCAATTTGTACTTTAAAACCTTATTTTTTTTATAAAACACAGGTAAAGAAAATAAATTATGGCATAGTAAACTATTATAAGGCAATCAGTCTATAACTACCACCCAGACCAGAAAGAAAACTTTACCAACCACTTTCCCAATCGTAGTCCTGTCCTCCTTCCAAAATAGCAGCTATCTTGAGTGTAACAGTAATCATCTCCTTGCTTTTGATTTGGTTTTTCATGCAAATACACAGTTTTTAATTATAAACTTGTGTATTTCAACACAGTTGATGGATTTCAGCCCACTGACATTCTTATCCTTATTGAACCTCAAATTGTCCCACTTTAGGTTGGTCAGAGTCCCACCAAAGTCCTTTTGGCATATCTTTGATAGCCTCCTTGTTATCTGTGTGTCAAAATCTTCCAGGATAATCTAGTATATTTCCTGTCCCACACCTGAAATCAACCATTTCTCTAAGAAGAACTTCTCTTAATGGGAAATATTATTTCAATATAAGGAGTCTCAATATTACTATGTTGTTCATTGTTTCTAGGCCTCTTCAGGGGATGGAGCTAGGATATAATCACTTCCTTGCATTTACAGTTGTATAAATCTACATATATAAAAGTCTAAGCGACCAGTCGACCAGCCAACTGGCCAGTAAATGTAACGTGCACTGACCACCAGGCAAGAGATGCTCAACACAGGAGCTGCTGAGCTGCGGTCACTTGGCAGTGGCGGTTCTTGGGTAACGCACCCAGAACCAGAGAGTAGGAAGCCCGACTCTGGGGTGCGTCACCCAAGAACTTCCCTCTGCAATCTGGGACCCCCTCATGGGATGCTGGAGAGCCGGTTTCAGCCCGATCCCCACAGGCCAGGCCAAGGGACCCCACTGGTGCACGAATCCATGCACCGGTCCTCTAGTACAAATATAAGTGTGTATATGTGGAATGCAAAAGAAATCAAGGAGTCAAGAATCACTTTAAATTTTTGGCCTGAGAAATTCAGACTGGCATTGCCAATTATTGAAAACAGCAGGAAAAGCAAATTCAGGGAAGGTAATATAACTGTTTTGGACATGTTACATTTGGGATGTCCATAAGCAGAGGCACCAAGTTAGCAGTTGGATGTAAGAACCAGGAATTCAGCAGAGAAGTTGGGCCAGAGATAAATATGAGAGTGTTAATGTGGTAAAGCCATGAGACTGGGTGAAATCACCTAGGAAAACAATTACTGATTGTATTTTTCATCAGATTTAGTACAGAGCATAACAAAAAGAAACGTGGAGTGAGAAACCAAGATGGCGGCATAGGTAAACACCTGAAATTGCTGCCTCGCACAACCACTTCAAAACTACAACTAAAAGACAAAATGGACATCATCCAGAACCACAGGAAGGCTGGCTGAGTGGAAATTCTACAACTAGAGGAAAAGAGAAAAGCACACTGAGACTCAGAGGAGGTGCGGAAGTAAAGGGTGGAGGTACAGAGGCGCGCGCACGGGAAGGGTTGGCAACTGAGGACACGGTTGTCTTTTTCAATAGGGAGGGAGACACAAGCTCCCAACTGCTCTGAACTCCAGTTCTGGGCAAGACTCTGGGGACCCAGACTCATACGGGGAGAAACTGGACTGTCTGGCATCGGGCGGAACTCGAGGGCGGCATTCTCTCAGAGGTGCTTGCAGCAATTACCGCGGGACACTGAGACCTGGGAGCCTCTTAGGGCAGAGCTGAGGATCAGCCATTGGTGTTTGCTCCACCCTGTTGATTTCCTGAGACCCTGCCCCACCCAAGCTGTGCCCAGAGGCTTTTGCATATGAATGGCCTGGCCCTTTGCAATCTAAAATTACCTAACAAACTATGGCTGGGTCAGAGAGACCCAGAACATCCAAAAGAAGGCCCAAAGCCGCACAGCAGCTTGCATTGCTTCACAGCTGGGCTTCATCTGGGCACCTCCAAAACCCAAACAAAGAAGAGGAATCTGCAGATCTCTCCGTAGCTCCTGCTGGGTAGCCTCAGGCAGAGGCTAAATTAGCATCTCCTTAGAGATCCAAGAGCCAGTGTACCCAGTGGTCAGAGTGGGACCATACAGATTACAACTCCTCAGATCCATAAGGGACACACTCAGGGGGCAGATTCAGTGAGCACCAAAGCCCCACTGAAGCAAGTCTTGCCCCATAAGGGTGTCTCCAGCACAGAAGTTCTCCCATCGTAGACACAGCTGATTCTCAGAGTCAATTGGCCTATAGGTCAATTTCTCCCAATGATACCAACAACAATCAAGGCTTAACTACAACAAGACTGTGCACATAGCCCACAAAGGGGTGCCCCTAGAGTGTCCACCTCAGGTAACTGGGGAGGCTGAGCCACTGTGCCCTATAGGACACCTAGCACACAAAGCCACTCTATCAACTCAGGGAAGCAGCCAAAATGCAGAGACAAAGAAACAGGTCACAAATGAAAGAAATGGAGGAAAGCTAACGACTGGATATAGAGTTCAAAACCACGGTTATAAGGTTTTTCAAGGATTTTCTAGAAACCGCCAATAAATTTAGTGAGATCCTTGAGGATATGAAAAAGGACCAACTAGAAATTAAGCATACACTGACTGAAATAAAGAATAACATACAGAGATCCAACAGCAGACTAGAGGATCGCAAGAATCAAGTCAAAGATTTGAAATACAAAGAAGCAAAAAACACTCAACCGGAAAAGAAAAAAGAAAAAAGAATCCAAAAATATGAAGGTAGTGTAAGGAGCCTCTGAGACAACTTCAAGCATACCAACATCCGAATTATGGGGGTGCCAGAAGAAGAGAGAGAGCAAGATACTGAAAACCTATTAGAAGAAATAATGACAGAAAACTTTCCCTACCTGGTGAAAGAAAAAGACTTTCAAGTCCAGGAAGTGCAGAGAACCCCAAACAAGAGGAATCCAAAGAGGACCACACCAAGACACATCATAATTAAAATGCCAAGGGCAAAAGACAAAGAGAGAATATTGAAAGCAGCAAGAGAAAAACAGTTAGTTACCTACAAGGGAGTACCTATACGACTGTCAGCTGATTTCTCAACAGAAACTATGCAGGCCAGAAGGGAGTGGCAAGAAATATTCAAAGTGATGAATAGCAAGAACCTACAACCAAGATTACTCTACCCAGCAAAGCTATCATTCAGAATTGAAAGTCAGATAAAGAGCTTCACAGATAAGAAAAAGCTAAAGGAGTCCATCACCACCAAACCAGTATTATATGAAATGCTGAAAGGTATTCTTTAAGAAGAGGGAGAAGAAGAAAAAGGTAAATTATGAACAACAAATACATATCTATCAACAAGTGAATCTAAAAATCAAGTGAATAAAAAATCTGATGAACAGAATACACTGGTGAATATAATAGAATCAGGGGCATAGAAAGGGAGTGGACTGACAATTCTCAGGGGGAAAGGGGGTGTGAGGGATGCAGGAAGAGACTGGACAAAAATCGTACACCTATGGATGAGGACAGTGGAGGGGGGGGCGGTAAGGGCAGAGGGTGAGGTGGGAACCGGGTGGAAGGGAACTATGGGGAAAAAAAGAGGAACAAGTGTAATAATCTGAACAATAAAGATTTATTAAAAAAAAAAAAAGAAGAAGAAGCGTGGAGTGGTTTAACAAAAGGCAAAACTAAAACGTAAGCCTTTTCCTTCTTGAAATGGTAGTAACGTACCTGGTAAGCAACTTCTGCTCTCACTGAATTTATGAAGTCCGCATCCGTTGGATAAAGGGCACAGGCAAACATGAAATCCTGCCATACCTAGCAAATCAAATCATAGGTGATAAAGCACTCCCATGGATTTTACCACCCAGAAATACATTCTTCACTCTGAACTGTGGGGATGATCTTTCATGCAGATGAAAAATCAAGTTCGTCCGATGAGTGTGATCATTTGAGCACTACTATGTGCAAGGCACTCGGGGTCCCCGTGACTTCCCAGAACTGCACGTAACTGTAGGAAAACCCAAGGAGATAAAATGCAAGGTAGGCAGTAAAGACTGAGAATTCAAGTAAGGAAATAGAGTGTTGAAGGGGATATAAAATTCAAAATGAAGCTTCCTACCCCAGCCGCTCCTACTCCTAACTTACTCTAATTGTCACTTGGAATTTGGTATTGAGAGATGGACCAGACTATTAAAAACATACATTTCTCAGAGGAAAGGGAGGAGGGGGAAAGTGGGAAGAGATTAACCAGAGAATTTATATGCATATATGCATAGCCCATGGACACAGACAACATAGGGTGGTAAAGGCCTGGGGAGGGGCAGGAACCTGGTGGAGGGCGACAACAGGGGAAAATAAGGGGGGGGGGCATCGGTAATACTCTCAACAATAAAGATATATTTAATTAAAACAGAAAAAGAAAGAAAGAAACATACATTGTTTACGAAGGAATACATTTTCATGGCCAAAAATAATTACTACATGGACATTTTAGTACTGACACCACATAAGCTCATTCCTGGGGAGGCTGTCATACTAAGTGGTTGAGAGCAGGGCCCCGATTCAGTGGGCCTGAGTGGGAACCTGGACTCTACCATAGCCCCACCATGTGCTGTGGGCAAGTTATTTAACCCTGCACATGTCAGTTTCCTTCTCTGTGAAATGTGGATATAGAGCAACAACCACCACCCCATAGAATGGGCATGAAGTTCAAACAAAATAATAGATGCAGAGCATGGAGAACAATGCCTGGCACTCAATTACTATTACAGAATATTGTCACATCATCATGACCATCAGCATTATCAATATTATTATAATTACTACTCTTCTATGGAGAGCTTTGAATTTTAGAACTGTAATACCAGAACTGAAAATACATTTCTTTTGTGTAACCCTCACTAATGCAAAACATGTTGGGAGTGCTAGCACACTTTTACTTTAATTTTATTATTTTTCTTCTCTCTGGGGCTTGTTGGTGCTCCTTAAAGTTAAAGTTTTTAAATATATTATTTTCTTTTTTATGCATACTCTCAAATCACAAAGAAAATATAGATAGATATATACTGATATAACTACTATAGAGAATGCTTATCATTCAAAAATAATTAAATAATTGTGATACTCGCTATCAACTCTGGCTCTTGATTCTTAAGATGCCATTTAATTTTTTGCAAAAAAAAAAAAAAGGAACATCATTCCTGACTCTGAGAAAAGAAGGAATAAGCAATATCACCCTCTCAGAATGCTAAAAAAGTAACATATCTATACTAATAAAAGGGTAATATGCTAATTAGACCAGACATCCTTCCTGACAAAGCTGGGCCCGGGAGAAGCCGCCCGCCCACGGTCCCGGGTGCCTGTGCCTGCGACCGGCCCGGGCGAAGCCAGCCCCAGTCCCGGGTGCCTGCGGCAGGCCACAGGGAGGGAAGCCTGAGTCCTGGGTGTGGGGCTGAGGCAGAGGCGGTTAGGGGCGATCAGGCAGGCAGGCATGCAGGCAAGCGGTTAGGAGCAAGCAGTCCCAGATTGTGAGAGGCATGTCCGGCAGTTGGACATCCCCCTAGGGGTCTCAGATTGGAGAGGGTACAGGCTGGGCTGATGGACCCCCGCCCATGCATGAATTTCGTGCACTGGGCCTCTAGTCCTATATAATAAAAAGCTAATATGCAAATTGTCCTCTTGACCAGGAGTTCAACCAGAAATTCAACCAGGGGGTGGGGCCAGCCGGCCAACCACCCCCGACCTCTCCCCTCAGTCGTCTGCACCCCCTATTGGCCCCTCCCATCCTGATCAGGGGCGGGGCTGGCAGGCCAACCTCCTGTATCCCCTCCCCCCAGCCAGCCTGGCCCGATCGGCCCTGATCAGGGCGGGCCAGCCAGATCCCACCAGTGCACAAATTCATGCACTGGGCCTCTAGTCAAGAAATAAAATGCTGTCAACTACTCACCATTATTCCTAGTTCATCACAGAGTTCATAGAATTCATCTTGCTCATAAACACCTCCTCCCCACACCCGAAGAGTATTCATGTTAGCATCCACGACGGAGTGCAAAAGGAGTGATAACCTATAGAGAAATTTTAAAAACAAACACTAATCTGAAAACTTCGGGATGCCAAAAAAATGATTTTAAGAAACACATTGTGGGTGATAAACACATTTAAAATCTCTGCTAGAAAAACACATTTTAAAATGATGATGGTTTGGCCCTCGCTGGTATGGCTCAGTGGCTAGAGCATCGGCCGGTGGACTGAAAGGTCCCAGGTTCAATTCCAGTCAAGGGCACTTGCCAGGATTGCGGGCTCAATCCCCAGTAGGGAGCATGCAGGAGGTAGCCGATCAATGATTTTCTCTCATCATTGATGTTTCTATCTCTCTCTCCCTTTCCCTTCCTCTCTGAAACCAATAAAAATTTAAAAAGAAAAGTCTAGAAATTTACGGCCACTTTGAGAGCATGTACCTTTCATCTCCAGAGCAATGCCCAGAAAGGAATGAAAAAGACCAGTAATAGGCTAGCCTGGGACCCAGAACATTGACTCTGAGCAAAGGTGCCCACGGGCAGATTTACTAATAGGCCCAGCTGTGCTGAACAGCTGCCAACAAAACCAGCCAGATAGGAAAGGAGCATTAAAAGAGAGAGAGAGCTAATTATCTGGGCCTATGTCTGGAGAATAACTTCATTTTAATATAAAATTCAAAACAATATATACATTTTGAAGTAAAAGGAAATTACTACAAGTTTGGGCAAAATTAGAGTCTAGTTACCAACCACATCTACATTCTAAACATCTAATAATATACTACAATGAATATTTATACATTTGTAAATACATTAACAGTGTTTAGCCCTAGCCAGCTTTGCTCAGTGGATAGAGCGTCGTCCTGCAGACTGAAGGGTTGTGTGTTTGATTCTGATCAAGGGCATATGTCTGGGTTACGGACTCGATCCCCAGCAGGGGGCGCGCAGGAGGCAGCCGATCAATGATTCTCTCTCATCATTTATGTTTCCATCTCTCTCTCCTTCTCCCTTCCTCTCTGAAATCAATAAAAATATATATTTTTTAAAAACAGTGTTTATTTTCACTTCACAAGGCTTATCTTTACTATCCCAAAGACATTAGTTTACAAACCCAATAAAAAAAGGTTACTTTCTTAATATTGTTCTATTCTCACAGCTTCAGAAAAATACTTTAATTATTTTCCTAGATCTAAAATTTTAAAGATTGTTTTTAGTTCTTTTTATTAAGGTAAAAGTAAAGGGATATGCAGATACCTTAGTATGAAGAGATAAGTATTTAAAAGGATGAACAAAAATATTTAAGGTGCTCTTCAAAACAGTAGCTGGGTGGTGGGGGGAGGCAACTTTAATCATCTTTTAGAAAAATTTTTATCCTAGAATTCTATATTGCCCCTCAATTCCTTTGACTGGAACTAACGAAAGTAAGAATGAGCAACTCTTAAGCTTTGTGGCTCTGTTAATAAAAGAGAAACAAGAAAAGAAAGATGATAACTTACAAGTCAGAGGTTACTCGATCCTGGAACGAATCTGCTGGGATCCAGTTTGATCCTTTCAGAAATATGGGAAATCCATTAATTTTGAAGTAGAAACTCAGACCAGGAGAACCTTCTATGGGCTCTTGTATCAGTTCCACTGTCCTAAAAAAAACCTATTATGAACAGAATTAAATATGAAAAATATATTGTAGTCTTCCTCATGAAATAGACATTTGTAATTATAACAAAAGAAATGTATTTGAAGATAACATTTCAAAATTAAAACAAAAACTGATACTATTTCACAAAGTTGTGGGGGGAGAGGGGATTGGGGTATGGAGAAATGTCCACCAGTTAAACTGCCACATCTTTGATTAAAAAACACATTCTCATTTCAGTATTGGTAAAATATGTTGAAATGTATACTTAAGAATCAAAGAAATATAGCACAAGGTATTTAATAATTTAACATCTTTCCAATTATAATAGCATATTATTGATTAAGGTCACTTTGTTTAATAGGCAATTTAATCATAGCTAATTATCACATTAAACTCAGTGTGTGAGAAGCTCCGGTATGGGACTTGGAGATATAAGCAGTGTTCCAATCAAAAGACTGGATAGGAGCACATACCCCAATATCATCATTGCTACAGGAGAGGAAGCTGAGACCTCTGTCCCTGTGAAAAGCCTAGCCTGGTTTCCCTCAGCAGCATGAGCAGCCAGACCCTAGGTAGAGCAATTGATGTTCTTATCCAAATCTTCATTCTTTCCAACCATAAACTGGACCAAGGAATGAGGAGCATGGTTCTACAACAGTAAAGGCAAGCCCTGAACCAAGATTATGCATTTCTTCTCATATTAAAAATATAAATGAATTAACCAATGTATTCCATGTAATAAGTGTCCACCATTCTTCCATTTTCTTGCCCTTGCCCTTATTCATATGGCATGACAAAATGTATCAGAGCTAATGTTATGAGAAGACACAGAATAAGGCTTAGATGAGGATGAACTCACCATGGAATTACCACACCTGCTTTGGAGTTGCAAAATGTAAAAAATGTCCAGTGACTTTCAGAGGTAACTCAGAACACTCTTAAGGATTCATACATCTAGAATAGTGATTCTTTAAGTGTGGCCAAGGGACAAGAGGATCCCTGAGAATCTTTCAGGGGGTGGAGGAGTGAGGGAGGCCTTAAGTCCAAAACTATTTTCACAGTAAAGATAAAACATTTGCTTTTTCTCTCTCCCTCTTTTGAGTGTACAGTGGAATTTTCCAGAAGCCACATAATGTGTGATGACATCATCACTCTGATAGCTAATAGAATATGTGCTTGTATATCCTGGTATGTTCCACAGTTGAGGTTTAGGGTATGAAAAGGTGCATTTCAGAGATTAACTCAGTACTTCCGTGCTCTTACTAGCTGCCTCTGGTTACTCCTGCTGCAATATCTGTAACTGCATTACCGTTCAGTAAATTATGATTTCAAATCCCAAAGTTTTCCTTGCAACCTATACAGAAACACAAAAAGACTAGGTACCTTTTAATTTGTTTCCCAATAATATTTTTAAGGTTTCAAATAAAAACATATTTTAATATTAATTAAAACTAATTTTATAGTTTAATAAATTTTATCTCAGTCTAAAGGAAAATTGAAAATATACTTTTTCCCAATTTAAGGATGAACCGTTGTCATAAAATGGGATAATAAGACTAAGATTTTCAACCTGCAGTCACACTGTCTACATCTAAAAATGCTGAAGCAGAACCAAACAGACGTATCAGAGAACCCAATTTATTGAATATAATTTTATATAATGAAATGTTTCAATATTTGGAACTCTTAGGACACCATTTTTCAAGTAACCAATACATTATATTACAATATCACACATGAATAAAAGGTCTGTTAAGGGTGCATGTTATACCAATTGAATTTAATGTAACAGAGTAAGAGGAGTTCATTAAAATGGCTTTATATTCCACACTGCAACTGGTCTTTTAAAAACCACCACTTGTTAAAGTCTAGTGTAGTACCAAAGAATCCCCACAGGAAAGTCAAGCAGTTTGAAAAGGCTACTCCTCTCTTTTCCAACTACATACTATCTGTGTCAAGTCAGATCTTCTTCATGTTTCAGTGAAAGCAACCTACTGCAAATTGAATACAGACACAGATAAGAATCTAGATGTCTTCTATTAAGCAAGAGATTTGCAAACATCTAAAACAATGTCATTATTCTCACTGTTTTATTTTGTAAATATATTTATATAAAATAACTCATAGAATAACATGTGATAGTTTTTTTTACCATAATTTGAAATGAATAAATATTTACTTCTAAGTTTTAACTTACATAAACAAAAGCACTTTGGGTTTCTTAATTTTTACAAATGTAAAGTGGTTCTGATTCCAAAAGAATTTGAGAATCACTAATCTAGAAAATAGAACCCTTTAATTTTTTTTATTAATGCTACACATAGTATTACTAATAAAGCACATTTTCCAACATGTTTTTTTCTTTTCTGTGCAAATATTCTCATGCAAAGACAGCTATTTCTGTCTCCCAACTCTTGCAATAACCGTTTTATAACCCAGGTCAAAGTAAACCTAAACCACCTGACAGTGCCTCAAAGAAGAGGCAGTAATTCCAGCCACCTCTCCCTCTGGGCATTCCTTGATAGCTAAAAGGTGTTGGGGTCTATGGTTAGTGTCAGTAATTCTCCATATCCCTAGGCCAGTGGTCGGCAAACTCATTAAACAACAGAACCAAATATCAACAGTACAACGACTGAAATTTCTTTTGAGAGCCAAATTTTTTAAACTTAAACTTCTTCTAACACCACTTCTTCAAAATAGACTCACCCAGGCCGTGGTATTTTGTGGAAGAGCCACACTCAAGGGGCCAAAGAGCCGCATGTGGCTCGCGAACCGCAGTTTGCCGACCACTGCACCTAAGCAGTCTTGAGAGGTAACATAAAAGCCTTCCTCTATAACAGGTATTTTACTTCTGAGAAAATAATGGGCTCTCTAAGAGAATTTTTGAAAAGACCCTCAAGGAACACATACTTACATCCAAACTGAATATATTGTCTTTTTATAAGATTAGAAATAGTTTAAACAGCCCAACATGCCTACCTAAAGAAAAAAGAAAAATATTAAATAATCTAAATGTACACCTAAAGAAACTAGTTAAGGAACAAAAAACAAAGCCCAAAGTGAGTAGAAGGAAGGAAATAATAAAGATCATAGCATAAATAAATGAAATAGAGTCTAATAAACAATGCAAAATGTCAATGAAACTAAGAGCTGTTTCTTTGAAAAAATAATCAAGATTGATAAACCTTTAACCAGACTCATCAAGAAAAAGAGGACCCAAGTAAATGAAATCAGAAATGAAAGGAGAAAAGTAACAACTGACACCAAAGAAATACAAAGGATTATAAGAAAATATTACAAACAACTACATGCCAACAAATTGAACAACCATAGATAAAGGTGGAATACCAACACTTTGGAAGCAGTTTAGCATTCTCTTTAAAAACTGAAGCTACGCGCATCCTATGATTCAGCAATCCCACTTCCAGCAGAAATGCTGTATTTACTCAGAGCACCATGTCGTTAATGCTCATAGCAGCAATACTCAGAATAGCCAAGACTGGAAACTATCCAAATTGCAATAGCAGTATGTGCAATACAAGAAAATATTATACAACAGTGTAAATAAACATGGAACAGCTATACACAACAACATATTAAATGTCACAAATATAATGTGGAGCCAAATTGGCCAGACACAAAATAATGCATATTATATGGTTCCACATATGTAAAGGTTAAAAACAGGCAGAACCCAGCTATAGTGTTAAAAGTCAGGGGAATGGATCTTTAGGAAGGAGAGGTGGGTAGGGGGCTACTGAGGTTTTAGTAATGCTGTATTTCTTGATCAGGATGATGGTTACATGAGTGGTCATTTTGTCATCATTCATTAAGCATTTCTCCACATTCTGTACTTTTCTGTATATGTGTTATACTTCACAATAAATATAAAAGAAACCCAAGTCTGACACATTCCCAACAAATAAAGGCTGGAAAGAAATAAGACTAAGGGCCAGGACACAGATAATGATGGCAAGTAGCAGTCAAATTTCTTATTGCTGAAACAGTGGCAAGTCTGAAATCATCTGAAACACTAAGAAATTTAGGACTGGTAAGAAACTGAATTCCCTCAAAGGCCCACCCTCGGTGGAAACAAGGGTGAATTAAATATTCTCTCTCTAATCTATACTTTTTATTTAAATATCAAAAGCAAACATTGAATCCCAAAACTTGCAAAAAGCTCAGATTTTTACATCATTCTGCTGTGTTCTTTGGGGGAGTAAAGAGATCATTCGATCCAACCTCTACCATCTCAGTCAAATGGGCAAATGGACATAAATGCTATTCAAAGTTCCCACTGCAAATGGATTCTGAGATGTTCCTCAGTCACACCACTCTAGTATAAGCAACCATGGCTATCACACAGCCTTTCCCATGAGTATCCACAATCTCACATGTTTCACCTTAAGCTCACTTCCTCCTCCACACCTACTCTACGACGGATGAATGAAATAATATCAAAAATAACAACTTAAAGAATTAGCAAACATGTCCTCAGCTTTCCTTGAAGCTAAATTATCTTATTCCTTTGTCCTCTCTTCCTTTAATCACCTTCATGACTCTCCTCTGAACCTTCTAATGAGCAGAATGCAAAGCTGACTAAAATGTTGTAGGAAGGTTTTAAAGGGATAAATAAAATAGCACCTTAATATTTCTAGATAATATACAATTATTGATCCTATAACATTTTTTTAAAGAATAGTGCATTGATTTTTAGAGAGAGAGGAAGAGAGGGGGAGGGGGAGGGGAGGGGTGATGGAGGGGAGGGGAAGGGGGACAGAGAAACATCAATCAGCTGCCTCCTGCACACTCTCTACTGGGGATCAAGCCCGTGATCCAGGCATATGCTGTTGACCGGGAATAGAACTGGCAACCTCTTGGTGCATGAGACAATGCCCAACCAACTGAGCCACACCAACTAGTGCTCCTATAAATTTTAGAAATAAGATAATTTCAAAAACCATAGCAGAGAATGATATCTCGTTTGGGACCCTGACCTTTAAAGTATTGCTCAAATACAAGAGATTTAATTGGGATGTGTATAAGCAGGTAGGCAGAAGGCCCAGAAAACAATTTCAAATCAAATCACATACCTATGATGTCTTACAAAACACCACCAAACCAGCCTAATGTAGCACAATCAGAAATCAACTAGTTCTTTCAAAGTGAAGGTATTCTGACTCTCAGATAAAGAGATTCAGTTTTCGGAGAGGGAATGATGGCGGCGGAATAGACAGACGTGTTCCGAGCCTTGTCCCGGAGCAGAAAGAAAGAACAGCTGAGGGACGCGCAGGGAGTGTTTGTTGGCTGGTTGAGAGACGGCTGAATTCCAGAAGGAGGTGGGGGACTGCTGAACGGGGTTCCCCTGACCTGGCAGCACCAACTGCGGCTGGGTCCCCTACCGGAGCTGCGGGCTTGGACGCGGAGTCTGCGCCATCTTGATCCGGAAAGTGGAGCTTATCTGAAGCCTGAGAATCCACAACTGCGGCACCCCAGGAACAGCTGCGAGCCCCAGAACAACGCTCCCCAACTGGCGCAAGCACACGGGTTCAGAGGAGCTCTACACTCCACCACGGAAAGGTCAGATTTCGCCTGGGATAAGGTGAGGTCTCTGGTCCCGGCGGAAGAGAGGAACGCGCGTTTTGCGGGAGCTGGAGGACCAGGGAAGTCTGTGCCTAGAAAAATCCGTGGCTGTAGGGGCTGGCGTGATCTGTGATTGTGGAAAGGGGTCCTCAGAGCTGCTAAGAGAAGGGCACTCTAAAAAGCAACCCATTTTGATCTGAAGTGCAGGGACACCCTAAGAATTTCAGGCTGTCCAGACTTACGCGCAGCCCCTGCGTTCCCTGGGTGCCTGGGTTTACTCGCAGTCCTGGAGTTCGCACACTTGGGCTTTTTCCTCTTCAAATCCTTGCTTCTGATTACTAAGCCCAATACATAGGATCACCCAGTTGGGGACACCCTGGGAGACTGCAGGGGAGGGTTGTTTTTCTGGAACCTGGGGATCGGAGCGGGGAGTGACCATCAGAGAGTCAGCTCTGGGGCAGACCACGCCCACAGGCCGGTGGCAGTGCCACAGGGAAAGAAGGCTCTAACACTGCCTAGAGAGGCCATAGATAGACCCGGAAGTCAATCCAGAAACACTGCCACCCAGGGGCTGAATCACAAATTGACTCTTGCGTAATCAAAAATAAAGGAATACGAGAAATTAAGACACACCGCCTGCTTAAAATCAGGACTGGCTTACAACACCGAAGAGCAGTGGATCGCAGGGAACTGCAATACTGTCTGGACTGAGAAACAGGCGTGCCAAACAGAAAAACAAAGGAAGTGAATGACCTTCACTACTTCACATTTTATTTTTACCTTTTATTTTTTTATTTTTTTATTTTTTTTTATTTTCATTTTTTGCATCCTTTAATCAAGAAACTTTTTTTCTTTTTTCATCATTTGATTTTACCTTTTTAATGATTACATTTTTATTTTCAATCCGTATTATTACTACTGCTATTTTATTTTTTTTTTTTTAAAGTGTCATTTTATTTTCTCTTCATTTTATTTTGGGATTAGGGTTCTACATTCTATTTTTTATCTTTCCTTTAGCATCGTTTTACTCTATCTCAACTCTACCTTTAGGCCATCACTCTCTTCCTAACCTCCCCCTTTTCAGTGTCCTGTTTGTCTTACCCTTTTACTGCTTTAGATTTTCCCTATTCTTTCTGTTTACCCCTTGTTAAAATTTCACCCTACTTACATATCTAATCTCTAATCCCCTGCTCCAAGTCCACATACACCTCTCCCTTCGCTGTCTGAGCTATCCATAAACTTGTCCTTCTCTCTGTCCTTTTGTTGTTGTTTGCTTGAATGTAGATTTTATCCAATTTTTATGCTGTTTTTGTGAGATTGTTTTGCTTATTCTTCTTTTGTTTATTTTTTTGTTTGTTTTGTGCTTCAGCTTTCCCTTGCCTCAATCCATATTAGTTGGTGTTGTAGTTTGTATTAATCCCCAGGCACTTGTTGCTGGCATTTGCTGGGATTAGTGATTGTTCTATTGGAGTTTTATCCCCAATATATATAGTCTGTTCCCCTTTCTCTCTTAGTCACTTTCTTGTCTCTCTTACTTTTTTTATTTTCTCTTTACTTTCCCTTTTCCCAATTTCATTTTCACACTCCTTTTTTCTTTTTTTCTTTCTTTCTTTCTTTTTTCCTCTTCTTCTTTCTCTCCTATCACCTAATTTGCCTTTCTCTGGTGGTCACCTTTATTGGAGGTTATTAATATCGTGAATACATTTCTGTTCAGTGCCTTGTGAGTTGTTCCTGGTAGTGCTGTATTTTGTGCCTTTAAATCAACCCAGGAGAGAGAGAACTACATAACCAGACACCCAGAGAAGAGAGACCATGGGGAGACAAAGAAGCAGCCCGCATATGAAAGAAAAGCAGGCATCACCAGAAAAGGAAGTAAACGAAATGGAGGCAAGCAACCTTCCAGAAAAAGAATTCAGAGAAATGGTCATAAGGTGGCTGAAAAGAATGGAAGACAAATTCGACAATATGAGCAAGAACCAAGAGGAAATGAAGAAGAACCAAGAAGAAATGAAAAATGACATCGCTGCTGTAAAGAACTCAATAGAAAGCATCAAGAGTAGACTAGAAGAAGCAGAGGACCGCATCAGTGAGCTAGAAGACAAGATGGAAAAAAATACCCAAGAAAAGCAACTTCTAGAAAAAAAAATTAAAAGGCAGGAGGAGAGTCTAAGGGAACTTTGGGACAACACGAAACAAAACAACATCCGCATAATAGGGGTTCCAGAAGGAAAGGAAGCTGAGCAAGGAATAGAAAACCTCTTTGAAGAAATAATGACAGAAAATTTCCCAGATATAGGGAAGAAAAAACCCACACAAATCCAAGAAGCTCACAGAGTCCCAAGCAAAATGAACCCCAAAAGACCGACGCCAAGGCACATTATAATTAAATTGGCAAACACCAACGACAAAGTAAGAATCTTAAAAGCAGCAAGAGAGAGACAGAAAGTTACATACAAAGGAACCCCCATCAGACTAGCAACTGATTTCTCAACAGAAACTCATCAGGCCAGAAGGGAATGGAATGAAATATACAAAGTCATGCAAAGGAAGGGGCTGAATCCAAGAATACTGTACCCAGCAAGGCTGTCAATCAAAATTGAAGGTGAAATCAGGAGCTTCACAGACAAAAAAGGACTAAGGGAATTTATTACCACCAAACCAGCAATGCAAGAAATGCTAAAGGGTCTACTGTAAAAAAAAAAGAAAGAAAGAAAGAAACAGGAAGCGAAGAAGTAACACAGGGGTAAAGAATAGGAATGGCGACAAATAAGTACCTATCAATAATAACTTTAAATGTAAATGGATTAAATGCCCCAATCAAAAGACATAGGGTAACGGATTGGATAAGAAAACACGACCCATATATCTGCTGTCTACAAGAAACCCACCTCAGAAAAAAAGACGCACACAGACTGAGGGTGAAGGGATGGAAAAAGGTTTTCCAGGCAAATGGAACTGAAAAAAAAGCTGGGGTAGCAATACTTATTTCTGACAAATTAGATCTCAAACTGAAGGACATAACAAGAGATAAGGAAGGCCATTTCATAATACTAAAGGGAGCAATCCAACAAGAAGAAATAACTCTGGTAAACATATATGCACCCAATACAGGAGCACCCAAATACATAAAAAAACTCCTGGAGGATATTAAGGGAGACATTGACAGCAATACAATCATAGTAGGAGACTTTAATACCCCACTATCACCATTGGACAAATCCTCTAAACAAAACATCAGCAAAGAAACATCAATCCTAAATGACTCACTAGACCAGATGGAATTAATTGACATCTTCAGAACATTTCACCCCAAAGCCACAGAATATACATTCTTCTCAAGCGCACATGGGTCATTTTCAAAGATAGACCATATGTTGGGACATAGGCAAAGTCTCTTCAAATTCAAGAAGATAGAAATCATATCAAGCATCTTCTCAGACCACAGTGGCATAAAACTGGAAATCAACTACAATAAAAACAACCCAAAGAAATCAAACACATGGAGACTAAACAGCATGCTATTAAACCATGACTGGGTTACCAGAGAGATCAAAGAAGAAATAAAAAACATCATGACAACAAATGACAATGAAAACACTACAATCCAAAATCTATGGGACACAGCGAAAGCAGTCTTGAGAGGGAAGTTCATAGCTCTACAAGCCTACTGCAAAAAACAAGAAACAGGGGTAATAAATTACCTAACCCAACAACTCAAAGAGTTAGAAAAAGAGCAACAAGAAAAGCCCAGTGTAAGCAGAAGGAAGGAAATAATAAAGATCAGAGCACAGATAAACGACATAGAGACCAAAGAAACAATACAAAAGATCAACAAAACCAAGAGCTGGTTCTTTGAAAGGATAAACAAGATTGATGAACCTCTAGCCAGGCTCACCAAGAAGCAAAGGGAGAGGACCCAAATAAACAAGATCAGAAATGAAAGAGGTGAAATAACAACAGATCCCGCCGAAATACAAAGGATTGTTAAAAAATACTACGAACAACTCTATTCCAACAAACTGGACAACCTGGAGGAAATGGACATATTCCTAGAAAAATATAACCTTCCAAAACTCAATCAGGAAGAATCTAAACAGCTCAACATGCCAGTAACTATGGAAGAAATTGAAGCAGTCATCAAAGAGCTTCCGGCAAACAAAAGCCCGGGGCCAGACGGCTTCACAGGAGAGTTCTACCAAACATTCAAGGAAGAACTAAAACCTATCCTCCTCAGACTATTCCAAAAAATTCAAGAGGAAGGAACACTTCCCAGCTCCTTCTATGAAGCCAGCATCACCCTAATACAAAAACCAGATAAAGACAACACAATGAAGGAGAATTACAGGCCAATATCTCTCATGAATGTAGATGCCAAAATCCTCAATAAAATTCTAGCAAATAGGATCCAGCAGTACATCAGAAAGATCATACACCATGACCAAGTAGGGTTTATCCCAGGAATGCAAGGATGGTACAATATCCGCAAATCAATAAATGTGATACATCACATAAACAAATTGAGAGATAAAAATCACATAGTCATATCAATTGATGCAGAAAAAGCATTTGACAAAATCCAACACCCTTTCTTGATAAAAACTCTCAACAAGGTGGGAATAGAAGGATCATACCTCAACATCATAAAAGCTATATATGATAAACCCACAGCTAACATCATACTCAATGGGCAAAAACTAAAACCATTTCCCCTAAGAACAGGAACAAGACAGGGATGCCCACTCTCACCACTCCTGTTTGACATAGTACTGGAAGTATTAGCCACTGCAATTAGACAAGAAGAAGAAATAAAAGGCATCCAAATTGGAAAAGAAGAAGTAAAGCTGTCCTTATTTGCAGATGACATGATATTGTACATAAAAAACCCGAAAGACTCCATCAAAAAACTAACAGACTTAATAAATGAATTCGGCAATGTAGCAGGATACAAAATTAACACCAAGAAATCTATGGCATTTCTATACACCAACAATGAACTTACAGAAAGAGAGACTAAAAAAGCAATCCCATTTTCCATCGCACCAAAAAAATTAAGATACTTAGGAATAAACCTAACCAAGGAGGTAAAAGACCTATATGCGGAAAACTACAGGACACTGAAAAAAGAGATAGAGGAAGATGTAAACAGATGGAAGAACATACCATGTTCATGGATTGGTAGAATCAACATCATTAAAATGTCCATACTACCCAAAGCAATCTATAGATTCAATGCACTCCCCATTAAAATACCAACGGCGTATTTCACAGACCTAGAAAGAACTCTCCAAAAATTCATCTGGAATAAAAAAAGACCCCGAATAGCCACAGCAATCCTGAGAAAGAAGAATAAAGTAGGAGGGATCTCAATACCAGATTTCAAGCTGTATTACAAAGCCACTGTCCTCAAAACAGCCTGGTACTGGCACAAGAACAGACATATAGATCAATGGAACAGAATAGAGAATCCAGATATCGACCCAAACCAATATGCGCATTTAATATTTGACAAAGGAGGCATGAGCATACAATGGAGTCAAGACAGTCTCTTTAATAAATGGTGTTGGGAAAATTGGACAGATACATGCAAAAAAATGAAACTAGATCACCAACTTACACCATACACAAAAATAAACTCAAAATGGGTACAGGACTTAAATATAAGACGGGAAACCATAAAAATACTAGAGGAATCCACAGGCAGCAAAATCTCAGACATATGCCAAAAGAACTTTTTCAGTGATACTGCCCCTAGGGTAATGGAAGCCAAACAGAAAATAAACAAATGGGACTACATCAAAATAAAAAGCTTTTGCACAGCAAAAGAAACCATCAACAAAACAACAAGAAACCCCACTGTATGGGAGAACATATTTGCAAATGGTATCACTGATAAAGGTTTAATTTCCAACATCTACAGGCAGCTTATACAACTTAATAAAAGGAAGATAAATGATCCAATAAAAAAATGGGCAACGGACCTAAATAGAAGCTTTTCGAAAGAAGACAGAAGGAAGGCCAAGAGACACATGAAAACATGCTCAAAGTCACTAATTATCCGAGAGATGCAAATCAAAACAACAATGCGATACCATCTCACACCTGTCAGAATGGCTATCATCAACAAATCAACAAACGACAAGTGTTGGCGAGGATGCGGAGAAAAAGGAACCCTCGTGCACTGCTGGTGGGAATGCAGACTGGTGCAGCCACTGTGGAGAACAGTATGGAGTTTCCTCAAAAAACTGAAAATGGAACTCCCATTTGACCCAGTAATCCCACTCCTAGGAATATATCCTAAGAAACCAGAAACACCAATCAGAAAGGATATATGCACCCCTATGTTCATAGCAGCACAATTTACAATAGCTAAGATTTGGAAACAGCCTAAATGCCCATCAGCAGATGACTGGATCAGAAAACTATGGTACATCTACACAATGGAATACTATGCTGCCGTAAAAAAGAAGGAATTACTACCATTTGTAGGCACTTGGATGGAATTAGAGAACATTATGCTAAGTGAAATAAGCCAGTCAATGAAAGAAAAATACCACATGATCCCACTCATTTGGGGATAATGAAAAACATTATAAACTGATGAACAAAAAGATAGTTACAGAGGCAGTAAAGCATCAAACAGACTGTCAAATTACAGTGGTAAGGTTAGGGAGAGGTGGGGGAAATAAGAGATCAACTGAAGGACTTATATGCATGTATATAAGAGTAACCAACGGATGCAAAACAATGGGGGGTGAGGGCATATATGGGAGTGGGGTGGGGGTCGGGGGCAATGATAAGATATGTACACATATAATACCTTAATAAAAATTTGAAAAAAAAAAAAAAAAAAAAAGAGATTCAGTTTTCAATCTCGATTGGGCCCTCAGTGCTGCCTCACAATCCTATCATGTTGCCTTAGCCCTTTCTAGCACTTTCTCCACAGTAGCTATCTCAAGCCTTCACTTTCCTCAGATTTCTAACTTGCTTCCCTCCCTCTTCCCCCCCCCCCCCCCCCCCATTCAGCAGGCAACACTACATCCTAGTTCCCAGGAAAGGAAAAAAGTGATCTGACCAGAAGAACTCCCTAAACTTTCTCAGGTTCACTTTCTGCTCCTAAAGAAGAGTTTGCAATCCCCACAGGAAAATAAATAAATAAATAAATAAATAAATAAATAAATAAATAAATACATAAATAAATAAAAATATATACACACACACACACACACACACACACCTTAAGTGGTCCTACAGATCTTCAAAATTACCTCTACCCACAAGCTCCATGCTTTCCTCTACATGTGATTTTACCTTTTGTCCCTATGGCAAAAACAAAGCCTCTCATCTCCAAGTGAATCCATGCTCTAAGGTGGCAGTGCCATCCTCCCCTACTTACCAGGGACCTTATCCTTTCCTCTCTCTAATTTTGAGCTGTTTTCAGTCCTTCCCTGTCTACTGGCCCCTTCCACCAGGATTTTGTTGCACGGCTTTTCATTCTTTTAATGATGTCCTATTTCGTGTTGAAACAATTTTAAACTTATAGGAGTAGAAAGAACTCCTGAATGCCCTTCACATAGAGACCCCATTCAAGTTTGGTCAGTTGCCTCATGACATTGTTTATAGGGGGAGGGGCGGGAATCAGCTGTTACATCTCTCCAGTCTCTTTCAATGTGGAACAGTTCCTTGGTTTTTCCTTGATACTTTCAAAGATTACAGTAGATCGAAGCAGATTTGAAGACTTTCGCTAATGGAGCTCAATTTGAGATTGTCTGATGCTTCCTCACGATAGATCCAGGTTATCTGCTCTGGCAGGACTAGCACAGAAGTGATGCTGGATTCCTCTCGTTGCAGTCTGACGGGTAGATAACATGTCACTTTGTCTCCCTGGTGGTGATAACCTTAATCACTTAATCAAGATGGTGTCTGCTGGATTTCTTCACTGTATTTTTTTCTCCAATATAATTAATAAATATTTTGTTGAGAGATGCTTTGAGTCTAGATAAATGTCCCATATTTCGTGCCCCTTTACCCTCTAGTTTTAGCATCCACTCATATTTCTTGCCTCAATTACTTATAACTATGATAGTTATCAAATGATTATTATTCTAGTTCTATTGCTTCTTCTACATTTATTAGTTGGCATTCCACTTTGAGGAATAACTTTCCTTTTTCTCATTTACTTATTCATGTGTTTATTTATATCAGTGTGCTCAAGGATTGTTACTACTAGGTGTACCGGTTAATAATGGGGATTTTGTAATAAAAGAAAACACGATAATTTCAAGAGAAACATCAAAAGTGCTTTATTCAAAGTAATGCCCATCGCTAGCTACACATTTTCCCATCTTTCAGGTAATTTGTGAATACCGTTCCAATAGAACTTTTCTTGTTTTGAGGCAAACCATTCAGAGACCAAATTTTCCAATTCTTCGTACATTTTGAAGTGCTGCTCAGAAAGTGCGTATGCCATCGATCGGAACAACTGGTAATCTGAAGGAGTAAGGTCTGGTGAATATGGTGGGTTGGTTAATACTTCCCAGGAAAGATCTTTTAACGTGTCTTTAACTGGTTTTGAAGTGTGTGATGGTGCGTCATCATGAAGCAAAATTACTTTGCCGTGTCTTCTGGCACATTCTGGTCATTTCACGATCAAAGTGTGGTTCAAATTGATTATTTGTTGTTGGTAGCGATCAGTATTAACAGTTTCACCTGGTTTTAGAAGCTCATAATACACCACACCTTCCTGATCCCACCAAACGCAGAGCATTGTCTTTTTTCCGAAGTAATTTGGCCTTGCAGTCTATTTTGATGATTGACCTGGATCAACCCATGATTTTGTGCATTTGGGATTCTCAAAATAAATCCACTTTTCATCACCAGTCACAATTCGATGCAAAAAAGACTTTCTTTCATGCTGTTGAAGCAATATTTTACTGATGACTTTTTGGTTTTCCATTTGTCTTTCGTTCAGTTGATGTGGCACCCTTTTCCTTCCTTTAAAATCTTTCCCATTGCTTGTAAACTATCGGAAATTGTTTGCTGAGCAACATTTAATCTTTCTGCAAGTTGTTTTTGAGTTTGACAAGCATCTTCATCCAATAATACTTGTAATTGTTGGTCTTCAAACATTTTCGGTTGACCTGAACATTCTCTGTCCTTCGCATTGAAATCATCACTTTTAAAGCGTTTAAATCAGTGTTCACAAGTTTCTTGAGATGGAGCATGTTCACCATAAGCTTCCTGAAGTATTCAGCAGCACTTTTTTTCAAAATAAAGTAATAAATTATAACTCCCCACAAATGCTCTTTTTTGGCATGAAATTCGACATTTCTAAGTGTAAAAATATCTATGATGTTAACACCTTCAGAAAATTTGACATATGAAGTTTTGAAGCTTGCTGTCAATACAACAAAATAGCATCCATATCAAATCATATATATATATTAACATATGTGTAACTCCATCTATTGAAAAAAATCCACTTATTAACCGGTACACCTAGTATGTTAAATGGGTTATAATCTTTTACCGCCATTCTTTATTTTAACACTCAAATTCTCTCAGATTTGGCCACTGGAAGCACATTAAACTGACTCGTGTGTCCCTTTTGATCTGGTCTATCATTCTTGAGTACCTTCTTAACTTTCTCGGCAGCAAGATATTCTAGGCTTCATCCCCCAAACAGTTATTTCTCCAAAGAGCCCTGATGCCTCTTAGTAGAAAGTGTTATCCAAAAATCAAGATTTGGATGCTATCTCTGTTCATTGCTACCAGAGTGCCACTCTTTCCGGGCTCTCTGGGAAGGCCTAGGGAGAGCTAGAAAATGTGTGTGTCTGTAATACACACACACACACACACACACACACACACACACACAAACACACAATTACATCTATACTTATTTCTATATCTATCTACATATACTGAAAAGCATGAGTCCACACTATTAGCTCAAATTCCAATCCATTCTAGCTTTTTCCCTTTCTATATGTATTATCACCTTTCTGCTTCCATGAAAAACCTGGCTCTCAGTACTTTAATATATTTACTTGCATAGTTCCCTATATGTAGCCAATCTCCTGACCCCAAATAGCCATCACTACCACCTGGCTCAGGAGTGCTTCTCATCAACCATTTTTCAAGAGTTGCCTATACTCACTGTCTCTACTTCCTCACCTTCAGTCATTCCTCTACCCACTGCTATCTGATTTCCATTCTGGTCAAGGTCATCAGTCAACTCCCTATTGCCAAATATAAAGGATCTTTCCCTCTCCTTTTCTAAATTGAGCTCCATGAAGCATTTTATGCTCTTTGAACATTCTCCGCTTCTTATTCTTTCTCTGGCTTCTGCAACTCCCCCATCTGTCTCATTGGCTATTCGTTCTTAATTCCTCTATGGGCTTATTTTCTCCTCTCATGATTAATTATTATAATTCCCTGAGGTAGTTCATCCCTTCCCATGGCTACAATTATCTCTTATTCTGTTGACTTACACATCTACAGCTTTAACCCAGATCTAATTCCTGAGCTCCAGACCTATATAATGAAATGCCCATCAAATATTATTCCTTGGGTATCTCTCAGTCACTTCACACAAAAACACATCTAACACAGAAATAATTTCCACCCTATCCTATCCCTCTAACCTGTTCTTCTTTCTGAGTACTGTAACTCCAAGAACAGAATTGCCAACTGTTCAGTGACCCAAACCAGCAACTAAACAACCATTCTTAACTCATTCTTCTCTCCCATCCCACAGCATCAAGCCTGACGGTATTACCTTCTAATCTCTCCCAAATCTATGTCCTCAGCAATTCTACAGAGTGAGTAATCATCATCTTGTACCTGAATTACCACCGTCGTCTTCCAACTGGCCTCCCCCTCTTGTCATTCCTCCAATCTGATCTACACAATCTGTATACAACAAATATGATCTCTCCTTAAAACCCTTGAAAGAATTCCTATTGCCCTCAGGACAGCCTAGTTCCTGCACATGGCTTATAAGGCCCTGCATGATCTTGCCCTGCCTACCTTTACCTCATACCTTGTTCAAACTCAAACAGCCACACAACATTTCTTTCACCTCCACAAACACACACTATTTCTTCAAATCCCCAGGCCTTGATATATTCTTATTACTCTGACTCTTTGTTGCTTGGTAAAATTCTACGTATCCCTCAGGACACAGACATCACCTTCTCTGGGAATTGTCCAAGAAGGCCCCTACTCTGTATTTCCAGAGTACTCTAAATTTCTCTAGAGTGCTTGTCACGCTCTATTGCAATTGTTTGTTTAATTATTTAATTTCCCAACCAAATTCTTTTTTTTTAAATATATTTTATTGATTTTTTACAGAGAGGAAGAGAGAGGGATAGAAAGTTAGAAACATCGATGAGAGAGACATCGATCAGCTGCCTCCTGCACACCCCCCACTGGGGACCAACCAAATTCTTTTATTCTGATCTCAAAGTGAAATGGAAGCAGTGTCTTATACACTACTCTACCGCCAAAGCCTAGCAAACTAACTGAACTGTGTTAGCTCTCCCTAAGTAGTGAGTGAAAAAATGAGCCTCAAAAATAACAAACTCCACAGCAGCCACAGCCAAAGGGCACATTTCACAAACATGCATTAACACAAGTCATGAAGCAATACATCTTCCTTCACTCCTGCTGTTGGTCAAAGAGTAGCATTTTAATATGATGCACCCATACTAGCCTGAGTGAAGAATAATTATTTCCCACAAACAAAAAAAAAACCCCACAGAAGTTCCCCTTCTTTCTCTGCGGAAAGTTGGAGTGACTCGCCCATTTTTACACTTTCGTGAAGGTGACACACAACAGACTCAACATGTGAGAGAGCACAGGTCTTTGGCCAAAAGGGTTAGAATAAGAGTGAATGTTTAAAGAAAAAAGAAGAGTGGATGTTTAGGCAGCTCTACAACATTCTCCCTATAAATGATATGGACACACACTCACAATATCCCAGAAAATATAAAGGTATGATTTTAAAAAGGGAAAATAGAAAATGAACTCCTGAAGGGTATATCACCAAACTCAGCATGGTATCTGAGCCAGGGGAGAGGTAACATAAAATGTGAGGGGTGACACCAGGGTACAACCCGAGCCAACTCCAAACTCCAAAGGCTGATGTCCAAGGAAGGAGGAAATCTAGGAAGATTAACATCGCTACTACTCATTTTATACCATCCAAGTTACCTCAGCTTTACTGTCCCATTTTACACATAAGGAAATGGAATTCAAAGAACTAAAGAAGTAACCTCTACTAAATACCAAAATGCTGTTCTTCCCAATCCTTACTGCTGTATCCCAAACCAGGCGGGAGCCAGTATTTTCTTTAGACTAAAGTTAAAATGCTCCTTTCACTATTCTCTAGCTGAGGTTATCATAAGGTTTATTCATACATATGGAGGCAAAACAAGTGGTTATATCTTCAGGATGAAACATTTTACTGTTGTTGTTTTTTTTAGTATCAGTCCTGATTGATGGGGGAGGGGAGCTGTGGGAAGGAAGGCAGGTCCTTCTCTAGAGGCACTTTGAGAGTATTACCAGAGGACATTTCATGTGTAATGACTTTTAAGATGTTTTATTCTAAAAGCAGAACTCAAGTACATTGTTTTGAAGAAGGGATTCTGAAGCTCACTATTATTTTGCCTTCCCAATCAGAGAGGCTGAGGATGGGGAGCCCACTGCAAGATGAAACTCTATGGTCCATGGTAAGAACTTTAATCCCCTACTGCCACTAGACTCCCTGAATGTTAATGACCAGTCTTACACTCCGCAGGCAAGAGACTGGAGAATGTCCTCATTGAGCAAGCTAAGCAAACACACACACACACACACACACACACACACACACACACACACACACACACACACGATCTATAGCAACTGACATGTGGGCATCACCCCATGATAAAGTTGGTTTCCACCCAGATACCTAACACTGAAGCTCATATAGGGCTTCTCATCTGCAATTCTGTGCCTTAATTTTCAGAATGGATGGACACCAAGGACAACTGAATATTTAAGAAAAGTCTCTAGTGAGGAAAATGAAACCAAAACAAATGGAAGAAGTAATTAGGAATGTGGGAGGGAGGGGGAGATGCAGCAAAAACTCCAAAAATACTACTAATAATTAATATTGTAAGAGAAATAAGAATATATTACAACCATAAAATACAAACAGGATACAATTTTTAAAGTAAAATTTAAAACTCTTGAGAAAAATTTTAAGTGATAAAAATAAAACGTCTAATTTTAAAAACTGAATATGAAATCAAGTAACTCTCCCAAAGGGTAGAATTTAAAAAGTGAGATGAAATATAGAAGAAAAATATAACAATATTGTTCAGTCCAGGAGATCCAATATATGCTTAATAGTTGTACCAGAAAAACACAACAAAGATAACAAATGAAAAATTATAAAAAATACAAGACAATTTCCAGATTGAGTTTCTACATCAGAAGAGCTCACAAGATGACTAGCGCAACAATAAAAATCTACTCATTTTCAAAGTTTTGAACTTTAGATTATCAGAGATAAAGAAATCCTATAAACTTCCAGAAGCAAACAAAAACAGTTCTACATAAGAAAGCAGAAATTAAAATGTAAGTACATTTCAAAACAAAAATACTAAAAGCTCAAAGATAATGAAGTAAGGACTTCAAAAATTTGGGGGAAAAAAAGATTTCCAACTTAGCCTTCTAATAAACACGACCAACTATCAAGTACTGTGAAGATAAACTTTACATATTTGCATATTTACAAGTTTTCAAAATGACATTTCCCACACATCCACCCTCAGGAATCTATTGAAAAAAGTGTTTCACCAAAAGTGTAAAGTCAAAAAAGAAAATAAGAAGTATGGGTTTAACAAAAAGCGTTCCATAATTAATCCAGGAAAAAGATGAGAGAAATACCTAAAATACCTAGAAGACAGGTGAAAGTGATTCCTAGAATGATAACAAAAGGAAGTTCCAGGACAACAGTTAAGCAGAAGGTCCACAGAGTAACTGAGCAAGATCAGGGAAATGAGAAAATGGCTCTAGGAGTGCTTCGAAAAATAACAAAAATTAAAAGAATAATAATAGTAATAATAAACAGTGGGGATAGATTACCTAATGAATATGACTATATTTATTTAAAAGGTATTCCAGTATATAAGAGTGTATGTATATGATTGAGAGGAAAGTAAATAGAAAACAAAGAAACGTGAGGTAATTATTAACGCTAAGGCAAACAGAAAGTTGCACAAGAAAGGAAATACAATTTTAGTACACCATGAGGTTCAGCTTTGAACAATATTTCCATAATATAATCATGTAAACACTGAAAAATACTTTGGGAGGGCAGAGGAAGGCAAATGTGTAGTCGTGAGCCAAGCAGGGGTCATTAGAGAATCATGTAAGAGAGCTATAGCCTCCTCCACTAGGTTAGAAATCAACAGGTAATATACAAAGCTGAAAAATTAGAAAACACCAGTAAAAGCACATTATTTGGGAAAATATAGGTAAACAGGCAAGAGAAATAAGCAAAAGTTTATGAGTATTAATTCTGAGGAGTAGGAAATAGGAATAGGAAGGGCTGGGCAAAGGATTCTATTTTTCACATAAACCTTCTAGTAATATTTGAGCTTTAACATTATACAGATGTATTACTTTGATATAAAGTAATTTTAAAACACAGTAGAAAAATACTTATCTTACCTAATAAAAGAGAAACATGCAAATTAACCATCACTCCGCTACGCCCACAGCCAATCAGAGTGAGTATGCAAATTAACCCAACAAAGATGGAGATTAATTTGCATATGCAGGCACGGAGCCGAGTGAAGCCTGCTATGAGGGGAAGGGGGGCGGCGGAGGGAGCTACTGTAGTGGTGCTTCAGACAGAAGCGAGGACTTGCCAGCTCCGGGCGGCCCAGGAGCGAGGAGGTGCCAGCTCCCAGGCAGCCAGGGAGCGGGGACTTGCCAGCTCCGGGCGGCCCGGGAGCGGGGACTTGCCGGCTGCCAGGCGGCCTGGGAGCAGGGACTTGCCGGCTCCGGGCGGCCAGGGAACGGGGACTTGCCGGCTCCTGGGTGGCTGGGAGTGAAGCCAGGGGAAGGAAGGCCTATTCTTGCACGAATATCGTGCAACGGGCCTCTAGTAAGTATAATAATAACTAGAGGCCCGGTGCATGAAAATTCATGCACTGGAGGAGGGTCCCTCAGCCCAACCTGTCCCCTCTCACAGTCCGGGAGCCCTCAGGGGCAGGAGGCGCCCCAGCAATCAGGGAAGGCAACGCCCCATCACACCTCTGCTGCTGCCACTGCTGGCAGTGCAAGCCTTGGCCGGCCCTGGTTACCTGAGCCTCGGGTGGCCCTGGGTGGCTGGGCAGCCACCATCCGAGGCTTGCCTGTGCCTTGGGCTGGCCTTGGGTGGCTGGGGGGCTGAGGGGACTGAGGGACTCCGGAGGCAGGCGCACAGAGCGGCCAGGCCCACCTGGGGGCAGGCCCAGCCTTGCCATGCCTGCCGCCCAGGTAGGGCTGAGGGGATTGGGTGCCGCCATCTTGTGGCTGTGGGCGCCGCCATCTTTGAGGGCGGGGCAGTCAATTAGCATATTCCCTCCTTATTGGCTGTGGGCGCTGCCATCTTTGCAATGGTGTGAGGGTCAATTAGTATGTTTCCTCTTTATTAGATAGGATGCTAGACTGATTGAGGTGATCACTTCCTAAGTTACTACATAAATGTCTAGTCACTATGTTGTATACCTGAAACTAATGTAATAGCGTATGTCAATTATTAATGAAAAAATGTTTTAATTACTTTTAAAAATTAAATTATATAAATTTACAATTAAATAAATTATATTTAAAAACAACAATTAATATGTGAAGTCCAATTCATTTAAAAATATCTACACTAATAATAGACAAATATATAAATTGACCATACCTCAGTGACGCTCCACAGCCAATCAGGAGCGAGTATGTAAAATTAAAGAGCCAAAACCGGTTTGGCTCAGTGGATAGAGCATCAGCCTGTGGACTGAGGGGTCCCAGGTTCGATTCCGGTCAGGGGCATGTAACTTGGTTGCGGGCACATCCCCAGTAGGAGGTGTGCAGGAGGCAGCTGATCGATGTTTCTCTCTCATCGATGTTTCTGACTATCTATCCCTCTTCCTTCCTCTCTGTAAAAAATCAATAAAATATATTTAAAAAAAAAAATTAAAGAGAGGTTTCTGGCTCGCGTGGACACCAAAGGAAGGGACTATCACTACTTGCTCCTGGGAGAGGTGCAGAAATGTAACTAAGACCTTGTCTATACAAAAAGAAATTGACAACCAGTTTGAAATGGAATTGCCATGGCCTAGAGCAAAGAATATCCTCACATGATATTATTCTACAATGTCATTATAATTTTTCCCAGATTTGTATTACCCCCATTACCTATAATAGTACCTCACACCCTTGGGAATCAATAAAAAATCATCTTTTTGGTGCTTGGAGAAAAAGGTAACACATCTCTTGATATTTTAGAATTACAACAGCATAATGTACAATTATCCCAAACAAACTCACAAACTAATTCTTTGAATGACTGGCAGCAATTTAAAAAGGACATGAAAGGATTTAATCCCTTCCACTGTGTAGAGGGCCCCCTGGGAAGGCACCTGAGCATTCTATATTGGCCCCTCTTGCCCTTTTGGCCAAGAGGGACCCTCTTCTCACAATCCAATTGCCCACAGCTGTTGCCTGTGCTTTCTGTTCATGCTGAGGTTGAAGCCTCGTGGTAGCTGGCACCATGGATCTGTCTCTTGCCCAGTGGGGTGAGCTGGGCCCTCCCTGGAGAAGAAACCTGGGTTCCCCAAGATATGTGATTAGTGCCGGGGCCCCGCCAGCAGGTGAGGGGATCCCAAGGCAGGTGCTGGGCATGGAGGCCACGGGGGCATAGGCTACCAAGGAGACAGAACTGAACCTCACATCACCCTGCTTGGCCCCAGAGGATGGCTGGTTAACCAGAGACGGGTAAGATTCTTCAGGGAAGGAACAACCTAAGACAGGCACAGTCGCAGAGGGGCCATCAGGAGAGAACTTGGGGGTCAACAGAGGTGGGGCACAGACCCTCACCCCCTCAGCTTTGCAGGGGCCTGAACCCTCACCCCTTCTGAGGGAGGTCTCCTGCCCCCCTGGCTGCTTCGCTTCCCATGCCCAGCTCAAATTGGGATCCAGGTAACAGACAGAGTCTTGGCCGACAGCAGCTGCCCTCTCACTGCAACAAGACTTGTTTGAGTTGTCTTGTACCCATGGTGTGGGGAAGTGGGTTTTTGATATCTAAATCCAACCTAGCACCAGGAATGCTCAGGGCCTACTCAAGAAGGCAAATAATCCTTTCCACTAATATTTACAGGGTAAAATAAGATTGTTGTTGGAGTATTAAATTTGACAGTAAAATAAGTAGTCAAGTTCTCAGACTAATTTAAATTGGCTAAGTGAAATAAGCGAATATTCTAGAAAAATTAATGGTACTGGACAAAAAGCTGTTCCTCAAGTGTTAACTAAAATTTTTATTGATAGTTCATCTCATGGTAAAATTGCGTAACATGTAATGAACCTAAAGCAGTCATATTTTAGTGCAAAAAATTAAAATTTAAAAGCTATCAAGACTACATTATAAAATTTCCAAAAGCTTCCTAATATTTAAATCAAAAAAGGGGGGATAGTAGAAGAATATCATGTAAGGAAAAATATCCTGTAAGTAAATTACATCTAGAAAATTTTTACTTTAGAAAATTAACTTTCATTTGTAATGCTAACAGCAAGACACCCATGAAAAACACACATGGTGTCAAAACAAGCCAAAGGAAAATCATTTGGGCAAAAAATGAAAAAGGATCCCAAGTCAAATTTATAGAAAAGATTCCTTTATTAACTTTTGGTTGAGAATATGTTTGTATATTTTCAGAAAACACCTCCAAGACCATGTGGATTCCTGCAACAGAGAGGAATTGACAGGACTGCTCCAGCCATGAAGACAGAAGAGAAAGAGTCCAGAGATGGAAGACGCTGACGACGCCTTGCCATACTAGCAGTCAGCAGCTGTGCGTCGCTGCAGGTTGCCCAGGACCAAACCAGAGAGGGTCGGACCTGCATTACCACCATTTGTCCACCATCCAGAACTGAAATATCATTGCTGACATGTACACATAAGGAACTGTTTGACATTGAAATTGGGACTCAAAAGAACTGTTGGCCCAGAAAGAAACTCACTACAGACTGATTCATTTGCCTCTCAGCATAACCATTATTGCTTGTCTCATTTTTGGTTCTTATAAGTGTATTTCTAGTATCACATGATCTCACTCATCTAGGGGAAATAATGAACAACATAAACTGATGAACAAAAACAGACCCGGAGACAGGGAAGCATCGATCAGACTGTCAAACCTCAGAGGGAAGGTAGGGGAGGGTGGGGGTAAGGGGGAGAGATCAACCAAAGGACTTGTGTGCATGCATATAAGCCTAACCAGTGGTCACGGACAACAGGGGGGTGGGGGCATGAGTGGGGAGGGGTTTGGGATGGGAATGGGGGGATGAGGACAAATATGTGATACCTTAATCAATAAAGAAATTAGTAAAAAAAAAATATCTACACTAATAATAGACAAATATATAAATTGACCATACCTCCGCAATGCCCCATAGCCAATCAGGAGCAAGTATGCAAATTAACCCAACAAAGATGGTGGACCTGTGGGCGTTGTGGAGGTATGTAGGTGCCGAGCGGCCAGGGGCAGGGTGGGCGTCCCCGGGACCCCGCCTGATTCGAGCCTGTGGTCAAGCAGCTGGGATTCCGGGGATGCCACTGGAGTATCCAGTCTTGTCAGCCCAGCCTGGGGGCGGCTGAAGTTCACAGTCCTTTTTGTTTGTGCAGCCCCTGGTCAGGAAGCGGAAACCAAGAGCATGGGGAGCACCAGGAATTCTGGGAATCGTAGTTCTGGTGGCAGCCCCTGGACTGGAAGCAGAAGCCCAGAGTGCGGGGGGGGGGGGGGGGGGGGGGCGGGTGGTGGAGCACCAGGAGTACTGTGAGTTGTAGTTCTGGTGGCAGATGCGTTGCGGGATCTCCTAGACACTAGAGCAAAGTGAGCCTGGAGCAAGTTACTGTTGCGGGTGGGGGATGGAGGGAAAGCAAAGGTGAGAGACATAAGTAAAATCACAGTGTCGAGGAAAAATTAAAGGGAAGATATCCTGCAACTTCTAGGAAATCTCCACCAATGGAGCAAAGAAAAAAACAAGACCTCTATTATTCTGTGAGCACCAAACCAAACTGGGTTGGGATCTCAGACAATTCGCTCATATGATTGCAAAGACAGACAGAAACTCCCGGATTGGAGAGGGCTCCCCCGAGGGTCCCACATTGGAGAGGGTGCAGGTCGGGCTGAGGGACCCACCCCCGCCCCCCGTGCACAAATCTTCATGCACTGGGCCCCTAGTAAATATAGTAAGTCCTCAAATGACATCATTTTGTTCAATATCATTTCACTGTTACGTGCTGTAGGAACTTAACTCTTGTTTTTATCAAGTAGCCTATGGTAAAAATGGATTCATTATACATCATTTCACTTAAATCACATAACTTAATGACAATGTTAGCAAGGACTGTACACACAGATACACACACACACACACACACACACAAACACAAACACACATGCGCGCGCACACACACACACACACACACGCATTTGAATGTCTATAGCTATTACTCGTGATTATCCCTGGGTGGTGGAGTTACAGGAATTTTATTGGTTTCTTCTTTTCCTACCAAGATCTGTATTGTTATTTTAATAATAAACCTTTTTCACAAAAACATTTCAAATATTTGCTTACCTTAGCTGATTTTTTAATTGTTAAGCCTCCATTCAGTTTAAAAAGAGCTGTCATGTTGTACCCTGTCTGGTTTCCATGTCCATGAGGCCACCAAGTTTCTACAGTAATTTTCTTTTAAGAAAAAATAAAAGTCATTCTAAGTAATCTGTGGCATATTTTCAGCAAAATAATATACTGATTCAGAGCATTTATATCTATGTCTCATAGAAATTCTAGGTTCTAAACAATATAAATCTCCCTCCCTATAGTAGGCCGAATTATATCAATACATAGGTGATAGTTACAAATCAACATGTTAGGAGTGTTACATGGATTAATATGCCAAAAGGGAAGGGGAATTAAAAAAACACACCGGATAACGTGGAAATTCAGTAAACAACTCTTCCCATTTCTATCACTCAAGCTTACATTTATTCTATATTCTTTAACATTTAGAATGGACTTTGAGGCTGACGCTTGTTTTAAACCCAAAACTAGAAATTGTTTTGAGTTTTTACTTTATCTGAACAGTTACTGAATGCTGATTTGCTCTATCCTCTTCCATTCACAATGATCAATTAGAGGAATTTTTAAAAAGGAAAAAGAAAAGGTAAAATCTAGCCTACATCTACACATGAAAGATCATGGAATTAGAATTCTGCATGTAAAACAAGCACAAATACTCAAAATAATTTACAAGTACCAAAAATAATCACTATATTTAAATATAATGCTTACAATGTACTTTGGATTTAGAATACTGCAAAAAATTAAAATACAACACACCTGGCTTCTTGAAAAAAAGAATGCCAAGTTTAGCACATATTTTCCATTTCTAGATCTTAAAATCTGGGGAATCATTCCATAGCTTGCACAAAAACAAAATATATGAGAGGTTAAAAGTAAAGGAGAAAAGTAAAAAAGTACATTTTTCTTTGACTCAGACCCTTCTTTCTAACCATTTCTTTTGAATAATATTGCTTTTTATCTCATGCTTCTCAGAAAGTACCATCATTCACCTTGTTAATTTTCACAACGAGCTTAATAATCCTTTTCCCAGGCCGAAATTCAACGCTGTATGTCCGCTGTGTTTGCAATTTAGGTATTTCTATGATCACTTGACCAGGGACTGGCTTTGAGCTGACAACATCAAAAGAAGACTCTATTTTGAGATTCCACTGCTGGGCATAGTTGTCTAAGGCAGAAAAAGAAAAAGGAAAGAAAAAAGTGTATAAATAAAATATGCTAAGCATTATCCCTGCACTCCTTAGGGTTCACTGAAGAAAAGACCAAAGCAGCCCCTAAAATAGTAAGTGCTCCACAAATGCTGCCATGAAGTTCAGTGGAAATTCTCTTTTAATCTTTCGTGTAATCCTTTATTCTAGAGGAGAATAACTAAAAGTATTTATTTTACACACACTCTACTCTAAAAATATTAAAGATGCACGGAGAGAGCAGGCAAGAGGAGGAGCTGTGAGCAGCTCTGAAGGGCGAAGCTAATCATAAGCCATAAAAAGTTTATAAATAGGGCACAAATAGAAAATTGCAAATGAAAAGACAGCATACATTTTCCAAGGTTGGTCTACACTTGTTCCTTTCTATAAAGTAAAAATTCTGAGGGTTTTAAGCCATATAAAAAGGTATAAACTTAGATGTATTTGAAGTAATCAAACATTAAAAAATAGAAATATATTTTAAATGTAGGTTGTTTATCCAAGGAATATTTATGAAGAACCTTCTATGTGCCATGCACTTTGCTGAATGATGGGAATGAAATGGTTGACCAGGATGAACTTGGCCCAACCCTCATGAGCTTAGTCTAATGGAAGTGTGATAAAATTAGGATGGGAGAAGTAAAAGGTTATTCTGAGAAAATATTCACAGGAAAGAACACCTAACGTACAGAGGGTGAGGGGAAGGCCTTTATGCGAAAGCAGTATCTAGCTGAGCCCAGAAGGATGCTGTAGTTGGTAAGTTCAGAGGAAAACAACACGTATTCTGGGCATGGCAAAAGCAAGTGTAAAGAGCCATGTACGCGTGAGCAACTCCATAACAGACTTAGGCAACGATGACACGGGGAAGGAGACCAGCACGACTGAGGAGGTGAGCAGGATTCGGCTTACGCTGGGTCCTGTGAGGAGCCTGGCAACTTCACACTAGAATCAGCCTTGGGCAAACTACGGCCCGCGGGCCGGATCCGGCTGTTCTATCCGGTTCTCTTGCTCTCCCCTCCGCTCCTTTACTTTGAATTTATATTAGTTCACACAGACACTCCATCCATGCTTTTGTTCCGGCTCTCTGGTCCAGTTTAAGAACCCATTGTGGCCCTCGAGTCAAAAAGTTTGCCCACCCCTGCGACTAGATCAATGGGGAGCCATTGATGGTTTTCATCAGAAAGGATCACATTCTCAGATTTGCTCAGTAGGGGCCCCAGCACAGCAATATTACCAGGATGCAAATGGAAGAAGCAGAGACACATGAAATTTCTACCTTTGCAAAAAGGAAAGTGCCATGTGGGAAATCCAGGAATGGAGAGAAGGAAAAGGGAAAAAAAAACAAAAAAAGGAAATAAGGCTGAAGGGGAAAGTTAAGGGGAGAAAAGATGAGACAGCTGCCTAAGAATTGGAATTTGGGAGTGGAGTTTGGGGATGGGGGAGCATGTTTCAAGGGGGTTTTGAAGTAGTGTTTTAAGTTAAGTATGGACAATATAACCCCTTCCTCCATCACCCATTTAATTTACATTGTTTGTTTCACATCTCCAGAATTAGATGTGTGCGGGAGTTTGGGGTTTTAAATGCCAAAGTAGAAAAGTGGACCCATGTTTTTGAGGTTACACAGGAGAAAGCAGTGATAAAAATACCCAAAAAGGCAGGATGGGCAGGGTGTCAGAACCACCAAGGAACGTTCTCATTCTGCGGCCACAGAAAGGAGGCGCTGATGCACTTAAGTTTGTATGATTCCTGGCAAGAAATTAAGGTAGTGCCTATTAAGTGGCTTCTGTTTTTCTTACTGAAGAAGAGATGGGAGAAGGTTATCTGCTGAGAAATATCATAGGAACCCTTCCCCAAAAAATAGCAAGGGGGCTGATAACTTTCCAATTTCATCATCACGAGTTGTAGACTTTATAACTGGCATTCCTCCCGAATGTAGAACCATACCAGACGTGTTCTAAGGATGATCACACCACATCTCATCACTTGTATCTCACAACCAGCCAAAAGTATAGATGGATTTGATCCACACTGAAGAAAACCTAATCCTGGACTTAAGAAATTTTTACTTATTGATTCATTCTTAGGAACACAAGTCACTGAGCCTTGAATTAGGTTTGTTCTGACCCAGTCAATTTTGCAGCTTACCCACCGACAGATTCCAAGCTTTTCTAAAACACAGCAAAATATATCAAGACAACTACACTTTTTAGTTAAAGATGCTTTTCTCCTAGTAAGTATATACTAAGTCTCTCAGTTTTCCTTCATGGAATTTTTATTGTTTTTAAACAGAAGCACACACTCCAATCTGATCCAAAGTTGTTTATTTTCTAAAATATCCCTAAATCGCCCTAGCCCGAGCATGTCAAACTCACGGCCCACAGGCTACATGCGGCCCACAATGAATATTTTTGCGATATAACAGTATGTAAGAAACATTTTAATAAAAATTTAGTAACTTAATTTTTATAATATCCTGTTATACATAATGATTAATAACGAACTACAATGTTTACTAATGACTGATTACTGTGATCATATTGCATTCATTTCCCTTAAGCACCTTAAGTGCAGGCGCACCATTTCCCTCCAATAACACTAGCAGCAAACATTTTAGCAGCCGATTGCAACATCATTAACTTGTTTGGTGTGCGCAACAGGAAATGTTTCGCTTTGGGAGAACAAGAAAAATAGGTTTATTTGCATTTCACTTATTAATTTGAGCAGTTATTGTCTGGTAAGTTCATGTTCAAGAAAAAATATTAATTTTTATTAAAATATTCTATTATTTTATGTTAACGATTACTCATTTATCTCAGCCCTTTGTATTCAGCATACCTCTATCAAAATAAACCTATGTTTCTATGAAAATTGAAGCTTTTGTTTTTTTGTGGCCCACATAAATTTAAACCTTATTTATTTGGCCCGTGTTAGCCGTTGAGTTTGACATGCTTGTCCTAGCTGGTTTGACTCAGTGGATAGAGCATCAGCCTTCGGACTGAATGATCCCAAGTTCGATTCTGGTCAAAGGCACATGCCTGGGTTGCCATCTTGATCCCCAGTGGGGAGTGTTCAGGAGGCAGCTGATCAATGATTCTCTTTCATCATTGATGTTTTTATCTCTCTCTCCCTCTCCCTTCCTCTCTGAAATCAATAAAAATATATTTTAAAAAAACAAATAAAATATCCCTAAATCTTTGACAGCTACATGACCTTTAGATCCCTATCATAGCATTCTCTTATTTTAAGAAAGAATAATAGATTACATTTACCAAGTACTTACTCTGAGCTAGGCTCTCAACACGTATTATCTTATTTAAGCATCACAACATTGCTATAAGGTAAATCTTTTATTATCATCAATAAATAGATGAGAAAAATGAGGCACAGAGAAGTTAAGTAACTTGCCCAAGAGCTTAGATGTGAACCAAGACAGTCAGAAACTAAAGACTGTACACAGCCTCAGAGTTATACCAATCTCACCCAAATAATTCCCCAAAACTATGTCTCAGTGGTGCTCGGGATTTTGACATTGGAGAGGGGGTCGTATTACATAGAGGAACATTTGTTTTAATGATATCAAGCTATGCTAGGCATCAAATATGTCATTTGGCTCAGTCTTTAACCATAACAGCACAGAGTCACAAAACTTTTGAACTAGAAGTACCTATGTTGCTAGAGCACAGAGTCTTCCTCATGGTAAGTGTTTGGTTCCCTCCAGTCCATAGGCTGGCAAATTATGGTCCTAGGTCCAAATCTGACCACCTCTTGTTTTACAAATAAAATTTTATTAAGACACACCTGCTATGGACTGAATTGTGTTCCTCCATACACAAAAAATATTTAATAATCATAGACCCCACAACATGATATCTGGAGATGAGGTCTTTAGAAGGTAAATAAGTTTAATAAGGTCACAAGGGTGGGACCCTAATCTGATAGGACTATGGCTTTATAGAAGAGGAAGAACTCTGTCTATCTTTCTCTCCCCACCTGCCTCCCAACCCCACCCTATGTGAAGACACAGAGAGAAAGGTGGCCATCTGCAAGCCAGGAAGAGAGCCCTCACCATAAACTGAATCAGCCAGCACCTTGGACTTCCCAGCTTTCAGAACTATGAGAAGTCCACTTCTGTCGCTGAAGTCCCCCAGTCCCTCGTACTTTGTATGGCGACCCCAGCAAGCTAAGACAACGGTCATGCTCATTTGTTTACATGTTGTCTCTGGTGGCCTGGGCACACCAATGGCAGAGTTGAGCAGTTGCAACAAAGGCCACGTGACCCAAAGAGCCTGAAATATCTATTACCTGACCCTTTACAGAAAAAGTTTGCTGCCCTGGCCAGTGTGGCTCAGTTGGTTGGGTGTCGTCCCGTGCACTGAAAGGTTGCCCGGTTCGTTCCGGGTCAGGGCGCATGCCTGGGTTGCAGGCACGATCCCCAGTGGGGGACTGTGCAAGAGGCAGCCAATCGATGCTATGCCTTGACATCAATGTTTCTCTCTCTCCCTTCCTCTTTCTCTAAAAATCAATAAACTGTTCTTTTTTTAAAAAGTTTGCTGATCCTTCCTCTAGAATATTTCCCCAAAAAGATCATTCTAATCTTTCTTTAATATCTATGACAAAAACCTCTGCCTCACAAAATAGGCTTCCCTTTTTGCTAGCCTTGACTATGATAGTCATTCATTACACTGATTTGAAATCCACTTTCAATTTCTACCTGAAGATTTAAGGTCTGCCCTCTAGGCACCTCCTACCAACCAGTAACCATCAAGGTCAAGCCGGTTCCTTGGCTGTTTCCATCACTTCTGCAGTGCAGAATGAGCAGCCTGTAAGGGCCTCTGAACAAAGGGTGCAATCCCCAAAGAGCTGGCAAAATTCCATGTCTTCTACCATGAAAGTTCTAAAGTAAGTCGGCACTCCTCTGGAGCTCATCCTGTTACCTCCCTTCAGTGCCACTAAATGAAAAAACTAAGGCTGTGGAATTAAAAACTCAATATGAAGATTCACAAGCCTACTGTGTCATCATCTAATTCACTATACCAACATATTTTGCCCTCTCATCTTCTTCCAAAAAGTGTTCAACCCTTTCTTCCAGAAGCCATGGAGAATTTAAGTTGTTGAGGTTCACAAAGCACATTTAGTCTTCAAAAATCAATAATTTTCCTGGTATTATCTGTTTACTTGCTAATTTTAAACTATATAAAATCATATTTCCTGCCCTAGCTGGTTTGGCTCAGTGGATAGAGTGTCAGCCTGAGGACTGAAGGGTCCTGGGTTTGATTCTAGACAAGGGCACATGCCCAGGTTGTAGGCCTGATCCCCAGTAGGGGGTGTGCAGGAAGCAGCTGATCAATGATTCTCTCTCATCGTTGATGTTTCTCTCTCTCTCCCTCTCCCTTCCTCTCTGAAATCAATAAAAATATGTTTAAAAATTATTTTTTTAAAATCGTATTTCCTAGTTAACGAGAGAGCCCTAATAAATGACGACCCATTTCCAGAATAGAGCTTCGTATCCGATCTCTCTTAAAGAATACCCCCAGCCCTCCTGAAGTGGAATACAAGGTCATTTCAAAAAATGGGAAAAGTACTAGGCGTGGAGAGAGAGGAAAGAAGAAAAACTCTTAAATGGCATCTAGGGGTTAAGAACTGGCAGAGGAATGGAAGAACATTCAGGTCAGCCTGGGATGGATCTGCAAACGTTGGTAGATTGCTTCTGTAAGATAAAAAGAAGACACTTCATCTCATCAGGGCAAAAAGCTCTTCAGAGACAGCTGCCTTGATTAGCTTCGCCCTGCAGAGCCGCTCACAGCTCCTCCTCTTGCCTGCTCTCTTCTTGCATCTTTAATGGAAGATGAAAAGCCGTAGTGAAAAGGTAGTCCTGCACACTGGGAGAAACAGTAACACAGCAAGCTGAAATGACCAAGCCGCAGACTGTTTAAACGCACACGGAGATTTTCCTGGGCTCCCGCTGGAACTGGAGCACAGACTTCAGCAGCCGCTTTTCCAAGTGCTCACAGCCTGCATCAGCCAGAGAAGCAGGTCCACAGCTCTTTCCCCTTCGGTACTGAGCAGCCACGTCTCCTTGCCTACTCAGCAGGACGAAACCCTCCCAGATGAAACCCAGCAGGCAAAACAGGTACAAAACAAAATCCTCCCCCGAAAAAACAAAGACAAATTGGCAAACTCCAGAGGGGAAAAAAACCTATTTATGCAACAAGGCAGCTAATCAGAGGGGAGATTATTCAGCAACCTACCTGCCCTTTAAGGTATTTTCAAAGGTGAATAGTTTCATTTTTATGAGTAAAGTAATTCAATGAATGAAAAAGTAATTCAAAGTGAATGCAAGAAAGAAAAATGAATGCATCCAACAAGGCACTAAGCAAGACAGGCAAATCTTTGCTCTTTTGTGGTATTATATTCTCTGTAGAAAGCTGTAAGCAAGGGGTAGCGCTGACCTTCAATACAGCTTTCTATTGTGCGGCCAGGGTAGAACTGAGAGCTAGGCTCACTCCTTCAACTCAAGGTTAAGTCTTGGAGAAGGGAGGAGGGGGTGCTTTAGGCTGAGGCGGCAGGTCAATTTGAAGAGGGTGGGGAAGGCAGTGTCTGTGAGATGTTCAAGCACAGCTCAAAAATCCTCAGCTGAAGAGGAGGATTCACATGCTGAAAACATCTATACTATATTTTCTGACTGTGGTAACAAAAGATTCAACAATGTAGCATTTCATCAGAACATCTATAATAATAAAAGCAAAATATGCTAATTAGACCGAACGACTTTCCAGACTACCACGCTATGACACCCACTGGCGCCAAGCCAGCCAAGGCGGGGGCGATGCAATTGGTCAGGGCCCGGCCATTGCCCTATAATCACCCCGCAGAGGGAGGCCCAAGCCACCGGCTGGTGGGGCGATCAATCAGGGGTGCTCCACGATCGCCCCAAAGAGAGATGCCCAGGCCACCGACCGGCGGGCTGCGGCAGGTGGGCGGGGCCTCCCTCTGTAAGGGAAGCCTGAGTCCTGGGTACCTGAGGGAAGCCCAGGTCCCGGGTGCCAGAAGGAAGCCAGTGCCAGCAGCCGGGGGAAGAAAGGCCTACTCTTGCACAAATTTCATGCATCGGGCCTCTAGTATCCTATATAATAAAAGGCTAATATGCAAATTGTCCCCACAGGCAGGAGTTTGATGGACCAGGCGTTAGACATGCTCTGACCACCAGGGGGCAGCACGGAACATGGCAGGCATTGGTGACGCAGCACTGGCAGTGGACAGCAGTGGAGGCGACGACAGCGGGAATGTGGTGGGATAGTGGAGTGGGTAAGCAGGCAGCACCAGGCCAAGGCGGGTGTGAGCAGGGGCCATGATCACCCTGCCCGTCGCCCCACAGATCAGCCCTGATCGCCGGGCAGGCCTAGGGACCCTATCTGTGCAGGAATTTCATGCACCGGGCCTCTTGTTTATTATATACTAGTAGCCCAGCACACAAATCCGTGCACCAGTAGCTCCCCAGTAGCTCGCCAGTAGCTCACTGACGCCCTCCAATAACTCTCCACCCACTGTCCTGCCATCCTGTAGCTCCCCCCCCCCCTCCTTGCTGCTCCCCCTCATAGCTTGCTGCCCTGCCCCCTCCTGTAGCTCTCTGCCGCCTGCTTGTAGCTCGCTGCCCCACTCTCCTGCTGATCCGTGATCTGGTCATTACGTGGTCAGTCGTTATACTTCATGGCGTAACGACCATTTTCATATTACATCTTTATTATATAGAATTTGGACTGAATATGTTTATGTAACATTATGAAAAACTCATGAAACTTGACAATCATCATTCCTTCCTGGTAAATTTTAGGGCCTAATGCAAACAATTTACATTAGGTTACAAGTATGAAAGACCTAGCATAAAGAAAATGACCAATAAATGAATCTCTCTTTTTCTCTTTCTCTCTCTCTCTCTCATACACACACCACCTTCACCACCTTCACTAACACCACTACCACTATACACAGGACCTGCATTTATGGCCAGATTATTTGTTTGTAAATGTCCAAATCTCTAGAACTGGGCATCACCCCCCCCCCTCACACCAGTTGTCTTCTCCCCTCTCCCCACCCACCACACCGTGGAAACCCAAGTCCATCCCAGACTTTCCTTTCCCTTCCCCAGCAGCTGGGTTAGTCTCCTACCCCACCCCACCCCTGTTCCTAAGGGCAAAGAACAGTAGAATCTTGCTGGGTTTCCATACCTGGTAAAAAGCATCTGAGCTTCCCGTTTCAATGCCCAGGGTCAATCTTTCACTGTTTGCAATACTGAAAACATAGGTGCCCTAAAACAGCTACTGCTATTTAAAACCTGATTAGAATATTTCAGGGCTAAGGATGAATCATTCAAATAAGTATTTTCTAATGAGGTCTTAAAAAAAGTCACATCAATGAATCAGTACCTCCTAATACGTAGAAAAGTGACAAGAGCTAAGAGATAACAGAAGTAATTCTTGTTTAACTTTGAACTCAGCAATTTTTTTCAAATACAAATGTGTTTTCATTATTTAAAACATTAAGAAGCTGAGCTTAAGATGAAATCAAACAAATGACCACAGGCTCTTGAAAAATGCTAAAGTTCAATAATGACCTATAAGGACTAAGAATGCAGAAAAGGTACACACACATATAAAGAAAATTAATTCATAGGAATTTAAAGTTAATTTTTTAAAAGTCTAACGTTGTTTTCCTGTCATTCTATACACAATTATATTTGGAAATTATGGTTGGCTATTTAATCCTCAGGGGTAAATTCACTAATTTTAAATTTAAATAGAATAATTGGAAAAACAAAAATGTTATCTCTTTCTAGCCTCACCACGGAGAAAGCATAAAATATCACAGAGTCAAATTAGTTTAGCCCTTCAGATTGAGATGGCTAAAATTACTAGATAGATTAGTTTGTTTTAGCTAGTTTTCCCTTACTATAGAAACAATATAAACTCAATATGGAAATTTAGAAAACACAACTGAGCAGAATAAAATTACAAACTATCTATAATATTAATACCCAGAGATTGCTACTGTGTGCATTAGTTTGGCCAATCTCATTTCACGCTAAATTTAGAAAATTAATATATTTTATTTTAAATAAAAATTAGAGCCCTAGCCGGCTTGGCTCAGTGGATAGAGCATCAGCCTGCGGACTGAAGGGTCCCAGGTTCGATTCTGGCCAAGGGCACATGCCTGGGTTGCAGGCTCAATCCCCAGTGGGGGGCGTGCAGGAGGCAACTAATCAATGATTCTCTCTCATCATTGATGTTTCTATCTCTCTCTCCTTCTCCCTTCCTCTCTGAAATCAATAAAGAATTTTTTTATAAAAAAAAATTAGATGTATCTGTTTTTATTATGAACTAATTTTTGATTATTTTTAGTAACTCTCACAATGCCTGCTTCAAAGTATGTATCAAATAAATACATAAAAGTATCCAACATATATTAGCTTTTCTCTTTATTATTTTTCAACTTTAAAACATTTCTATTGAGAAGCATGTACAGACTGTTGAGCCTCAGAGGGAAGGTAGGGGAGGGTGGGTGGGAAGAGATCAACCAATGAACTTGTATGTATATATGCATAAGCCATGGACACAGACAATGGGGTGGTGAGGGCCTGGGGTGGGGTGGCAGGGGGGAGCATGTTGGAAGAGGTTAATGGGGTGGAAAGGAGGACCTATGTAATACTTTCAACAATAAAGATTTTTTTAATTAAAAAATTTCTACTGATTTCAGTGATGAGCAAAAAATTGGGAAAATTCCTAGGGAAGTTCCACTCCGAATGCTTTCATAAATTTATACTTCAATTTTCTTAATTGAAATCTATAAAATTAATCAGAAATATAAGAATCACTACTTAAGGATCTTTTCCGGGGGAGAAACCAATATGGCGGCATAGGTGAACACCTAAACTGCTGCCTCGCACAACAATTTCAAAACTACAACTAAAAGACAAAATGGCCATCATCCAGAACCACAGGAAGGCTGGCTGAGTGAAAATTCTACAACTAGAAGGAAAGAGAAAAGCACACGGAGATTCAGAGGAGCTGCAGGAGGCAGAGGTACTGAGACGAGGGCGCACTGAGAGGACTGGCAACTGAGTGCGTGGCTGGCTTTTTCAAGTGGGAGGGAGACAAAAGCTCCCGACTACACTGAACTCCAGTTCCGGGTGAGACTCTGGGGACCCAGACTCATTTGGGGAGAAACTCTGCTATCTGGCAACGGGCGGAACTTGAGGGCGGCTTTCTCTCAGAGGTGCTTGCAGCGATTACCAAGAAACACTGAGACAAAGGGGCCTCTTAGGGCAGGGCTGATAGGAAACCAATGCTGTCTGCTCCACCCTGAGACTCCGCCCCATCCAAGCTGAGCACAGAGGCTTTTGCAAGTTTTGTCTCATAAGGGTGTCTCCAGCACAGAAGCTCTCCCAGCATAGACACAGCTGATCCTCACAGCCAATTGGCCTGGAGGTCAATTCCTCCCAGTGATACCAACAGCAATCAAGGCTTAACTACAACAAGACTGTGCACACAGCCCACAAAGGGGTGCACTAAGAGTGTCCACCTCAGGTAACTGGGAGGCTGAGCCACTGGGCCCTATAGGACACCTGTCACACAAAGCCACTCTATCAACTCAGGGAAGCAGCCAAAATGTGCAGACAAAGAAACAGGTCACAAATGAAAGAAATGGAGGAAAGCAAATGACTGGATATAGAGTTCAAAACCACGGTTATAAGGTTACTCAAGAATCTTCTAGAAACCTATGATAAAGCGAGACCCTCGAGGATATGAAAAAGGACCAACTAGAAATTAAGCATACACTGACTGAAATAAAAAAATATTATACAGAGATCTAACAGCAGACTAGAGGATCGCAAGAATCAAGTCAAAGATTTGAAATACAAAGAAGCAAAAAACACTCAACCAGAAAAGCAAAAAGCAAAAAGAATCCAAAAATATGAAGATAGTGTAAGGAGCCTCTGGGACAACTTCAAGCATACCAACATCAGAATTATGGGGGTACCAGAAGAAGAGAGAGAGCAAGATACTAAAAACCTCTTTGAAGAAATAATGACTGAAAACTTCCCCCACCTGGTGAAAGAAATAGACTTAAAAGTCCAGGAAGCACACAGAACCCCAAATAAAAGGAATCCAAAGAGGACCACACCAAGACATATCATAATTAAAATACCAAGAGCAAAAGACAAAGAGAGAATCTTAAAAGCAGCAAGAGAAAAACAGTTAGTTACCTACAAGGGAGCACCCATACAACTGTCAGCTGATTTCTCAACAGAAACTACGCAGGCCAGATGGGAGTGGCAAGTAATATTCAAAGCGATGAATAGCAAGAACCTACAACCAAGATTACTCTACCCAGCAAAGCTATCATTCAGAATGGAAGGTCAGATAAAGAGCTTCACAGATAAGAAAAAGCTAAAGGAGTCCATCACTGCCAAACCAGTATTATATGAAAAGCTGAAAGGTATTCTTTAAGAAGAGGAAGAAGAAGAAAAAGGTAAAGATAAAAATTATGAACAACAAATACATATCAACAAGTGAATCTAAAAATCAAGTGAATAAAAAAATCTGATGAACAAAATAAACTGGTGAATATAATAGAATCAGGGGCATAGAAAGAGAGTGGACTGACAATTCTCGGGGAGAAAGGGTTATGGGGGTCATGGGAAGATACTGGACAAAAATCGTACACCTATGGATGAGGACAGTGTGTGGTAGTAAGGGCAGAGGGTGGGGTGGGAACCAGGTGGAGGGGAGCTATTTTGGAAAAAAGAGGAACAACTGTAATAATCTGAACAATAAAGATTTATTAAATTTTTAAGAAATGGAGAGAACCAAATGGCGGCGGTATAGAAAGACTTTTCCCAAGCCTTGTCCCGGAGCAGATAGAAAGAACAGCTGAGGGTCGCACGAGGAGTGTCTGTTGGAGAGTTAAGGAACAGCTATACCCCAGCAGAAGGTGGGGGACTGCTGGACAGGGTTCCCCTGACCAGGAAGCCCCCACAACTGCTGGGTTCCCTCCCAGAGACCGCGCCATCTTGAAGGGGAAAGCGGATGTTATTGGAAACCTGAAAATCTACAACTGCGTCACCCACGGAACAGCTGCAAACCCCAGAACACCGGTCCCCAATTGGCACAAACATGCAGATTCAGAGGAGCACTACACTCCACCACGGAAAAGTCAGATTTCGCCAGGGATAAGGTGAGGTCTCTGGTTCCGGCTGGACAGAGAAACTGCACGCTGCAGTAGCTGGAGGACCGGGGGAAGTCTGAGCCTAGAAAAATCCGTGGCTGTTGGGGCTGGCATGATCCATGAATGTGAAAGGGGGTCCTCAGAGCTGCTAACAGAGGGGATCTCTAAAAAGCAACCCATTTTGATCTGACGCAGAAGGACAGCCTAAAAACTCTGGGAGTGTGCCAGCTGTTTGGACACAAGGGAGAAAAGGGGATTGCGCAGGCTTAGGAGCAAACCCGGAGTTCACATACTCGCACCTTCTCCTCTTTGAATCCTTGTTTCTGATTACTGAGCCCAATACATAGGATCACCCAGTTGGGGACACCCTAGGAGACTGCAGGGGAAAGTTGTGTTTCTGGAACCTGGGGATCAGAGTGGGGAGTGATGGTCAGAGAACCAGCTCTGGGGCAGCCCACTCCCACAAACCGGTATTGAGTGCCATAGGGAAAGCAGGATCTAAAGCAGAGGCTAGAAAGGACCCATAGAACCGGAAGTCAACACAGAAACACTGCCACCCAGGGGCTGAATCACAAATTGACTCCTGTGTAATCACAAATTAAGGAATACAAGAAAGTAAGACACACCACCTGCTTAAAAATCAGGGCTGGCTTACAACTGAGGATCAGTGGAACGCATGGAACTGCAATACTGTCCTGACTGGGAAACAGGTGTGCCAAAAAGAACAATAGAGGAAGTGAATGACCTTCACTACTGCACATTTTATTTTTTTTTCATCTTTTACTTAAGAAACTAATTTTTTTCTTTTTTCCTCACTTGATATTACCTTTTTAATTATTACATTTTTATTTTCAATCAGTATTATTACTACTACTATTTTACCTATTTTTTTAAAAGTGTCATTTTATTTTCTCTTCATTTTACTTTGGGATTAGTGTTCTACATTCTATTTTCATCTTTCCTTTAGCATCATCCTACTCTATCTCAACTCTACCTTTATGCCATCACTCTCTTCCTAACTTTTGCCCTTTTGTTGTCCTGTTTCTCTTATCCTTTTCCTGCCTTAGATTTGCCCTATTCTTTCTTTTTACCCCCTGTTAAAATTTCACCCTACTTATATATCTAATTTCCAATCCACTGCTCCGAGTTCATACACACCTCTCTCTTCTCTGTCTTCACTATCCAAAAATTGTTTTTCTCTCTGTCCTTTTGTTGTTGTTTGGTCGAATGTTGATTATATCATTTTTTATGCTTATTTATGAGATTCTTTTGCTTATTCTTTTTTGTTTTGTTTTCTTGTTGGCTTTGTTTTTGTTTGTTTTTGCATCTGTTTTTCCTTGCCTCCCTTGATATTAATTGTTGTTTGTAGTTTGTATTCATCTCCATGTACTTGTTGCTGGCATTTACTGGGATTAGTGGGTGTTCTATTCGAGTTTTCCCCCCATATATACAGTTTGTTCCCCTTTTCTTCTTATTCTCTTTCTTTTCTCTCTTACTTTTTTTTTTCTTTCCCAATTTCATTTTGGCACTCCTTTCTTTTTTTTTTTTATTTCCTCTCTTCTTCTTTCTCTCCTATCCCCTAATTTGCCTTTCTCTGGTGGTCACCTTTATTTGGGGTTACTAATATTGTGAATACATTTCTGTTCAGTGCCTTGTGTGTGGCACTAGGTTGTGTTGTATTTTGTGCCTTTAAATCACCACAGGAGAAAGAGAACTACATAACAAGAAACCCGGAGAAGCAGAGACCATGGGGAGACAAAGAAACAGCCTGCATATGAAAGAAAAGTAGGCATCACCAGAAAAGGAAGTAAACGAAATAGAGGCAAGCAACATGCCAGAGAAAGAATTCAGAGAAATGGTCATAAGGTGGATGAAAAGAATGGAAGACAAATTCGACAATATGAGTAAGAACCAAGAGGAAATGAGGAAGAAGAAGAAGAAATGAAAAATGACATCGCTGCTGTAAAGAACTCAATAGAAAGCATCAAGAGTAGACTAGAAGAAGCAGAGGACTGCATCAGTGAGCTAGAAGACAAGGTAGGAAAAAATACCCGAGTAGAGCAGCTTCTAGAAGAAAAAAAATTAAAAAGCAGGAGGAGAGCCTAAGGAAACTTTGGGACAACAGGAAACAAAACAACATCCGCATGATAGGGGTTCCAGAAGGAGAGGAAACAGAGCAAGGAATAGAAAACTTGTTTAAAGAAATAATGACAGAAAACTTCCCTGATATAGGGAAGAAAAAACCCACACAAATCCAAGAAGCTCACAGAGTCCCAAGCAAAATGAACCCCCAAGCACCAACACCAAGGCATATTATAAATAAATTGGCAAACACCAACAACAAAGTAAGAATCTTAAAAGCGGCCAGAGAGAGACAGAAAGTTACCTACAAAGGAACCCCCATCAGACTAGCAACTGATTTCTCAACAGAAACTCATGAGGCCAGAAGGGAATGGAATGAAATATACAAAGTCATGCAAAGGAAGGGTCTGAATCCAAGAATACTGTACCCAGTAAGGCTATCAATCAAAATTGAAGGTGAAATCAGGAGCTTCACAGACAAAAAAGGACTAAGGGAATTTATTACCACCAAACCAGCAATGCAAGAAATGCTAAAAGGTCTGCTGCAAAAGAAATAGGAAGCGAAGAAGGAACACAGGGGTAAAGAATAAAAATGGTGACAAGTAAGTACCTATCAATAATAACTTTAAATGTAAATGGATTAAATGCCCCAATAAAAAGACATAGGGTAACAGATTGGATTAGGAAACACGACCCATGTATCTGCTGTCTACAAGAAACCCACCTCAGAAAAAAAGACGCACACAGACTAAGGGTGAAGGGTTGGAAAAAGGTTTTTCAGGCAAATGGAAATGATAAAAAAGCTGGGGTAGCAATACTTATATCTGACAAATTAGATCTCAAAGTGAAGGACATAACAAGAGATAAGGAAGGCCACTTCATAATACTAAAAGGAACAATCCAACAAGAAGAAATAACTCTGGTAAACATATATGCACCCAATACAGGAGCACCCAAATACATAAAAAAAACTCCTGGAGGATATCAAAGGAGAAATTGACAGTAATACAATCATAGTAGGAGACTTTAATACCCCACTATCACCATTGAACAAATCCTCTACACAAAAAATCAGCAAAGAAACATCAATCCTAAATGACTGACTAGACCAGATGGAATTAATTGACATCTTCAGAACATTTCACCCCAAAGCCACAGAATATACATTCTTCTCAAGTGCACATGGGTCATTTTCAAAGATAGACCATATGTTGGGTCATAGGCAAAGTCTCTTCAATTCAAGAAGATAGAAATCATATCAAGCATCTTCTCAGATCACAGTGGCATAAGACTGGAAATCAACTACAATAAAAACAATCCAAAAAAATCAAACACATGGAGACTAAACAGCATGCTATTAAACCATGACTGGGTTACCAGAGAGATCAAGGAAGAAATAAAAAATATCATGGCAACAAATGACAATGAAAACACAACAATCCAAAATCTATGGGACACTGCAAAAGCAGTCTTGAGAGGGAAGTTCATAGCTCTACAAGCCTACTGCAAAAAAAAACAAGAAACAATGGAAATAAATTACCTAACCCTACAACTCAAAGGGTTAGAAAGAGAGCAACAAGAAAAGCCCAGTGTAAGCAGAAGGAAGGAAATAATAAAGATCAGAGCAGAGATAAACGACATTGAAACCAAAAAAAAACAATACAAAAGATCAACAAAACCAAGAGCTGGTTCTTTGAAAGGATAAACAAGATTGATGAACCTCTAGCCAGGCTCACCAAGAAGCAAAGAGAGAGGACCCAAATAAACAAAATCAGAAATGAAAGAGGTGAAATAACAACAGACCCCACCGAAATGCAAAGGATTGTTAAAAAATACTATGAACAACTCTATTCCAACAAAATGGACAACCTGGAGGAAATGGACATATTCCTAGAAAAATATAAACTTCCAAAACTTTCTTCTCAATCAGGAAGAATCTAAACATCTCAATAGGCCAATAACTATGGAAGAAATTGAAGCAGTCATCAAAAAGCTTCCAGCAAACAAAAGTCCAGGACCAGATGGCTTCACAGAGGAGTTTTACCAAACATTCAAGGAAGCACTAAAACCTATCCTCCTCAGACTATTCCAAAAAATTCAAGAGGAAGGAACAGCCAAAACCGGTTTGGCTCAGTGGATAGAGCGTCAGCCTGTGGACTCAAGGGTCCCGGGTTCGATTCCAGTCAAGGGCATGTACCTTGGTTGCGGGCACATCCCCAGTGGGAGGTGTGCAGGAGGCAGCTGATCGATGTTTCTCTCTCATCGATGTTTCTAGCTCTCTATCCCTCTCCCTTCCTCTCTGTAAAATATCAATAAAATATATATATATAAAAAAGAGGAAGGAACACTTCCAAGCTCATTCTATGAAGCCAACATCACCCTAATACCAAAACGAGATAAAGACAACACAATGAAAGAGAATTACAGGCCAATATCCCTCATGAACATATATGCCAAAATCCTCAACAAAATTCTTGCAAATCGGATCCAGCAGTACATCAGAAAGATCAAACACCATGACCAAGTAGGATTTATCCAAGGAATGCAAGGATGGTACAATATCTGCAAATCAATAAATGTGATACATCACATAAACAAATTGAGAGATAAAAATCACATAGTCATATCAATTGATGCAGAAAAAGCATTTGACAAAAATCCAACACCCTTTCTTGATAAAAACTCTCAACAAGGTGGGAATAGAAGGATCATACCTCAACATAATAAAAGCTATATATAATAAACCCTCAGCTGACATCATACTCAATGAGCGAAAACTAAAACCATTTCCCCTAAGAACAGGAACAAGACAGGGATGCCCACTCTCACCACTCCTGTTCGACATAGTACTGGAAGTATTAGCCATTGCAATTAGACAAGAAGAAGAAATAAAAGGCATCCAAATTGGAAAAGAAGAAGTAAAGCTGTCCTTATTTGCAGATGACATGATATTGTACATAAAAAACCTTAAACACTCCATCAAAAAACTAATAGACTTAATAAATGAATTCGGCAATGTAGCAGGATACAAAATTAACGCCAAGAAATCTATGGCATTTGTATTCACCAATAGTGGATGTACAGAAAGAGAGACTAAAAAAGCAATCCCATTTACCATCACACCAAAAAAATTAAGAACCTAGGAATAAACTTAACTAATGAGGTAAAAGACCTATATGTGGAAAACTACATGACACTTAAAAAAGAGATGGAGGAAGACATGAACAGATGGAAGAACATACCATGTTCATGGATTGGTAGAATCAACATCATCAAAATGTCCATACTACCCAAAGCAATCTATAAATTCAATGCGATTCCCATTAAAATACCAACAGCATATTTCACAGACCTAGAACGAACCTTCAAAAAACTCATCTGGAATAAAAGAGACTCTGAATAGCTGCAGCTATCCTGAGAAAGAAGACAAAGTAGGTGGGATCTCAATACCAGATATCAAGGTGTATTACAAAGCCACTGTTCTTAAAACAACCTGGTACTGGCACAAGAACAGACCTATAGATCAATGGAATAGAATAGAGAACCCAGAAATCGACCCAAACCACTATGCCCAGTTACTGTTTGACAAAGGAGGCATAAACATACAATGGAGTCAAGACAGTCTATTCAACAAATGGTGTTGGGAACATTGGACAGATACATGCAAAAAAATGAAACTAGATCACCAACTTTCACCATACACAAAAATAAACTCAAAATGGATAAAGGACTTAAACATACAACGGGAAACCATAAAAATACTAGAGGAATCCACAGGCAGCAAAATCTCAGACATATGCCGAAGGAACTTCTTCACCGATACAGCTCCTAGGGCAATGGAAACTAAAGAGAAAATAAACAAATGGGACTACATGAAAATAAAAAGCTTTTGCACAGCAAAAGAAACCATCAATAAAACAACAAGAAAGCCCACTGCATGGAAGAACATATTTGCCAATGATATCAACGATAAGGGTTTAATCTCCAACATTTACAGAGAACTCATACAACTTAACAAAAAGAAGATAACCCAATCAAAAAATGGGCAACTGATCTAAACAGATACTTTTGGAAAGAAGACAGAAGGAAGGCCAAGTGACATATGAAAACCTGCTCAAAGTCACTAATCATCAGAGAGATGCAAATCAAAACAACAATGAGGTATCATCTCACACCTGTCAGAATGGCTATCATCAACAAATCAACAAACGACAAGTGCTGGCGAGGATGCGGAGAAAAAGGAACCCTCGTGCACTGCTGGTAGGAATGCAGACTGGTGCAGCCACTGTGGAGAACAGTATGGAGTTTCCTCAAAAACTAAAAATGGAACTCCCATTTGACCCAGTGATCCCACTTCTAGGAATATATCCCAAGAAACTAGAAACACCAATCAGAAAGGATATATGCACCCCTATGTTCATAGCAGCCCAATTCACCATAGCTAAGATTTGGAAACAGCCTAAATGCCCATCAGCAGATGAGTGGATTAAAAAAAATACCAACAGAATACTACGCTGTGGTAAAAAAGAAGGAGTTCCTACCATTTGCAACAACATGGATGGAGATGGGGAGTATTATGTTAAGTGAAATAAGCCAGGCAGAGAAATATAAATATCACATGATCTCACTCATTTGTGGAATATAATGAACGGCATAGACTGATGAACAAGAACAGAACCAGAGACTGAGAAACGTCGATCAGAACCTCAAACCTCAGGGAAGGAGGGGGTCGGTGGGAGTAAGGGGGAGAGATCAACCAAGGGACTTGTGTGCATGCATATGAGCCTAATCAATGCACACAGACAACAGGTGGGTGTGGCATGAGTGGGGGGTGGGGGGTAATGGGGGAATAAGTACACATATGTATTAAAATAAAAAAAATAATAAAATAAATTTTAAAAAATTATCTTTTCCATTAAAAAAAAAAGAATCACTACTTAATATGCACAGGGCACATCTTTTGAACAGGAACCATATTTTTCTCTATATTAAGTACAAAATAAACTGCAGTAATATAACATTAAAAATAAAGTTGCTATGGGAAACTGATTATATGAATTTAAATTTTAAGCATCATTTAAATTAATTGATTTAATTCTAATAAAATTCACTGAGTCACTAGTGACTAATAAACTGAACTCTAATGACTCATATTCAGGAAGAAATGTTTAGCTTCATATTTTAAAATGTTAATTAAACTAAAGTAATGTTATTCAAATGTTTTCAGGTATCAGGGTCTCTGGAACTCAGTACTTTTTGCTAACCACCTCAAACACTAATGAGTGAGCTTCAAAACTATTAAATAAATACCTTTTTGCAAAATCAGACCCCTTCTTAAACTAAACCTTATTATACACAGGAGGGGACAAAAGTGGTTTACAGTTGTTAATATGATAAATAATAAATAATAACACAAGAATAACTGTTTTGAGTACTCACAACTGTAAACCTCCTTTGCCCCACCCTGTAAACTGAGAAAAACTGTGGGTAGGGATGCGAAAGAATGAACTATTATTTGAATTTAGTAGCATGACTCAGTTCAGGTTACACCTCTGAAGAATAGTTTGAGAAGCACTAGAGAGTTAAAACAGCCACATTTATAGGTGCATGTTAAATGAGATCTTTTAATACCCTTTTAACATTAAAAAATACCAGCACCACCAAATGACCTCCTCAAATATCAACTATTTCTGCCTTTAAATAACACAGACTTGGTTCCAATGAATAGCAGGTTTGATTGAATAGCAATATAGAGTTGCCAGGACCTAAAAATAGCAGGACTCCTGTACTGACACACCACATTCTTGCCTACTGATGTCATCCAGTTAGGTCTGCACAGAACTAACTGAGCATCAAGCATCGTCAGCTACCATTGAAGATCCACCTTCATTCACGCTGACTTCCCCCACTTCTCAAATCCTCACAGATCTTTGACTTTCTGAACCCTGGGGGCTCCCATCCCGGAAGACCATTACACAATCTGTTTGGTTTGGTAATCACGTGTATCTCCCCTCTCTGCCCAATCCACGTGTGAGAATGAGGTTCTTTCTTTCCTATGCCAAACAAACACGGTGCTGGGCAAAGCAGTCAACAAATATTTGACCAGCTCCTAACTGATTCCCTGACATCTGTGAGATTTCTGAGCTTTTATTCAATGCTTCTTTCTTGTGAATAGTTCCTTCAATGGAATAAGTAGTACACTGTGCCTTACAAAACTTACTTGCCTTCCAGTTTATTTTTAACTCTTAACAAGGCTGGTGTGTCATGGTCTTCAGAGGAGAAACTGCAGTGACAGGAAGTCAGACTGACACTTTCAGCAAACCAAGACCTCGGCACAGTGGCGTTCTGAAAGTGCCCACAGAGGAGGCGGGAAGGAGCTCAAACCAGCAGGCCCACTTCTTTTAGGAAAGAACACTTAGCTCAGGAAAACTAGAGCTAATCGCACTTTCGTTCCTTCTACCTTCCTTTCTTTTCAAAATATGTTAAAAGGTATCCACCTACCTACCTGCCGGCTTTATAGTGTAAATTTTTATGACAAATCCCAGTTTGTACACATTTTTCACTTTTTAAAATAAAATGTATCACAAGCTTTTTAAAAGTAAGTCTCTGAAAAGTAAATCTATATATTCAAATTGCAAACCCAATTCTTGCAACACAAAAGAAGCTCAGAAAAGTAAAGCAAGCAATCACATCTCTTAGCTTACCGTATTTAGGGGAAAACGTGAAGTAGTTCAGATGACAAATATTATAGGCTTTAATGCTGACATCTTTCCAGATGCCCTGGGTCGGAAAGGCAGGGCCCCAGTCCCAACTAAAGGAACACTGCTCCTGTAATTGCACAGGGGGAAAAAGGAGATAAATTCTGATTACCATGAAACTTAAACATTGTTTTAAAAAAAACCTTTCCTTTTAAAATAAGTAAAAAAGGTAAAAAATATTATAAAAGTAAAAATGTTTGCTAGAGCTGCCATAACAAAATAGCATAGATTGGATGGCTTAAACAACAGACATTTATTTTCTTATAGCTCCAGAAGCTGGGGACTCCAAGATCTAGGTGTTGGCAGGGACAGTTTCTTCTGGAGCCTCTCTCCTGGCTCGCAAACTGTGCCTTCTTGCTGTGCCCTCACACAGTCTTTTTTCCGTGCACATGCACACATCTCTAGTGTGTCTCTCTGCTTCCAAATTTCCTCTTCTTGTAAGGACCTCATTCATATTGGATTAGGACCTACCCTCTAATGGTCTCACTTCACTTCTCAGTCGCCTCTTTAAAGACCAGATAGGATTACATTTTGAGTCACTGAGGGTTATGACCTCAATATACAAATTTGGGGAGATGAGCACAGAATTAAGTCTCTCTGTGTGTGTGTGTATGTGTGTGTGTGTGTGTGTGTGTGTTTATCCTATACACAGGATCTAAAATGGCCCACAATGATCACTTCCTGATATTCATGACCTTATGGAAACCCTTCCCCTTGAGTATGGATTAAACCTAGTAAATCACTTCTAACTAGCAGAATACAGCAGAGGTGAGAACTTCCAAAATTAGGTTATAAGAGACAGCACCTTTTGTTTGGGGTGCTCTCTCCCACTCTCTCTTGGCTAAAGGGGAAGCCAGCTGCCATGTTGTGAGGCAGCCCTGTAGAGAGGCCCATAGGGGTGAGCTTGGAAGCGAATCTGAGGCCTGTCAGTAACTACACGAGGGAGCTTAGGCACAAACACGTCAGGCTTAGTCAGCCTTGAGATGTCTGCAGCCCCACAGCTCAACTGTAACCCCATGAGTGACCTTGGGCCACAGACACCCAGCTAAGCCACACACTCCTGACAGAAACTGTGACAATAAATGTTACTTTAAGCTGATAACTTTTGGCATTATTGGTTACACAGAAATAGATAACTACAGAGAAACCAAGATGGCGGCATAGGTAAAAACCTAAACTGCTGCCTCGCACAACTATTTCAAAATTACAACTAAAAGACTAAACGTCTATCACCCAGAACCACGGGAAAGCTGGCTGAGTGGAATTTCTACAACTAGAAGGAAAGAGCAAAGAGCACTGAGACGTGCACAAGTGCTGAAAAGCTGAGGTACAAAGGCGCACGAATCAGGTTGGCGGCAGGAGTCTGGGTGCGCTGCTTCTTTCAACCCGAAGGGAGACAAGCTCCCAATTACTCTGAAATCCAGTTTCTGGGGAGACACTGGGGACCCAAACTCCTACGGGGAGAAGCTGGACTGTCTGCCATTGGGTCGGAAAGGGAGGGTGGCTTTCTTGCAGAGGTGCACCCAGCAATCATTGTTTACTGTGCTGGGGTAAACACGCGGAGACTTGGAAATGCAGAGACGCAGAGCCGTCTTACTGGCAGCCATCGCTGTTTGCCACGCCCTAGCCTAGTCACGCCCTGAGACCCCACCTCGCACAATCTACAAACCCACCCAAGCTCCTTGCAGCGGCTTTTGCATATAAATGGCCTGCCCTATCGCAGCTTAACCAAACCAACTGCAGCTCTGGTAAGACAGCTCCAAAACCTCCAAACCCCAAGCAAAAAGGAGAAAACTGTAGTTCTTGCTGTACCTCCTGCTGGGTGGCCTCAGACAGTAGCTGACCAGCACCCCATTGGAGATCCAGAAGCTAGTGTATCTAGTGGTCAGTGTGAGGCAACACCAGATTTCAACTACTCACATCCATAAATGACACATTCAAGAGGCAGACTCAGTGAGCACCAAAGCCCCACTGAAGCAAGTCCTGCCCCCTAAGTGTGTCTCTAGTGCAGCAGTTCTTCCATTATAGACACAGCGGGTCCTCACAGCCAATTGGCCTGGAGGTCACTTCCTCCCAGTGACACCAACAACAATCATGACTTAACTACAACAAGGCTGTACACACAGTCTACAAAGGGGTGCACCAAGAGTGTCCACCTCAGGTAACTGGGAGGCTGACCCACTGGCCCATAAAAGACACCTAGCACACAAAGCCACCCTACCAACTCAGGGAAGCAACGAAAATGCAAAGACAAAGAAACAGATCACAAACGAAAGAAATGGAGGAAAACAAACGACTGGATATAGAGTTCAAAACCACAGTTATAAGGTTTTTCAAGAATTTTCTAGAAAAGGTCAATAAATTCAACAAGACCCTAGAGGATATGAAAAAGGACCAACTAGAAATTAAACATACTCTGACTGAAATAAAAAATATTATACAGAGACCCAACAGCAGACTAGAGGAATGCAAGAATCAAGTCAAAGATTTGAAATACAAAGAAGCAAAAAACACTCAACCGGTAAAGCAAAAAGAAAAAAGAATCCAAAAAGTTGAAGATAGTGCAAGAAGCCTCTGGGACAACTTCAAGCATACCAACATCAGAATTATGGGGGTGCCAGAAGAAGAGAGAGAGCAAGATACTAAAAACCTATTTGAAGAAATAATGACAGAAAACTTCCCCCACCTGGTGAAAGAAATAGACTTACAAGTCCAGGAAGCGCACAGAACCCCAAACAAAAAGAATCCAAAGAGGACCACACCGAGACACATCATAATTAAAATACCAAGAGCAAAAGACAAAGAGAGAATATTAAAAGCATCAAGAGAAAAACAGTTAGTTACCTACAAGGGAGCACCCATATGACTGTCAGCTGATTTCTCAACAGAAACTACGCAGGCCAGATGGGAGTGGCAAGAAATATTCAAAGTGATGAATAGCAAGAACCTACAACCAAGATTACTCTACCCAGCAAAGCTATCATTCAGAATTGAAGGGCAGATAAAGAGCTTCACAGATAAGAAAAAGCTAAAGGAGTCCATCACCACCAAACCAGTATTATATGAAATGCTGAAAGGTATTTCTTAAGAAGAGGAAGAAGAAGAAAAAGGTAAAGATAAAAATTATGAACAACAAATACATATATATCAACAAGTGAATCTAAAAATCAAGTGAATAAAAAAATCTGATGAACAGAATAAACTGGTGAATATAATAGAATCAGGGGCATAGAAAGGGAGTGGACTGACAATTCTCGGGAAGAAAAGGGTGTGGGGGGTGCGGGAAGAGACTGGACAAAAATCATACATCGTACACCTATGGATGAGGACAGTGGGAGGGAGGTAAGGGCAGAGGGTGGGGTGGGAACCAGGTGGAGGAGAGCTATGGGGGGGAAAAGGAGAAACAATTGTAATAATCTGAACAATAAAGATTTATTAAATTAAAAAAAGAAATAGATAACTACAGAGAATATTGTAATTAATTGGAATAACTATAAAGAATGAGGAAATACATTGGAAGATTACAATATTTATAAATAGGTTTAAGAAACTCTAGCTAGACTTGCCAACCCCCATTTTCCACTAGTATGAATTCAGAAATACTTGTTTCTGAACTCACAGCCCAAAAACAATCAGTTCACTGGCACAGGTGGCCATTCTTATCCAGCCTGGCTAGCTGTCTCTCCCTTCAGACACATTTCAATTTCCATTTTAATCTACAAAAATTCAAATTCAAAAGCACGAGATGGTTCCCTTAAAATAAATCCCCTTTCAAGCAGAATTTTTCTAATTTATACTGCTTTTTACTAATTACTTTTTTTTTATTATTGTTGTTATTGATAGTATTACAGATATCTCCCATTTTCCCTCCCTTACCCCCTCCTCCCAGCCCTTCCAGGTCTTCACTACTCTGTTGCCCATGTCCATGTGCCAAGCATATAAGTATATAAGGTCTTTGGTTTATCTCTTCTTGTCCCCCAAATCCCACATCGAGGTATGTTAGTTCCTTGCTTCAGGTCTTCATTTTGTTCATTAGATTCCACAAACAAGTAAGATCATGTGATACTTGTCTTTCTCAGATTGGCTTATTTCACTTAGCATGATATTTTCCAGGTCCATCCAGACTGTCCCAAAGGGTAAGAGGTCCCTCTTTTTTACAGTTGCGTAGTATTCCATAGTGTAAATGTCCCACAGTTTTTTTTATCTGTTCATCTACTGATGGGCACTTGGACTGTTTTCAAATTTTAGCTATTGTAAATAACGCTGCTATGAACATAGGGGTGCATAGCTTCTTTCTGAATAGTGTTTTGGGGTTTTTAGGGTATATTACCAGAAATATAATTACTAAGTTAAACAGAAGTTCTATTTTTAATTTTTTGAGGAAACTCCATACTGTTTTCCATAGTGGTTCCACCAATCTGCATTCCCACCAGAAGTGAACTAGTACTAATTTCTATTTCTAATTTTGAAAGAAAAAATTATTTTCAAAAGACAGTTAATTACATTGTGTGAGACATTGAGTTCGGCTTTTAAAAAGGAACAAGCCCCAGAGGAAGTACTAAGATCTTTCTGAACACAGCCTGAGGATTTGGCCAAACTGTTCTCATTTCAGTATTATTTGCTAAGCACTGTATTTATCAGAGACAGAAATCAATTTGTTTCCATGACAGGGAAACACAAAGAATTAAAACCACTTCATAGCATTCCTATCTGTTTAAATTCACCACATAAATATCAGATTCTCATGTTCAGAATGAACCCATCTCGGGGATATTTATTGGAGAGTTTGTAAATTCAGATGTGTAATTTTTTATTAGGAATAGAGAGAAAGAGGAGGGCAAAAATATTCAACAGCTTCTAAGGCAGACTATTTTCCCCAATAAGGGCTACAAATCACTTATAGTCATACAACCTCTCCAAATAAAAGTTATCACTTATTCAAAAATATTTGTAAAATGCTTTCTATGTGTTAGGATGGGCATACATCAATGTACAAATCAGACACAGTCCTTGTGCTTATAATGTTCACAATACAGCAGGAAATTCAGGCACTGAATAAATAATCACAAATACAAAGGAAACAGACAGGGAACAAGTGGGGGGAGGAGATATCAAGACAAGATTTCCTGAATAATAGCGACTTTTATATGGAGACTTGCAGGGTGGGTCCCACTTGTCCAGTGTGCTGAGAGGAGAGGGAAGTGAAACATCCCCTTCAAAAGTAACAGCATGTACAAGAGAGTGTGGTACCTTCCAGGAAATGAAGAGAAAACAATGGAAGAGATGGGAGAAGACTGGAAAAGTGGTTGTGGGCAGACAGAGCTAAAGAGCTCTAGACTGTAGCCTAAAGGCAATGAGAAAGGGTTGAAGATTTTTCTGTTGTTGAAGAGTTGTTGTTGTTGTTTTTAATCCTCACCCGAGGATGTGTTTAGAGAGAGAGAAACATCGATGTGAGAGATAAACGTTAATTGGCTCCTCTCATACACGCCTCCGTCGGGAATTGAACCCGCAAACTTTTGGTGTGCAGGTGACACTCCAACCAACTGAGTCACCTGACCAGGGCTAGAAAACAGTTGAGGAGTTTTAAGAAGGAAAGTGCTATAATTTTTGTCTGAAAAGAACATTCTAGCTGATGTGTGGGAAATTAACTGGAGGAAGGCAAATGAGGTTGTAGGTATATGAGTCAGGTGACTGGGCAATATTTCATGCAAGAAATGATGACACACTGAACTCAAGCATGGCAGTAGAAATGGAGCGTGGGCAGATCGAGAGCCACTGGAGAGTTTTAAGTAACATTCGCATCATCAAAAGGACTTGGTCGTGGACTGAAAGAGGGGGGAAATGAGAGGGAGGTATCAAAAATAACTCCTAGGTTTCTGGCCTGAGCAGCTGTCCTGTATGGTATTCCATTCAGCAAGACAGGGAGCCGTGGGAGAAGGGCTTAGATCTCCAGGGCAGTGTTGGGCACACTCAGCCTTGGGTCCGTATGAAGCAGCCAAGTGAAGATGCCAAATAGACAGCTGAATATCGGGTCTGGAATTAAAGAGAGGTCCAGACTGAAAATACAATATTAAGAGTCACTGGAGCCTGGCCGGCGTGGCTCAGTGGTTGAGCATTGACCTATCGTTCGATTCCCAGTCAGAGTACATGCCTGGGTTGCAGGCTAGATCCCCAGTGTGGGGCGTGCAGGAGGCAGCCGATCAGTGATTCTCTCTCATCATTGATGTTTCTATCTCTCTCCCTCTCCCTTCTTCTCTGAAATCAATAAAAATATTTTTTTAAATAAGTCACTGGAAATTCGATGGGTTATTGAAGAAATGAAGATAAATTAAATGAAATAGACTAGAGAGGATACAAAGTAAAAGGAGAAAAGTGTCTAGAACAGAGAGAAGACTGAAGAGTAATACTTTTAAGAGGAGGAAGCTGGTCTGGATAAAGAGACTTAGCAGGAATGGCCAGAGATGTAGATGGAAAGCAAGAAGGATGGTGTGGAATATTCCAAAGAGGGCAGGTGAGGTGATAGGTTCCACCGTCCAAGCTGGCCAGAGAAGGGAGCAGAGATAAGAGGGGACTTGTGTTGGTGCAGAGAAAGCAGAGGGGTCAAAGAATAGATGGAGAGTAACATATCCTCATTATATCCACCCTCACCTCTGTCCCATTAACTTTATACACTGAGTGGCCAGATTATTATGATCTCTGAACACATAATCTGGACACTCAGTATGTGTCTATAGATAGAGATATATAGATATAGATATAGATATAGATGATATAGATATAGATATAGATATAGATATAGATATAGATATAGATGATATAGATATGAGGCCCGGTGCATGAATTTGTGCATGGGTGGGGTCCAGCCAGCCTGGCCAGGGGGAGGGGACATGGGCGGTTAGCTGGCCTGCCTGCTGGTCGAACTCCTGGTCGAGGGGACAATTTGCATATTAGCCTTTTATTATATAAAATATACATTGAGTGGCCAGATTATTATGCGTTCAGTGATCATAATAATCCGGCCACTCAGTGTATAAACTAAGCTGAGGCATTTTGTCAGTTATACACTTACAGGTCTGTAATTACAGAAATAAGTCTCCAAAATAAATAATATCACAATTGGAATAGCTATATAGCACCTTAGAGTATGGAAAGTGCATCTACATTAATATTTCAGTGTATCTTCAGAACAATCAGGAAGGAAGGGAAGGGATTAGCTCCATACATAAATGATGGACTTGCCTAAGATCCCCTCTGGGTTTGAAAAGCCAGAATTCAGATCCAAAATTCCTGACCTGGTTTCCAATTCAGGCCTCTTCCCACTGGATTAGGTCAACCTAGCCAGAAACACCAAGATGCAACACATTTGCTGGCAAGTTTGCCCCAAGTTTAATTCCACGCACTATGAGAGCAGAAACCTGGGTCTGATTCCTGATATCAGTGACGAAGGATTTTGTTCTATCTAGTTAACTTGAAAGCGTGGTTTAAATGCCACAAAGTGACCAGCGGGTAGAGGGAAACTACTATATAGATAGAGCATGTAAACTTTTCACGTTAAGATCCAAGAAGTCCTCATTTTGAGAGAAGGTGAAAGATTGGAAAAGGAGAGGGGAAAGAGCAACCTCTAGTATTAAAACTGCTGTGCCATTTGAAGCCAAAGGCAAAAAACAAACGCTGATGTTTAAGCAGAAGTGTAAGTACACACGTGTTCCACAGGTTGCCTGGCTGCTCGGGCACACCCTGTCCAGTTACAGCCATGTGAACTCATGGCTATCGACACAAATCTGGGCAGGCTGAGTCAAAGAGATGGGGGTATAATTTTGGCCTTCGTGCTTATCTTAAGGAAATGTGATTGAATGGTACGTTATCCAGCCTACAGAGAGCTGCTTAACGTAACTAATCAGAATTTATTAACTGAGGTTCTGGTCAACGAGCCGCTGAAGAAATACACTTAGAATCTTCACACTGAAACCAGTGATGACATTTGTCGTTCAAATTAAATGCTACTTCGTCAAAACATTTAAAGTAGAATTCTCATGGAATGCAGTAATCCCACTTCTGGGTATAGATTAAAAAAAAATTTGAAAGCAGGGTCTCAAAAGAGATATTTGTATATCCACACATAGCAACATTATTCAAAATACCCAAAGGTGGAAGCAATGTCCATTTACAGACGACTGAATAAACAAACTGTGGTCCATACATACAATGGAATATTATCATGCTTTAAAAAGGAAGGACATTCTGACATATGCTACAACATGATGAACCTTGAGAACATTATGGTAAGTGAAATAAGGCAGTCATAAAACAAATACTGTATGATTCCACTTATATGAGATACCTAGAGGAGTCAAACTCACAGAAACACAAAGAATGGTGGGAGTCAGAGGCTGGGAGAAGGGGGAAATGAGTTATTTTTGAATAAGTATAGAGTTTCAGTTTTGCATCATGAAACAAGTTCTGGAGATTGATTTCAAAACAGTGTGAATATGCTTTGTACACTTAAAAATTGTTAAGATGGTAAATTTTATGTTATATGTATTTTACCACAATTAAAATAATTTTTAAAATAAAAAGCTAAATATCACATAGAATACTAATCCAACCATAAACTAGAATCAATCCAAGTCAACTAGACTGACATCAGACTCAGAGAAAAATCCTCTTATGACTTTTGTTACCTTTTTTTATATTTTATTAGAACCTACCAGTAAAATACAAGAACATGTCAACAAATATATTGCCCTAGCCAGTTTGGCTCAGTGGATAGAGCGTCGGCCTGAGGACTGAAGCGTCCCAGGTTCGATTCTGGCCAAGGGCACATGCCTGGGTTGTGGGCTCCATCCCCTGTAGGGAGCCTACAGGAGGCAGCCAATCAATGACCCTCTCTTATCATTGATGTTTCTATCTCTTTCTACCTCTTCCTTCCCCTCTGAAATCAATAAAAAAATATTTAAAAATATATATATATATATTAATATTTTCAGAAGGCTCCCTAGTAACAAGAATCACTAATAAATATGAACCTTACAGTCTGGTGAAGAGTTTGATAAATCTAAATATTGAAAAATAATTTGTAAAGTTACATTACCAGTCACCTATTTGACTTCTTTTTATGATGTCACCTAAATTCTGAAAAATGCATCAAGGAAAAAAACTGATAAAGACAAAAATTCATATACTCTTTTGGTTCTTTTTTTTTTTTTCAAATCCCACGAAGGGGGCAAGAAAGGTTAAGATTAAGTGTCCTATCCATTTGCAAGACCATTACCTTTCGAATAAAGTTGACATGGCATTCTCCCTTCTGTACACTGGGAGGGCAGTCCGGGGGCACCTCGTAGCGAATGTGAGCCCTGCTCTGCTGGGCCGCATACAGCACTGGTGACTGGAAACGCAGCTCAAGGGAGTTTAGGGCTTTGACCACATGGGTAACATCAAAACTCTGAATTAAAAGGAAAGAAAAAATGTGGAAGCAGCCTCGTGGGTAACATTTTAGATATAGGCATATATAAGATGGAAGAAGAGATGCATATAATAACTGGAATTTTTAGAGTGAGCCTTTTTGAAGGAGAAAGCACTTTTCCAAAATAGTATATCTAAGTGGCCGACTTTTAGCTATAACTGAGTACATTCTCCTGCCTGAACTTGGATTTCTAGGTTTCTCCTTCTGTTTTTACTGACAGATGATAGTCCTAGTGAACAGGGCACGTAGAAAATATATTTAGCTCTGTAATGTCTGCTCTGGATATTTGCATATGGCCTTGAACTGTCAAGGATTTCCTAGACGCTCCATGACAACCTGACTCTTTGCTATAAATAGCATGCATTTCTAAGTCATAACTTATTTTTGTTTTAGAAAGTCTACCCTTGAAAGGGAAGAGAGATCAAAATATGATCTCATAGTGCCATTATTCCAGAAAGGAACATTTTCTTTTAAAATGGTGTGTCAATTGTCATTTCTCATGAAACTCTGGATCACAAGTAATGGAGAAGGGAACACTTGTTGAATGCTTCCCATGTGTCAAGCACTGTGCCAATCATTTTATATGGTGAGCTTACTAAGTCCTCACAATAACTCCATAGGGTTTGCAGTGTTTTCATCATTCTACAAATGTGTCAACTGAGAAATAAAGTAACTTACACAGTGCGTCAAAAAGCTTGTACCAGCCTGCATGGGCAAATATACACTTACCTTTCTCTACCACAATAACAATGAACAAACACTTATAAGTGGGGGTTTTTGCCTGATGTTATTTTGTACTTACATATTTTCTGAACATGTTGTTTGTTTTCCCAATAAGAACATTATTGAGCAGGACCTTTGAAACTGCATCAACGCCCTCAAAAATCAAAATCACTTTTTGCCATTGGCTGAAAAAAAAGAAAAGATTGTTAAAACAGGATGCATAAAACATTAACTTAGATAAGTCCTTTTTTATTAGTTAAGAACTAAAGGAATAAATATTTCACAGAAAATATACATCTTTAATAATCAGTTTCCACTGAAATTTTCAGAAGTATTAGTTTAATACATTTTTATATTGAGTGATGTTTATCTTTCTTCATAATATTCCAATCACCATAAAACCATGAGAACAATCTATAATTTCCAAATTAAAGCTTCACAAAGTTCTTTTAAAAACCACATTAAATAATAGACACAAAACGTTTTCACAAACTATTAAATTCACTGACACTAAGAGAACACATTAACCAACTAACGAGTATCTATGAGTGAATATCATATGATCAGCACTCTGCTAAGCCTCACAGGAAACTCAAACAGTCTCTAAATTTAAGAAGACAGCGATCTGGTTGGCAATCAAGCCTAAAAACAAAGAGAAAACTTTGTGTCTTCTACTTTGTAGTATAGTCTTGTTGGACAGACTACGGTCCTTTTAGAGTTTATGTTATAAGGAAAGACTTTAAGAAGGAAACAAGAACTTAAAAAAGAATAGAATAAATAAACTGTGGTATATCCACACAATAAAATCTCATTTGACAATTAAAAGAAACAAAGTACAGCAGGTCCTTGAAAAATGTTGTTTTGTTCTATGTCATTTCATTATAACATTGAGGAGGGGGGAATCAATTCCGTCTGAGGCCACCATCTGTGCAGCGTGTACATGTCCTCCCCACGTCTGTGTGGGTTTTCTCTGGGGACTCTGGTTTCCTCCCACCTCCCAAAGGTGAACTGTGTCCCCGTGTGAGTGCCCTGAGATGGAAGGGCGTCCAGCCAGGGTGGGTCCCGCTTGTGCCCTGAGCTGCCTCGAGAGGGACCCTGAACTGAAATTAGTGGGTTGGAAAAATCATGATCTTATTTGTGCTTATTTATCTTTGTTAAATGTATGTAGCGCTCCTATTTATCTCAATTTTATGAGGGAAGGCGGGCGGGGGGGGGGAGGTAAGAGATCAACCAAAGAACTTGTATGCATGCATATGACCATAACCCATGGACACAGATAGTAGGGGGGTGAGGGCATGTGCTGGGAGGTGGGGGCGCCCAGGGAGTGGTCAATGGGGGGAAAAGGAGACTTATGTAATACTTTCAACAATAAAGAATTTAAATTTTTTAAAAAAGGGAATGACTGGCCCAGCCAGTGTAGCTCAGTGAGCACCCACCTATGAACCAGGAGGTCACAGTTTGATTCCTGATCAGGGCACATGCCTGAATTGTGGGCTCAATCCTGGGGGGGAGAGGGGGGGGGAGAGCAGGGCACGAGGCAGCCAATCAATGATTCTCATTCATTATTGACATTTTTCTATCTCTCTCTCTCCCTCTCCCTTCCTCTTTGAAATCAATTAAAAATATATAAATAAATAAATACTTTTTTAAAAAAGGAAGTGACATATTATTAAGCAAGAACATCATGGTAAAAATCAATATCAAAATCTTTTTATTCTACATATGAAAGACTGGAAAATAAAAAGAACAAGCAAAAAATTTAGTTAGGTAGTTTTGGCCTAATTCCAGGCACACACTAATAAAGGTATAGGCAAAGGTAGAAACTTGAAAATGAGGGATAAGGGGCTGAATCAAGAGAAATGCTAGGGAAAAACTGACAGGACTTTGAAACAGACTGAATATAGGGGGATGAAGAAAAGATATGATGAGACAAAAATACCTTAGGCATTGAAGATTGGGAAAATGGGGTTACATTAAGTGAAACAATGAAGCTGTTAGAATATAAAGTAAACTTTAAGTGGGAAAGTCATTTGGTTAAATTTTGGATATGTTGAGTTGACTGTGAAAGAAGACCCTTAATAGAGGTATTTTAAGTATTATCCTGTACTTGAGGCCCAGTGCATGAATTCATGCGCAGGTGGAGTCCCTCTGGGTGGCCTGCAGGGATCGGACCAAAACCCACAGTCCAACGCCGCCTGCAGCTCCTACCTGCCCCTCCCACTCATCCCGGCCCCACTGTGCCTGCCGTGGGCTCGGACGCAATCAGTCCAAATCAGGAGAGGCACTGCCACAGCAGCACTCACCAGCCATGAGCCCTGTGTCTGGCACCCTCCCAAGGGGAGTGGCCTGTGGGATCAGGCTGAAACCGGCTCTCTGACATGCCCCAAGGGTCCCGAATTGCGAGAGGACACAGGCCAGGCTGAGGGACCCCACCGGTGCACAATTGGGCCAGGGAGGGACCACAGGAGGGCTCCAGGGTGTGTCTGGCCCATCTCACTCAGTCCCGATTGACTGGACCCCCACAGCAAGCTAATCTACCAGTCGGAGCATCTGCCCCCTGGTGGTCAGTGCATGTCATAGTGACTGGTCAACCAGTTGACTGTCTGCCCCCTGGTGGTCAATGCAGGTCATAGCAAACGGTTGAACAGCCTTAGCATATCATTAGCATATTATACTTTGATTGGTTGTTCTGCCATTCAGTCTATTTGCATATTACCCTTTCATTATTTGATAATAAAATCCTAATATGCAAATCAACCCAACAGCGGAACAACTGGTCGCTATGACGCGCATTGACCACCATGGGGCAGACGCTCATCACAGGAGCTGCCTCTTGGTAGTCAGTGCGCTCCCAGAGGGGGAGCGCCGCTCAGCCAGAAGCCAGGCTCATGGCTGGTGAGCACGGGAGCCTCTCCCACCTCTGCTGCAGGCGGGTGGTAAGGAGCGAGGGGTCCCGGACTGCGAGAGGGTGCAGGCCAGGCTGAGGGACCCACCCCACCGAGTGCACCAATTTCGTGCATTGGGCCTCTAGTCTGGAAATAAGAGCCTGGACCACAGCAACTCTAATATTGAGCACCATATTCTGGCTTTATTTCTCTTTTAAAAGACAAGTAAATAATTAGCCAGAAAAGACCTATAAAAGGAACTGAAGAATTTTTTTATTTAGCAATAATAGTGCTGGATATAATTGGGTTACATTCTGCTTCATAGAACATTACTGAAAACTAGAACATGCTTTTCCTCATGGCCTCACGAGATAATATGACACCAATGCAATAGTCTCAATGGCTGTTAATACCACACTTAAATGCTGTATCTCTGGTCCTACTTGACAATATTATAAATATATATGTTCTATTGATTACTGTGAGCAGGGAGGGGAAATGCAGGTAAGAGAACTGACCAGGTCTAGGTGACTTCATTAGAACCACAGAAAAAAATGACTAAGACAATTTCTTTTTCTTTTCCTTTTTTTTCTTTGGTTAATCCTCACCCGAGGATATTTTTCCATTGATTTTTAGGGAGAGTAGAAGAGAGAGGGTAAGACAGAGAGAAACATCCAGGTGAGAGAAACACATTGATGGGTTGCCTCCTGCAGGAGCCCCAACCAGGGCCCGGGCTGGGGAGGAGCCTGCAACCAAGGTATGTCCCCTTGACTGGAACTGAACCCGGGACCCTTTGGTCGCCAGGCTGATGCTCTATCCACTGAGCCAAACCGGCTGGGGTAATTAGGACATAATTTCATGACTCACAATCCATGGCACCATCCTCATATATAAATCAAAATATAATCATATATTCACTTTTATAGTACAAGGCTTTAGTTGAACAACTCTCTAATACGCAACCTAAAAAACAAGAGATTAGCCTGGCCAGAGTGGGGTGGTTGAATGTCGACTATGAACCAGGAGGTCTTGGTTCGACTCCTGGCAGGGCACATGCCTGGGTTTCGGGCTTGGATTGCAGGCTCTGTCCCTAGTAGGAGGTGTGCAGAAAGCAGCCAATCAATGGTATTTCTATCTCTCTCTCCCTCTCCCTTCCTCTCTGAAATCAATAAAAATATATTTTAAAAAAACAACAACAAGAGATTATTGTAGAGACAGTGAAAGAAAAAAAGCTTAAATAATAAAGAAAGAAATACATAAATAAAGATTAGATATAGATATAGATATACACTGAGTGGCCAGATTATTATGATCTCTGAACACATAATAATCTGGACACTCAGTGTATATCCTATATAATAAAAGGCTAATATGCAAATTGTTCCCTCAACCAGGAGTTCAACCAGCAAGCAGGCCGGCCAACCGCCCATGTACCCTCCCCATGGCCAGGCTGGCCAGATCCCACCCATGCACGAATTCATGCACCGGGCCTCTAATATATATATATATATATATATATATATATATATATATATATATATATATACTGAGTGTCCAGATTATTATGCGTTCAGAGATCATAATAATCTGGCCACTCAGTGTATAGATATAGACATACACACATACATACCTAATGTCAAAGGGGATCTGAAATTCCTTGCTATAGGTCCAGTTATCCAAGGAGATCCATCTGTAGTTAAGGTCATTAAATCTGTAGTAAGGATCCTGTTAATAAGAATTATGGTAGATGATTAAATATGCAAAAATAAATTAATTAAACAAGAAATAAATAATTAACAATAGCTACTTATCACCTAAAAATGAATGAACTCTTGGCTTAGGACAGTGGTCAGCAAACTCATTAGTCAACAGAGCCAAATATCAACAGTACAACGATTGAAATTTCTTTTGAGAGCCAAATTTTTTAAACTTAAACTTCTTCTAACGCCACTTCTTCAAAATAGACTCGCCCAGGCCGTGGTATTTTGTGGAAGAGCCACACTCAAGGGGCCAAAGAGCCGCATGTGGCTCGCGAGCCGCCGTTTGCCGACCATGGGCTTAGGAGTACAAGCTTTTCACATGCCAGCAAATCTCATCCTCAAGGCTAAAGCTCCATCCTTTTAAGAAACAAAGTGAACATGGCATTCACATACTAAAAGTACTAAAATGCGTGTGTGTTTTTTAAAGTTCAACAAAATATCTGAAATGAAAGAGCTCTGAAATATAAATGATATAGTTTCTCTACCAAACAACATGTGCAGAGATTAAGATTGGCTTCTCTTGTTAAAACCAAACTCAGAACCTCCAAGGTATTAGCATTAAATGAAAGGCAGACCTTCTGATGTGCAGCCATCACTCCCTCACTGCCCTGTGGTTCTCTCTTTGCTTATTGCTGCTGCTACCTCAGCTGGCCTCCCAGGCAGATGTTTCTCCTCCACTGCCCGAATGTCAGCAAAACTCCCACTCCTTGGATTCACTTAGCATTTCCAAAGTTGTTTTTCACTCAGCTTTACTAAGTGAACACAAGAAGGGTCTCTATAGAGAATACACAGGAAGCACAAATACCATCAAACTTCAGGTTTCCTGGATTATCCCAGACCAGGTCAGCCACCCACAGGCCAAATGCAGCTCACTACCTGTTTCTGTGTGGCCAGCAAAGTAAGAATGGACATGTGTCAACAAAATAAAATCTTAGTGGAGAACAGTCATGCCCATTCCTTTACCAAGTATATATAGCAGCTCTCATGCTACAATGGCATGGCCCAGGAAGCCTAATCCTTTGCCCTTCACTGAAAATGGCTGCCAACCTCTGCCCAGGTGACCAGGTGACCAGTCTGCTGGGTGTTCACGAAGCTGTTCCAACGGAGGGTCCAGCCCCAAGTCCTCTCTTTCAATATCCTTAGGTCTTCTTCTCCTACTCATTCTCCACCCTTTACCTCCCAGGTGAGGGATCCCGGACAGGAGGCAGAACGGAAAGTGGTTAGCAGAGCTTTTCGGTGCATCTTCTATGTACATCCCCACAGCTGCACAGAGGAAAACAGTGTGGACCAGAGGGCTTCTCCCCTGACTGGGGCAAGCCCAGGGGGATTTCCTCAGGGACTGCAAGATAGAGACAGAAAAGCCGACTTTGTCAGGTTCCACAGAGGTAAGGTCTGGACCCGTGGTAGGCAAACTGCGGCTCACGAGCCACATGCGGCTCTTTGGCCCCTTGAGTGTGGCTCTTCCATAAAATACCACGGCCTGGGCGAGTCTATTTTGAAGAAGTGGCGTTAGAAGAAGATTAAGTTTAAAAAATGTGGCTCTCAAAAGAAATTTCAATCATTGTACTGTTGATATTTGGCTCTGTTGACTAATGAGTTTGCCGACCACTGGGCTGGACGACCAAGTTAGGTTGGCAAAGGCCAGCTGGGCACTTGCCCAGAGCCCAAACCTGTAAGAGACATCTCGTCACTGGGTGTGTATCGAGGTGCAAAGAAAAGTACCTGCCAGAAAGTGTTCCTGACTAGAAGATATTCTATATATATAAAGAGGTAATATGCAAATTAGCCAGGACACCGTAACAGTCACAACCAATCAGGAGGAGGCTGTGCATGCAGGTAAAACCCGGAGCAGAGACAGAGACAGATATGGGGGGCTGCCGGAGCAGACACAGGCAGGGGGGCCTGGGGCTGCCCCAGCCACAGCATACCTCTGCGTGAGCTGCAGAGGAAATACCTTTTCTGACCGCTCATTGGCTAAGCTCCCAGTATGCCACTCACAGTGTTCTTGGTAACTTGAGTAATAATAATCCAATAAGGTGATCTAGTGTTTTCCACCTCACTCCTGGAGGAAAAAACAAAGGTCCACTGCTGGAGGGCTAAGCAATGTCATATCCTGCCCCAGCCGGTTTGGCTCAGTGATAGAGCCTCGGCCTGAGGACTGCAGGGTCTGGGTTCGATTCTGACCAAGGGCATGTATCTAGGCTTCAGGCTCCTCCCTGGCTGGGGCCCAGGTCAGGGCTCATGCAGGAGGCAACCAATCGAAGTGTCCCTCTCACACTGATGTTTCTCTCTGTCTTTCCCTCTCTCTTTCACGCTCTCTAAAAATCAATGGAAACATATCCTCAGGTGAGGATAAAAATAAACAAGAAAGAAATGTCATATCCTATGAAAGAGTCATCTTGAAAATGCCTAAAGAAAGTTGTCATTTTTTCGTGGTGAAGGGACTGGAGTCCATGTTGATGAAAACACCACAGTGGCCGGCAGTGGCAGCAACAGCAGAGTGATGGGGGTGGCGCCTTCCCCTGATCAGCTGGTTGCCTCCCGCAAAGGACATCCCCTGAGGGCTCCCAGACTGTGAGAGGGGGCAGGCTGAGCTGAGGGACGCCCCTCCAGTGCACGAATTTCATGTACCGGACCTCTAGTATTTTGATAAGCTATTAGGGGAGGGAGTGGTTGAAGAGATTTACTAACAACCAGGAATCACCAAACTGATATATTTTTTAATTTTTTAAAATATGTTTTTATTTATTTCAGAGAGAGGACAGGAAAGAGAGAGATAGAAACCTCAATGATGAGAGAGAATCATTGATCACTGCCTTCCGCACACACCCTACTGGGGATAGAGCCCAAAACCCCAGCATGTGCCCTGACCAGGAATCGAACAAAAACCTCCTGGTTCATGGATTAGTGCTCAACCACTGAGCCACACTGGCCAGGCCAAACTGACGTTTAAGGTCTGGTTTTCTTCTGCTAAATGAGGTGTACCAGAGCCAGCCAACTTGTTTCCTTTTCTGCTTTTCCCCACACACAGGACTTAGCCTCTCGAATGAATGAATAAACATGGAATAAATACTTAAGGACACAGGTTTACACATCTAAAATCTAGGGTAGGCACCTAGTTATTACCCATTTGTCTCCACTCAGCCCTATTTATAACTCTACACTATGGACTCGGCCCAATACAGCTAAAAATATCATGAAAAGGAAGGTGTGAAGGCTAATGCAGTTGCAACATGTCCACCTGCTAAGCCTTAGGGCTGCTTTCAGGGCACAAGTCACCTTCCTGTCTCCCAGATCCTTGAGGGAAGCTGCATGTTGAGTTTGAGGGGGCCATCTTCTCAAATATATTTTTTCTAGACAGAATTTAGAGGTTAAAATTTTTTTCTTATTTAAAAAAAGCTGATCTGAAAAGGCTACATACTGTTTGAGTCCTACTACATGTCATTCTAAAAAAAACAAAACTATAAAGACAGTGAAAGGATCAGTGGTTGCCAGGGATGAAAGGGACGAAAGGGATGAACAGAGCAGAGCAGGGAGTGAAATTACTCTGAATGGTGCTGTAGTGGTGGATACATATCATTATACATCTGTCAGAACCCAGAATGTACAACACCAAGAGTGAATGCTAATGTAAACTACAGCCTTTGAGTGATAACGATGCAGTGTCACTGTAGGTTCGTCGATAGTAATAAAGGTACCAACCGTGATGGGGCTGTTGGTAATGGGAAGGCTGTGCATGTGTGGGAGTAATGGAAACTGCCTTTATTTTCCATTCAATGTTGCTGTGAACTTAAAATTGCTCCAAAAAAACTGAAGTCTTTAAAAGAAATTCTCTTACTAAAATACCTTATTGTCCTTAAAGTAAAAGTGGCAGAGGCTTAGATTACATTTATATAATAACTATCCCGAATGCTAAGCGAAAGCAACCAACTTAATTTGGTTCCAGATTGCTCTGACCTCCTGTGCTCATATTAAAATTCTGAGTCCCATTTAAAGCAAACAGTGGCTCAGTGTTACATCTGATGACCAAGGACCCATGTAAGTCACTGAATTGTTAAGCAAACTCATGAACCCTAAAAACAATAACAGTATCATTTGTTGACCATTTACTGTCAGCCTCCAAGACAGGCACTCACACACTCTTATTTCCAAAACAAACATGGGAAATAGCCATTTCATAGAGGATGACACTAAGGCTCCAAAAGGTGGAGTGACTTTCCTGAGGTCCCACGACTAAGCAGAAGTACATCCAGGAACAAAACCAACTCAGTCTAACACCAAGGTCTGCATTCTTCCAACCATACGACTGTACCTCATGCCAGACAAACTTACCCTTTACACCAGGTGATCATGCAACAACAGAAGTCTGGGACCCTGTGGGGCAGGTATTACCATCACTCCTTTATTAGGACTCCAAGGCTCCAAGTCAAATGACTATTAAGAGGTGGATTACTGGTGCAGATCCAGCATATCTGGCTCCACGCCACATGCCTCATCATTACCCAACACTGCCATCAATGTCACAAATGCTGTCAACAATTCCAGTGCCAGTGCCACCTACCAAGTGGGAACCAGGAGATAAACAGGCCATGTGGGGCCTGAGCCAGTTATTTATAGTTGATATTTACCACACTTACAATAAATCAACAAACTCTGTGTCACCCAACCATGCAAATGACAGTATAAGTCTCGTTTTTCTCTAGACGCTTCTGAACTACCTCTATCTATATCTGCATATAGACACATAGACTCCTTGACCAGGAATATCTCTTCTACTCCCCAATTCCGCTTCAGTCCAATGCCTGGTTCTATCCCAGACATAATTACTTCAATGGAGAAGAGTTTACAATCATTTCATGTACATATTGTGTTCTTGGACACAGGCAAAAAATAAACCAAGTTTAAAGAAACACTTATTCAAAAACAAGAAAAATTAAACAATATATTAAGATTCACCGATATTTGGTAAAACCTTAATTTGTAAAAAGCAAGAGAATGAGCCGAAACCGGTTTGGCTCAGTGGATAGAGCGTCGGCCTGCGGACTGAAAGGTCCCGGGTTCGATTCCGGTCAAAGGGCATGTGCCTTGGTTGCGGGCACATCCTCAGTGGGAGGTGTGCAGGAGGCAGCTGATCGATGTTTCTCTCTCATCGATGTTTCTAGCTCTCTATCCCTCTCCCTTCCTCTCTGTGAAATATCAATAAAATATATTTAAAAAAAAAAAAAAAAAAAAGCAAGAGAATGATAATTCAGGATATTGGTTACCTTGGAGAGAGGCAGGCGGTGGGACTGAGGCGCAAGGTCACTGCAATGGTACTGGGAACGTGCAGGCTCATAAACTGAATAGCAGGCATGTGGGTATTCATTTAAATTAGACTTTAAAATTCATGAACACACACATGCATATAACTTTCCATGTGCTGAATACTATATATAAAAAAAAGAGAATGTTCATGGGAAGCTAAGCTACTTTCAACTACACAGGGGTATTTATGTTGCTCGGTTTCTCTATTGTCAAATATGAGCTTCAGCTACAATTCTCACTTCAGAGGATGCACATAGGTAAAAGAGATCTCAAGTTCATGAGTCATCAAAACATTTTAGTGAGCTTAATATTTTTTTTCTAAAATGCTTAAACTACTAAATAGTGCTTCCCAAATAACATACCTCTAGGACCTAGAGTCTAGGTGAAAAGGGGTTACAATATAAAGAAATTTCTTATTTTATGACCAACAAGGATTTAAAGGGGGGAATTTAAAAGAGGAAACAAGGCAGTTTTCTTAGCACACTCCTAAGGGCCAGACTCATGAAAGTGTAGGATAGATGCCTGGAGAGAGATTCATGACTGCTATGAAAGATCAGAGGAGAAGATCCAATCACACTTGCTCTCAGAGCGAAAACTGGCAGGTAAACAGATCCACAGCCATAGTTGCTGTCTCTGAGATGGCGGTGGGTTGGTAAGAACTCAGTGGGGAGCCCTGGCCAGGTGGCTCAGTTGGTAGGAGCACCTCTGGTACACCACAGGGTGTGTTTTGGTTCCCGGTCAGGGCACATGCCTGAAATGCCAGTTTAATCCCTGGCTGGGGCTCATTCGGAAGGCAACCAATCGCTATTTCTCTCTCACATTGATGTTTTCTCTCTCCCTTCCTCTCTCTAAAATCAATAAATATATCATTGGATGAGGATTAAAAAAATAAAATAAAATAAGGGAGGTGGGGCATAGTGGATGTGGGAACAAACAGAATTAGTCATGAATTTTTGAAGCCAGGTAATGGGTAAATGGGAGTTCATTTTGCTACTGTTTTCATATTTGTTTGAAATTCACTATAATAAAATGTTTTAAAAGTATATTCACATGGCAATTGCCTCTTGAATACTCAAAAGATACCAAAATATGCATTTATCCACACAGATGCACATATTTTATTGGAATGTATTGATGAGTGATAACCTGTACATTAGGGCTTCCAGGGACGGACTCCTGGCCCCTTGGACAGAGTGATTCAAACTAACTTGTTAATCACATATGTAGCTACTGAGATACAACCTTATAGTTTATATTTTATAAATTTACACATCTAAAAATATTCTTCTCTGACCATCTGTCCCAATTACATGTGAAGAATTAAGGTACTGATAAAATTTAGAGAAAAGTACTGAAGATCTGGTACGTACCATTTTTAGTATATGTGTATCTATACTAATAAAAGAGTAATATGCTAATTAGACTGGGAGACCTTCCGAGAGACCTTCCGGACGTCCTTCCAGACAAAGCCATGGTGGTGGGGCCAAGGCAGAGGCAGTTAGGGGAGATCAGGCCAGGAGGGAAGGGCAGTTGGGGATGATCAGGCCGGCGGGGGGGTGGGGGCCAGTTGGTGGCGAGCAGGCTGGCGTGGGGGCAGTTGGGGGTGAGCAGGCCAGCAGTGGGGGGCAGTTGGGGGTGAGCAGGCCAGCAGGGGCGGGCAGTTGGGGGCGAGCAGGCCAGCAGGGACGGGCAGTTGGGGGCAAGCAGGCTGGCAGGCAGAATGGTTAGGGGTGATCAGGCAGGCAGGCAAGTGAGTGGTTAGGAGCCAGCGGTCCTGGATTGCGAGAGGGATGTCCAGCAGTCGGAGATCCCCCAAGGGGTCCCAGATTGGAGAGGGTGCAGGCTGGGGTGAGGGACAACTCCCCCCACCCCATGCACGAATTTTGTGCACTGGGCCACTAGTATTTATATATTTATAATATATTTTCTTCTATATTTAAGATTTTAAGAATACATCTTTATAACAAAATCTATGCAGTTATTAAAAATTATTCTAGATCTATATTTATAAATACATAGATACAGAAAGACGTTCACCATATGTTTTGAATGACGAAGTTACTTACAAAACCATCTTAAAGATTTACTTCATTTTTTAAATATATGTTTTATTGATTTTAGAGAGGAAGGGAGAGGAAGAGAGAGATAGAAACATCAATGATGAGAGAGGATCATTGATCAGCTGCCTCCTGCACGCCCCCTACTGGGGATCAAGCCCACAACCCAGGCATGTGCCCTTGGCCAGAATCAAACCTGGGACCCTTCTGTCCGCAGGCCCACGCTCTATCCATTGAGCCAAACCAATCAGGGCTATTTCATTTTTATATTATTGGTGTAGGAACCCCTTTCACGTCCCGCGTGGTTCAGGGTTCCGGTTCAGGGTTCGGTTTTGGAGGAGGCCGCACACTAAAATGAAGAGAGAGACTAGAAAAGAGTTAATTTGGGAAAATGGGGGGCCAGGCGGGAGCCCACCACTAGTGGGAGGACTACCCTTTGCTCTGGCCTTGCCATCCCTTTTATTAAGGTTTGGGATACACTCATTGCTCTTAGGCAGGCAATTCCAGTAACAGGCAGATTATCTCATCAGTAAGGATTTACATGATTATTTGGTGGGGAAGTTGCTTCAGCGACCATTGTCTTAATTAGATAGGAAGTGGTTGGCTCTGACCTTTCAGAGCTTCAAGGTTGACCAACCTTCCAAGGTTCCTTGTCCACACCTTTCTAATTAGTGAGACAATGATCGGTTTCCAGCATATTGGATTTCTTTGTATATACTTAGAAAAATCTGGAAAGGTATACATAAAAAATTTTACAGTGATTACCTCTGCTTATAGTATGCGTTTTTACTGGCCTTCTCCCTTCCTTATATTTTATATTTTTCTGCATCAATTTTTTGTACAATAAGCATTAAACATTTGTAATTATTTTTAAAGAATTTACAGAGAGAAAATAAGAAAATAATATCAGCCAAAACCGGTTTGGCTCAGTGGATAGAGCATCGGCCTGCGGACTGAAAGGTCCCGGGTTCGATTCCGGTCAAGGGCATGTACCTTGGTTGCGGGCACATCCCCAGTGGGAGGGGTGCAGGAGGTATCTGATCGATGTTTCTCTCTCATCGATGTTTCTAGCTCTCTATCCCTCTCCCTTCCTCTCTGTGAAATATCAATAAAATATATTAAAAAAAAAAAAGAAAATAATATCAGTGTATGTGAATTTCATGCATGATAAAAGTAATCTACACTAATTAATGAGAAACATGCAAATTGACCGTCACTTCGCAATGCCCACCAGCCAATCAGGAGTGAGTATGCAAATTAATCCAACAAAGATGGAAGTGGCCCCACCCCCCAGCCACTCCGGGCCTCTGGGCAGCACGCATGCAGGCACAGAGCAGCCAGGTTGGGCAGAACGCCTGCTATGAGGGAAAGGGCGGAGGGCGGAGGGAGCTACAGGAGCGACGCTCCGGCTGGTGCGAAGACTGAAGGCTCTGGCCAGAACAAAGACTGAAGACTCCGGCCAGCTGGAGCGAAGACTGAAGGTGATTGCCAGAGCAAAGGCCTGGGTCGTGGGTGCCGGAGGAAAACCGGTGCTAGCAGCCAGGGGAAGGAAGGTCTATTGCACGAATCTTCGGGCAACAGGCCTCTAGTCTATATATATAAAAGGCTAATATGCAAAGTGTCCCTCTGACCATCCAACCAGTCACTATGATGCGTACTGACCACGAGGGGGCAGTTGCTCAATGCAGGAACTGCTGTGACACACACTGGCCATTTACAAAAAAACGGTACCACGAACCTGGCGCCAATAAAGCAACACTCAGCTTCCCCCAAGTGGGACACAGGCCCCGTCACCACCCCAGAGCGACAGCCCACCAAATCACAGCCAACGCTGCCAAGACCCCATGACGAAAAATGCAGCCCACAGCCCAGCCCAGCCCAGCTGTGGGCACCGGGTAATGACATCACGTAGCAACGCCCAGCTTCCTCTCCCTAGCGACTAGCCTCCTTGGAGTTTCTTCAGCCCAGGAACACAACTTGCTTTACAGTCAGGTGCAAACATTTTACAGTTTAACCAAATGTCTGTGAAGCATTTTCACGTGCCTCATCTCATTTGATCCTCACAGAAGTCCTGAAGTAGGTAGATAGGACACTCGGTAGAATCCTATTTTCTTTTCATTAGCCAGAAAATGGAGATTTAGAAAGTTTAGAACCTTGACCCGACTGAAAGAAATAAGAAATGGTGGAACTTGAAAATGACTTCAGGTTTTCTCACTGTGCAGAATATAGTCACACACTGCTACAGTTAAATATTTTATCCTTTGTTCGCCCTGTGTGATCTACAATAATAATCTGCTTCGTGTTGATATTTACTGCTGTGTTGCTGACAATTACCTGAAAGAGAAGTTGGGGTGCTTCACTGGGCTGGAAAAAGTTTAGCTAAATCAGAAAGCAGGTCTAATTAAGCAAGTTTATTCTATATGTATAAAAGGCTAAATTGACTTGTGCATGCACGTTACATATAAAGCTCTCGCTGGTGCAAATCACACACATGTGTTTCAGTCTGTCATTGTCGATCGTGAATTTGGTTGACACTTTTATTATAGAGAAAGGGCAAATAGCAATATTAAAATATTTCTTCTAATTAATTTCCTTTCAGTGTGCCCGAATCCATGCACCGGGCCACTAGTGTTTTATATCAGTAGACAAAAGAAACATTATTCAAATCATAGAGTAAAAAAACTGACTGACCATTTGAAAAAATTCAAATGGATTAAAATTTTAAATATAGCCCTAGCCAGTTTGGATCAGTGGACAGAGCATCAGCCTGCAGACTGAAGGGTCCGGGTTTGATTCAGGTCAAGGGCACATGCCAGGTTGTGGGCTCAATCCCCAGTACAGGGCGTGCAGGAGGTAGCCAATCAATGATTCCCTCTCTTCATTGAAGTTTCTATCTCTCTCTCTCTCCCGTCCTCTCTGAAATCAATAAAAATACATAAAATTAAACCTTTTTTAAATATAAGAAAGGAACTATAAAGATATTAAAAGGATAAAATATATGTAAATATTTACTTAATTGGAAGAGAGGGGATTTACTTTCAAAGCATAATCCCAAAGACAGAAACAATCATAAAAGAAAAAAACTTTGTAAGATTTCAATATGTAGAACTTTAAACATATGACAAAATAATCATTAACAAATGGGAAAGTTTTTTAAAATTAAATAACAAGAGGTCTAACAAATCTGTTTTAAAGATGAATAGCCAATAAAAAATAGATTAAAACACATAAATCACCAATAAACATATTAAAAATATAAAATATGTTTAACCCCACTAGAAAGTACATTGTTTTGTTTTTTTAAATAATATCCAAATCTGCACCTAAAATAAGCATTCTGATAAAATGATGATGAGAGTATAAAGCTAGTACAGCTTTTATGGAGAACAAACTTGGAAGTTCATATTAAAAGACTAAAAAAGGGCATACCCTTTGAATCAGCAATTCCACTTCTAAAAATTTGTCTAAGAAAATAAATGATGGCAAATGTACACAATGGAATAAAAAGAGAGCCATAAAACATGGCTTGTAGAAATACCTTTACTGCACATAAAACTGTCACAAAGTATTTAGTATAAAGAGATTGTTAAACTGTATATATAAATACTTATGATAAATCTGTATACACCGAAAACTTCCAAATGGATATAGTGTATTTTTAAATTTTAATAGTAGTAGTTAGATCTGGAAGTCAGGTTTCCAAGTTCTCTTCTTCTTACTTTTCCATATTTTCTAATTTTGGCACACTGAAACTCTTTTTTTTTTTTTTAAAAAAAAAAAAAAAGGCTTTCCAAACTTACACCACCAAGGAATCGCACGGAAAAGCTGAGAATATTCCTAAAAGAGCCTTATCTATGCATTTATCATAAGGTTATAAATTAGGTTTTCTGCCTCACTACAATGTGGCCTCCCACAAAATAGAGACTGAGTCTCACTTGTTTTTTTAATGCCTCTTTTAGTGTATGGCATAATAGTAGGATGAATGAATGAATGATTGATTACCTTTAGGAGAGGGCTAAGGCACCTAAGGTTTAGATTCTGTATAGGAAACACACAATCACTTATGACTACCCAAGGCTGGCCACAGAGCCTCTCAGTAAATACCAATTCCATTTAACCAACTACTCAGACTGGAAAATCCTTAACTTTTCCTTGACTCCTCTTTCTCTCACGCCTCACATTCAATCTATCAACTAATCCAGCTGAACAAATCTTGTGTGTTCCATGTTTAAAATGTGTTCTCACAATCACTTCCCTGCTACCACCCTGGTCCAAGCCAGGAATTATCTCTTGTCCAGACAACTGTAATAGTCCCCTACCTGGCCTCCATGCTTCCACTCTGATGCATTGTAGTCTTCACACAACAGTCAAAAATACCTTCTAAAAGGCACATCTAATTATGCAAGTCCAAGCTCAAAACACCCAATAACTTCCCATCACCTGTAGATTAAAATCCAAAGTGTTTCCCATGGCTTACAAACGGGCATGATCTGCCTCTGCCCTCCTTTGAACTCATCCTCCTACCCTCTTGGCTCACAGAGCTCCTGCCACACTGGCCTGCTTACTTTTCCTGGAACTTTCAAGCATGCTCCCTTCCCTATTCCAGTCTTTTTCTTCCCTCTTCGCTGGGAATGCACTTCTTAAAACTGGCCTCATCAAAAAGACCTCTGTTGCTTTATCAAATGCCTCTCTTGAACCACTTTTTAAAAATAGCAATCCTTCCCAATCGACCTTCACTTTCTCTTCCTTTAACCTGCTTTATTTTTCTTCAGGGTACCACCTGTCATTATATTATCTATTAATCTGTTTATTGTCTCTCTTCCACTAGAGATTTTCTATTGGGCAAAGACTCTGTTTTCTTCAACATTTGATATCAAGCACTTGGAACAGTGCCTGCCACCTTGGAGGTATTGAATAAATACTTATGAGACAATTAGGTGAATGAATAAATGAATGAATGACTTCGGCAAGATGTGCTTCAAGTTCTCATGTAAACACAGTATTTGGGCCAGTGTCTGCTCTAAACTCTAGAATATTTCCTGAGGTCAACACCGAAAAGGAATGTAATAAAGCAAGTATAACATCACAGTATTTAATAATGACACTGATGTTGATGATTACTGTCAATTGGCCTGGAGTTCTCCAAGACCCAGAAAGCTTCCCCGTCTCTCATCCCGCTACCATTTAAGACCCACATCCACCTTTTTGAAACAAAGTTTTCCTAAGAATTTATGAACAGATTTAATAGGCACTGTGAGTTATTCCCATGAGGAAACCTCAGTTATTTCATATTATGAATAACCTCATTCTCACTGACTAGTTACTGAACACTGTTTCCTGATATGTGGCCCTGTAACACCAATTTGATTTGCTAAAGTCACTAATGATTTCCCGTTGGCTTAATTCGACCAGTGAAATACGGCAAGGAGAGGCCCTGCAACGCACACAGGCGTTCTCAAGGCATGTGTAAGTGAAGCCTCAGGGTGCCAAAGTCAGCCGTGGTCTATGCCACAGATTGAGTAACTGACAATAAAGTACGTTTGTTAGAGAATTATTTACTTAAAAAAACAAACTGCACCCTGACCAGTTTGGCTCAGTGGATAGAGCGTCGGCCTACAGACTGAAAGGTCGGTCCCAGGTTCGATTCCACTCAAGGGCATGTACCTTGGTTGTGGGCACATCCCCAGTAGGGGGCGTGTAGGAGGCAGCTGATGGAAGTTTCTCTCTCATCATGTTTCTAACTCTCTATCCCTCTCCCTTCTTCTCTGTAAAAAATAAAAAACTAAAAAATCAATAAAATATATTTTTTAAAAAATTAAAAAAAACTGGACTGTAGTCAGTGTCAAATACACTTCCTTTCTGACAAACATTCTTGAGAAAGAGCTAATGCAGAAAATAACCCTAGTTGACCATCTCGTCATTTAAGTACAATGTGAATGATACTCCTGACTGTGAACCACAGTGCTTCAAAAATACATGGTTTTTCGAAACACCAGGGTAAGAGCAGAATAGTACAGAACCCAGGCTATGGAGTCAGGCCAGCCTGGGTTAGAATTCCATTTCTGCCACTTTGTGTGATCTTGGATATGTTATCTTAACTGCTCCCGGCTAATGATTCCATAGAGTTCTTATAAAGAATGAGACTATGCATGCAAACTACTTAGCAAGTACACCTTGCCCTGCCAGCCTGATTGAGTGGTTGAGCACAGACCTATGAACCAGAAGATCAGGGTTGGATTCCCAGTCAGGGCACATGCCTACGTTGCTGGCTCCTTCCCCAGTGTGAGCGTGCAGGAGGCAGCTGATCAATGCTTCTCTCATCATTGATGTTTCTAGCTCTCTCTCCCTCTCCCTTCTTCTCTGAATATATATATATATATATATATATATATATATATATATATATATTTTTTTTTTTTTTTTTTAAGTACATCCTGTCCCAGCCAAAGATAATCATAGAATGGGAAAATGACCTGCAGCAGGTGGAACCATGAAAACAGTGGAAGGTGAGTCTGCAAACATTTGCACACACAGGCAATCAATCAGGAAAATGTCCTCCACAAGTCTATAAATTAGAGCATCTATTAAACACACGCACATCGCATGCCTTGAGAAGAAAGAGCACCTTTCTTCATATCCCAATCAGCTTTAAAAGTTATGCAGCCTCCACACCTGCACTGACAATCCCTAACCTTACACTTGCAGGTCTGTCTCCTCAACCCATGTGCTGCAAAATCCCAAAATCTGACTCCCTGAAGCCTAACCGCAAAAAATGAAACCCTGAGACATTACTCAATATAGATAGCATTTACTTAGCAAAACACAAGAGTCCCCTGCAGTTTCCAGGTAGCTGAAACAGTAATCCCCCGCCTTAGGCTTTATCGGTGACAACCCGTCCTTTCTATCCGCGCTTCAGTGGAGAACTGAGGCACCGCAAGGAGCAAGACCTTTTGCCCTAAGGAAACTTCCGCTTTCCAGTTACTGAGGTCCCGGCGCAGGTCAGTCTCCATCCAGCCCGGACCCCAGCGCCGCTCTTCTTCAACAGCACATAAACTGCCTTGGCAGTCCCCCCAAAGACCACAAGCTGCATAGGGGAAGTCAGTGCCCAATAGAGGAGAATCGCCCGGGGCAGGGGGCTCCCAGGCAGGTCCTGGGCCTCTCACCGCGAAGGGAACGCGGGCGCAGGCTCCCGGGGGCGGCCACACACGGTACCTGGATGAGGTTGCGCTGAAACAAGGCGGTGTGCACGCAGCCGGGCACCTCCCCGGGCAGCTCCAGGGAGCCGTTCCCGTTGCGGATCCTCCAACTTCCCCGCAAGCTAAGGCTGCGCGCGGCGGCCGTGGGGTCCGCACCGCACAGCGCGAGCAGCAGGAGCAGGTAGGGGCGCATGCTGGGACCCGGAGGAAGGTGTCGGCGCCCGCGCTGCGGGAGGCCACAGAAGCCACAGCGAGCTCTCCGAGAGCCGAGGCCCCAGCCCTTCCAGCCGCGGCCCCGCCCCCGGCTTTCGGCCCCGCCCGCGGGTCAGCTGAGCTGCAGGGACGCGCGGTGCGGGCGCAGATGAGGAAGCGGCAGCCCCTTTGCACAGTTCGGGCTCCTCGCGCTGCGCTCTGCGCCCTCCTCAGCGTTCATGCCTGCTGCTCGGGTATCTGAACGGGAGACGGAACCGTGCACAGTAATCGGTGCACACAGCCCCAGGGAGTAAAGTGGCGCACAGTCCGGGGGGGCTCTGGGACAGAATAGCTCAGGGAGACCACAGCTAGAGAGGCTTCTCTCTGCTTCAGAGAAGCAAAACACCGAGACACCCCACACTTCCGTTCCCCAAATTTCCTCAGACCCCCACCACGCTGCTAGGTCTGCCTGGCGGCGGTGACGCCCACCCCCTGGAGCTCCCCGGTGGCCTCAAAGTACCCCGCCCTTCAAGGAGTAAGCAATTACTGGAAGTACCTAATTCGTGGGGTTGCTTTCAGGCTGAGGAAATGCGTGTACAGCGCGCAGCATGGGTTAGCTAGTCATCTTGGTGGACTAAGACCTTCTGTTTCGTGAAGCCCCGCAGAGGAGGTTCCTAGGCTCCTGAAACCTTCCCTACACGCGCAGGCAAATTTAAAATCTTCTGCCCCGATCTGTGGGCCTCCGTTTCCTGAACTGAAAAAAAAATGTAGACAGTGCTTTTTCAGGTCGTTAGAGCATCAAATGAGTTAAATACAGGCAGTCCTCTGGTTAGGTTGGGTTAGGTTGGACTCTATGTTCGTCCTTTCGTGGTTACCTCGCCATCTCCCATTTATTTATATTAAAAAAAAAGTTCCGTCATTTCAACATACATACATATGTGCTTTATGCTTTTTATTATTTATTTACCACAAGTAAAGGTCAGAAATTGTCATCTTTCTTTTAAGTTCTTTTTACTGTTTCACTTCATTACTGCTGTGTGTGTGCTTTGTGTGAGTGACATAGGTGCTTGTGTAGGTGGGTTCTGACTTACCGCGAAAATGAAGTCCCTACTGTTGGTTGCCTGGCTGGCTGGGTGGTTGAGCGTTGACCTATGAACCAGGAGGTCATGGTTGGATTCCAGGTCAGAGCACCTGCACAGGTTGCGGACTCTAGCCCCAGTGTGGGGTGTGCAGGAGGCAGCCAATCAATGATTCTCTTTCATCATTGATGTTTCTCTCTCTCTCTCTCTCTCTCTCTCTCTCTCTCTCTCTCTCTCTCTCTCTCTCCCCTTTCCCTTCCTCTCTGAAATCAATAAAAATATATTTTTAAAAAATAAAATAAATAGCCCTAACTGGTTTAGCTCAGTGGATAGAGCGTCGGCCTGCAGACTCAAGGGTCCCAGGTTCGATTCTGGTCAAGGGCATTTACCTTGGTTGTGGGCACATCCCCAGTAGGGAGTGTGCAGGAGGCAGGTGATCAATGTTTCTCTCTCATCAGTGTTTCTAATTCTATTCCTCTCCCTCCTCTCTGTAAAAAAATCAATAAAATATATATAAAAAATAAAACAAAACAAATAAATAGATGGTTGTCCCTAACAATGCGAGGGTACCCAAAAAAATAACACAGTATTCACATGGCCTCTCGACTCCCATTTTTGCAATAAAATGTTACCGTGATCCTAGGGAATTGACACAGAGAATTTCACATTGCATAAAATAGACTGGCTTATTCTTGTGTTGATGTTCTCTGCCTTATTTCCTTACTTAGGAGAAAATCTTTGAAGAGAAGTTCTTCCCTCACCAAATCCAAATTGTTTTGCTTTATAATGGCCCTGAAAGTGTGTGAATCTGTAGACACAGGACAATATTTTACCTTTTAAGAATCAGTATTTTTCACAAACCTAGCATCTTGGGGTTAGGAACATTATGGATTATACAGCCCAAGTCTTTGAGGTAAAAGGGTCCAAACAAGTCGGGTGATTTGTCTGTCATATACGGTAGTGACAGATAGGACCAAAACACTCCTCTACTGGCTCGTGGTCTCATTACAGTTGAACATGTTAATATTTAAGGGAAAGGTTTCTGGCTGATTCAAAGGCTTCCTCACTCCAGAAGCATTCTTACTTTTGATAGGAACAAAACTCTCAGTTCAAATAATATACCATCATGCATGGCAATAGACAGCCAGCCCTGTTCTGTTCAAACTGATAATATGACTATGGCTGCAAGAATGGCAAAGGAATTTTTTTTGTAAATCCCAGAGATCCCATTAAGCCTTTCAAAGGAAAGGGCATGCCAGCAAATGTGTTTAGATATATTCTGTTATTCTATTAAGAAATATTTTAGCCCAGCTGGTGTGGCTCAGTAGTTGAGCATCGACCTATGAACCAGGAGGTCACAGTTCAATTCCAGGTCAGGGCACATGCCCAGGTTATGGGCCCAGTCCCCAGTTGAGGGCATGTAGGAGGCAGTCCATCAATGATCCTCTCATCATTGATATTTCTATCTCTCTCTCCCTCTCCCTTCCTCTCTGAAATCAATAAAAATATATGTATTTTAAAGAAATATTTTAGAGAATGAGACATCATTCCTCCTTTCATTCCAGGACACAAACATGATGTCATTTGGATTATGTCACTTTGAAAACAGAGAGCTCAAAGCAAATGCAAAGCCCTAACAAGTATTCTGCCTAAAACGGGCATTGGCACAGTGATATGATGAAGTTTTCATGTTATTATAGGATAATTTTTTGTTCATTATTTCCAGGAAGAATACATCTTATTTTGAAATACTTACAAAATTTGTCAACTTAATGTAATTTAAAGGCACAAAGCAAATACAATTTTTTAAAAGTCACCTGTTTCTATAGCTTTATACTGTATAAATGGATCCCATTTTGGTCATCTCATTTGATGCTCCCCAGAATTCAGATTACTTAGATCAAGTGATAGTTCCCTGGTTTAAAGAGACAAAGAAAGCCTACAGAGGTTAAATGATGTGTAGGGTCAATGTTCCGCTACAAGAAGCCAGTAAGGGCTCTTGGTCCATCTGACACTATTTCCTTCACCTCTAAATGTATGAACTTGGTAAGTAAACTCATTGGAATGCCATGGTATACCAAGGCCAAGGATGTTCCAATCCCGTGAGATAATCACATAAAGTATAATAAAGAGAAGAAAAATTACTCAGAGTGTCTGCTTAATCCCCAAAGCTAGGGACAATAGGCCATAAGTGCCCCCTTTGAAGTTTAAGGAACACTTAAACCCCAAAATAAGAACACAAACAACTCAACTAAAAAATGAGCTAACAAATGTATACAAAACCACAGTGAGATACTATCTCACACCTGTCAGAGTGACTATCACTAATAAAATAAACAGATGTTGGCCAGGATGTGGAGAAAAAAGAACTCTCATGCACTGTTAGTGGGAGAAACAGTATGGAAGTTTCACACACACACACACACACACACACAAATGGATCTGCCTTATGACCCAGTGGTCTCACTTATGGGAATATACCCTAAGAATCCCAAAACACCAATCAGAAAGAATATATGCATATATTCATAGCAGCATTATTTACAATAGCCAAGATCTGGAAATAGCCCAAGTATCCATCAGTAGGTGAGTAGATAAAAAATCTGTGGTAGCCCGGCTGGTGTGGCTCAGCAGTTAAGCATCCACCCATGCACCAAGAGGTCACAGGTTCGTTTCCCAGTCAGGGCACAGGTTCGATGCCTGGGTTGCGGGCTCAATCCCCAGTAGGGGGTGTGCAGGAGGCAGCTGACTAATGACTCTCTCTCATCATTCTATTGCTCTCTCCCTCTCCCTTCTTATGTCTCTAAAAATCATATATTTTTTAAAAGCTCTGGTACAGCCCTAACCGGTTTGGCTTAGTGTACAGAGAGTCGGCCTGCGGACTCAGGGGTCCCAGGTTCGATTCTGGTCAGGGGCATGTATCGTGGTTGCGGGCACATCCCCAGTAGGGGTGTGCAGGAGGCAGCTGATGGATGTTTCTCTCTCATCGATGTTTCTGACTCTCTCTCCCTCTCCCTTCCGCTCTGTAAAAAAATCAATAAAATATATATTTTTTAAAAAAGCTTTTTCACAGCTGTAAAAAAGAAGGAACTCTTAGTCCACAACATGGGTGGACCTGGAGATTATATGCTAAATGAAATAAGCCAGTCAGAGAAAGACAAATACTATGTGATTTCACTCATATGTGGAATCTAATGAACAAAATAAACTGATAAACAAAATAGAAGCAGAGGCCTGGATACATGGAACAGATTAACAAAGGTCAGAGGGGAGGTGAGGTGGGGGGAACTGAATGAAAGAAGGTGAAGAGATTAGCCAAAAAACATACATGCATAGCCCATGGACATAGACAACAGAGTGGTGAAGACCGAGAGAGGAGTCTCAGGGGCTGGATGGAGGTGGGCAAAGAGGGGTAGAGGGGATGGGGACATCTGTAATAGTGTCAAAGTTTTTTTAAATTACAAAAAAAGAAGATAGATGGCAAATAAGCATACGAAAAGATGTTCCACATCATATATCATCAAGGAAATGTAAATTAAAACAACTACACAACTACTAGAATAGTAAATATTTAAAACACTGACACCACCAAATGCTGGCAAAGATGTGGAGCAACAAAACTCTTTATAACTCTTTATTTATTGCTAATGGGAATGCAAAATGGTAAAGCCACTTTAGAAGACATTTTGGTAGTTTCTTACAAAATTAAACATGCACTTACTATATGATCCAGCAATCACACCGCTTGGTATTTACCCAAAGGAGTTGAAAAGTAATGTCCACACAAAAACACTCCCATGGATGTTTATAGCAGTTTTATTCATAATTGTTAACACCTGGAAGCAACCAACATATCCTTCAGTAGGTAAGTGGATAAATGTACTGTGGTAAGTTCAGACAATGGAATAATATTCAGTGCCAAAAAGAAATGAACTATCAAGTCATAAAAATACAGGGATGAAATTTAAGTGCATATTACAAAGGGAAAGAAGCCAATCTGTAAAGGCTACTTATTGTATGATTCCAACTAAATGAAATTCTCAAAAAGGCAGCACTATGGAGACAGTAAAAGGATCAATAGTTGCCAGGGTTTAGAAAGGGATACATAGGCAGAGAACAGAGGATTTTTAGGGTGGTGAAGCTACTCTGTAGCTTCTCTGTAGATACATATTCTATATAATAAAGAGCTAATATGCAAATGGTCATCACGCCATAATGCCATAACTGCTCAGACACTCAACACTGGGAAGAAAGGAATGGGGACCAGCTAGGCACAAATGAGCTTGCGAGAGAGGAATGGGGACCAGCCAGGCTGAGGCCTGGGAGAGGGGCAAGCCGCACGCCCCATGATCCCAGGTGCCAGCAGCTAGGGCTGTGGCCCAGGAGAAGGACAAGCCACACACCCCGTGGTCTCAGGCACCAGCACCTGGGGCTGCAGCCCAGGCCAAGCCGCCCGCTCACGGTCCCCTGCGGCTGCAGCCGGCCCTGGGCGAAGCTGGCCCGGGTCCTGGGTGCCTGCGGCTGGCCAGAGGGAGGGAAGCCCGGGTCCTGGATGCCTGCAGCCAGCCAGAGGAGGGAATCCTGGGTCCTGGGTACAGGGCGATCAGGCCAGGAGGGGAGCAGGTAGGGGCAATCAGGCAGGCAGGCAGAGGTGGGTAGGGCAATCAGGCAGGCAGGTGAACGGTTAGGAGCCAGTGGTCCCAGATTGTGAGAGGCAGTCAGACATCCCCTGAGGGGTCCTGGATTGGAGAGGGTGCAGGCCGGGCTGAGGGACCCCCCCTCCGTGCATGAACTTTGTGCACCAGGCCTCTAATCCTATATAATAAAAGGGTAATATGCAAATTGACCATAACAGTCGCTATGATATGCACTGACCACCAGGAGGCAGACACTCAATTCAGGAGCTGCCCCCTGGTGGTCAGTGCACTTCCACAGGGGGAGTGCTGCTCAGCCAAAAGCCGGCTCATGACTGGTTAGGGCAGCAGTGGTGGCGGGAGCCTCTCCCACCTCCGTGGCAGCACTAAGGATGTCTGACTAATGGCTTAGGCCTGCTCCCTGCGGGGACCGGACCTAAGACATTAGTCGGACATCCCCCAAGGGCTCCCAGGCTGCCAGAGGGATGTCTGACTGCCAGCTTAGGCCAGATCCCCAGGCTGAGGGACTCCCCTGCTCGAGTGTACAAATTTTCATGCACCGGACCTCTAGTCATTATATATTTGTCAAAACCCATAGAATATACAACACCATGAGTAAGCTGTAAACTACATAGACTTTGAGTGATAATGATGTGTTGATGCAGGTTCATTGATGCTAACAAATGGACCACTCTTGGGGGGGGGATGTTGATAATGGTTGAGGCTTTGCATGTGTGGGGGCCAGGGGACTATGGAAACACTATGTATTAGCCATTCAATTTTTCTGTTAATTTAAAATTGCTCTAAAAAATAAAGTTAATTAAAAACAATTATACATGTATATTTCAAAAATCCATGGGTCAAAGAAATAAAAGACTTCTAATTAATGTTTTGTCATGTAAAGAGCTTGAAGTTGTCACTCCATCCTAAAAAAAGTTTTATGAAGGTGAAAAGTTAACAAACAAAATCATTAGCTTGTCTTAGATTCATCAGAGAATTGAGATGATAGGGAAATGCGCTGCCTCCATAATTGGAGAGATAGACAGGTGAATACAGAGATTCACCATTTACCAAAGCAGAAACCCATGAGCTGGAAGCTCCACAGTAACCAGTACTAAGTTAAGAAAACCTAAATTATAATTAATGAATAGCTGGAGGTTTGGTTTGGACAAGTCTGAGAGTTAAAAACTTCAAAGGTGCCCAGTCTCAGTGGGTCACCCACACTTTTGTGAGTTTTGCCTCCAGGAGCCCTCCCGAGTTCTCATATTGAAGACTGGAGAACAATTCCCTCATAATTTTGTCAGGGGGAGGGGGAAAAGAACCATATTAAAATACACCATAGCATTCTGTTTTTCTTAATATATGCCCTCAAGAGAAATTATTTTATCATCCTTGCTTGCTGGCGTTTTATCAGAGCCTAACCAACCTGGAAGAAGAGAGATACCAAACTCTAGCCTCCTCTAGCCATCCTTCCCCACCTAAGGGGGTGAAAAATAAAGAGAGAAGCACTTGTGAATTTTACAGTCCAGGACACAGCTCACTGAAAGACTAAGACCTCATCACAGGACTTTATAGAAAGCTTCCCCTCTCCCCATACACTCCCACCACATCATTAAAGGCCTATTTGCCACATTTTCTTTTAGTACATCATGTATGGCTTTCAACAAAAAAATTACAAGGCAAAAAGAAAAAAATACATTTAAGGAGAGAGCAAGTACTAGAACCAGACTCAAACATGGCAGGGATTTTGGATTATTAGGCCAGGAATTTAAAATAACTGTTATTAATATGTCAAGGGCTTTAATGAATAAAGTAGAAGGCATACTAGAACAAATGGGCACAGAGATTGAAATTCTAAGAAGAAGAAAAAAGAAATATTAGGGGTCAAAAACAATAACAAAAATGAAGAATGCCTTTGATAGGCTCACTAATAGAATTGTGGAGAAAAATTCTCTGAGCTTGAGGATATGTCAACAGAAACTTTCATAACTGAAAAGCTAAGAAAAAAGATTGGAGAAACATGGAACAGAATATCCAAAGACTGTGGGACAACTATAAAAGGCATACAAAGAGAGAGAAAAAAACAGAATTAATATTTGAAGCAATAATGACTGAGAATTTCTTCTAAATTGATTTCAGAGCACAAACCACACATCAAGGAAGCTCAGAAAACACCAAGCAGAATAAATACAAAAAGAAACAACCAAACAAAAAACAACCATCTACACCTAGGCATATCATACTCAGACTTAAGAACACTAAACATACAGAAAAAAATCTTGAAAGAAGCAAGAGGAACAAAACACATCCTATCTAGTAAAAGGGTACTATGCAGATTAACTGCCACTCCGTCACAAAGATGTCAGTGTCCATAGGCACAAGTTGGCGGTGCCCAGTCCCCTCAGCCCCGCCAGAGTCCCCCAGTCCTGGGAGGGTGGCCACTGAGAGCAGGCAGCGTGAGCAGCCTGGCGGAATGCTTGCTTCGTCACCGCAGTGATGAGGCAAGTGTCCCACCCCGGCTGCAGAGGGCCTCTGGGCAGCGGGTACGGAGCGGCCAGGTCCCGCAGAGAGCAGAGAACTATTGGGAGTGGGCCTAAGCCATCAGGGCTCCCGGATTGAAGAGGGTTCCCCTGAGGGCTCCCAGATTGGAGAGGGTGCAGGTTGGGCTGAGGGACCCACCCCCCGTGCACGAATTTTGTGCACCAGGCCTCTAGTTATCTATAAGGAGTAAAAATAAGAATTACATACAATTTCTTCACAGAAACCATGCAAGCAAAAAGATAGGGGACTGAAATATTTAAAGTGTTGAAAGAAAAATAATCACTAATATAGAATTCTGTAACCAGCAAAATTATCCTTCAAAGAGAAGAAGAAATAAAGACATCCTCAGAAAAACAGAAAGTGAGGGAATACGTTGCCAATATGCCTGCCTTTTAAGAAATATTTAAGAACTTTAACAGAGAGAAAGAAAATTATATAGATAAAATACTGGGATCTACATAAAGAAAGAAAGAGCATTAGAAAAAATAAATGAAGATAAAGTGAAAACTTTTAATTTTCTTATTCATAATTGATCTAACAGAGCAGTTTGTTCAAAACAACAACAGTAACAATATATAATGATTATAGTTTATATATGTAAAATAACTGAGAGTAATGACACAAGGGACCAGAAGGGAGGAATGAGGAATACTTTTTTTATTATAAGGTACTTGTACTATCCATGAAGCAGCACAATGGCATTCAAAAGTGGACTCTGACAGTGGATTTGTAAAGGTTTATTGCAAACCCTAGAGCAACCAATAAGGAAAGTTTAAAAAAATAATTGATATGCTTAAGAAGAAAATAAAACAGAATTATATAAAATGCTCAGTTAAAACCACAAAAGTTAGAAAGAGAATGTAAGACAAATACAGGAACAAAGGCAATGAATAGAAAACAGGAGCAAATATTGTAGATATTAATCCAACTATACCAATAATCAGTTTAAGTGCCAATGATCTAAATACACCAATTAAAAGGCAGAGACTGTCAGAGCATATCAAAAAACAAGGCCAAGTATATACTATCTACAAGAAACCTATTTTAAATATAAAGACAGATATAGGTTTAAAGTAAAGGAATAGAGAAAGACATACCATGCTAATACCAAGCAAAAGAATGCTGGAGTAGCTATATTAACTTCATAGTGAGCAGACTTCAGAGAAAAGAAAATTGGCAGGGTAAAGAGAGGCATTAAATAATGATAAAGGAGTTGATTCTCCAAGAAGATATAACAATCCTTAATGTGATGTGCCTAACAACAGAGCATCAAAATATGACTCAAAAACTAACATAACTGGAGGGGGGAAAAGATGAATCCACTAATATTGTTGGCACCCACCTATTAATAATGGACAGATCTAGCAAGCAGAACAGTAAGGATATAATTGAACTCAACAGCACCATTACTCAAATAGGTATAATTGATATATAGGGACTGCTTTCTTCAATGGCAGCAGATACACATTTTGCTCAAGTTTACATAGAACATTTACCAAGGTAGACCATATTTTGGATCATGGAACACACCTTAACATATTTAAAATAATAGAAATCATACAATATATACTCTTAGACCACAATAGAATTAATCTAGAAATCTGTAACCAAAAGATAGCTAGAAAATCTCAAAATGCTGTGCAATTAAACAACACATTTCTAAATAGCACATAGATCAAAGATAAATAATAAAGAGAAATTTAAATATTTTGAACTAAATAGAAATACAATTTATCAAAATTTGTGAGATGTAGTGAAAGCAGTGCTTAGAGTGAAATTTACATCATTGAAAATGCATATATTAGAAAAAAGGAAAGATCTAAAATTAATTATCTAATGTTCCACCTTGAAAACTAGAAAAAGAAGAGCAAATTAAATCCAAAGTTAGCCAAAGAAAAGAAATAATAAAAATTAGAGGAGAAACCAATGAAATAGAAAATAGCAAATCAACAGAGAAAATCAACAAAACCAAAATGTGATTTTTTGAAAAGATTAATAAAATCAATAAGCATCTAGCCAGGCTAACTAAAGGGGGGAAATATAGAAGACACAAATAACTAACATCAGAAATGAAAGAAATGACATCAGTACAGATCACATAGATATGGACATAAATACTATGAACAACTCTATGCCCACAAATTTGATAGCCTATTTCAAATGAACAAATTCCTTGAAATACAGAACATACCAAAATTCACACAAGGAGGAAGGGGTAATCTGAATAGGCCATTATCTATTTAAGAAATTGAATAAATAATAACCTTCGATAACAGAAAGCATCAGACCCAGATGGGTTCACTGCTAAATTCTACCAAACATTTAAGGAAGAAATTATACCAATTCTCTACAGTCTCTTCTAAAAGATAAAAACAGAGGGAATACTTCCTGGCTCATGCTATGGGGTCAGCATATACCAAAACCAGACAAAGACATTACAAGAAAAGAGAACTACAAACCAAGATCTCTCATGAACATAAATGGAAAAATCCATAACAATGTACTAGGAAATCAATAATGTATAAAAAGAATTATACACTCATGACCAAGTGGGATTTATTCTGGGTATTCAAGGTGGATTCACCATTCAAAATCAATTAATGTAATTCATCACATCAACAGGCTAAAAAATAAAAATCACATGACTGTATCAGTAGATACGGAAAAAGCATTTGAAAAAACTCAACATCCATTTATGATAAAAATTCTCTGAAAATTAGGAGTAGAGGGCCAGACGTTCATTGATTTTATTAATCTTTTCCTCAACTTTATAAAGTATATCTACACAAAACTACACTTGTTATACTCAATGGTGAAAAACTAAAGCTTTTCTGCTAAGATGAGGAATAAGGCAAGTATGTCATTTCTCACCACTCCTTTCCAGCATCATACTGGAAGTCCTAGCTAACACAATAAAACAATAAAAGAAAGTAAATAGTATACAGATTGCGAAGGAAGTTGTAAAACTATCTTTGTTTGCAGATGACATGGTTGTGTATGTTGAAAATCTGAAAGAATCAATAAAACTCTTGGCACTAATAATCAACAGGCTAAAAAATAAAAATCACATGACTGTATCAGTAGATACGGAAAAAGCATTTGAAAAAACTCAACATCCATTTATGATAAAAATTCTCTGAAAATTAGGAGTAGAGGGCCAGACGTTTATTGATTTTATAAATTTCATTTTTGGATTGTTCATTAATAGTTATAGAAATAAAACTGATATTTTTGTATTGACTTTTGTATCATGCAACTTTGTTGAATTCAATTTTCTTTAGGATTTTCTATATCATTTTCACTAATCCACATCGGAGTAGTGTCTATAGCAAGGTTGCAGCATACAAGGTTAATATACAAAAGTCTATCATTTTCCTATGTACCAGCAATGAAGAATTGGAATTTGAAATTAAAAACACACTGTTTACTTTAGCACTCCAGAAGAAAATGAAACACTTACGTATAAATTTAACAAAAATGTATAAGAACTATATGAGGAAAACTACAAAACTCGGATGAAAGTAATGAAAGAAGAACCAAATAAATGAAGAGACATTCCATGTTCACAGATAGGAAGACTCAATATTGTCAAGATGTTAGCTATTCCCAACTTAATCTATAGATTCAAGGCAGTCCCAATCAAACCCAACCCAGTTATTTTGTGGATTGGACAAACTGATTCTAAAGTTTATATGGAAAAGCAAAAGATCCAGAATAACTAACACGATACTGAAGAAGAACAAAGTTGGAGGATTAACCCTACCCTATCAAAAGCTAGTTTTTAGCTGGGAGGGAGACCTGAGCTGTCAAGTGTTGGAGCAGCTAATTAAAGCAACAAGGAGTAAAAAATAAAAGTAATAGTGAAGCCATGACTCCCTTACTGTGATAATATAAGCAAAAGAGTAAAAACTGGATAAGATGCCAACTCTCCTGTTTCATTTTCCCCATAAAATGGCAGCACACTGGTCAAGGGTCAGGTGAATCAGCACAGATGTGGGGGTTGGTTCACTGTTGAGAGAGCCCTTAACAAAAGGTCATGGCTGTTTTATAGACCCTGGGGTGGGGGTGGAGGTGTGAAGAATGAGGAGGAAGGGCCAGAAGCAGAAAATTACTGGGTACTGAGTCCAAGTAGGGATAAATGTATTCGTTTTCCACTTTCCTCCACCATTAGGAGATTTCAGCTGATACACCTGAGGAAGACCCCTGCCTAATGCCTCAGTTAAAGCTACCTAGTAATGATGGCACTGGGGCTAGGAAGGTAAATACCGTATGTGAAGAGCATGAACAGCCAGAGGGGCATCAATAGTACTTCACTACTACTCCCTTTGGAGATTACAATACTTGGGCTGTGCACCAGGTCTGTTGTGGGAAGGACAGCTTGCCCCTAAGAGGCCTCTCAGGTTCTCTATGAATTATTTGAAATATTTACAGGCCTTTGTAGTTGTCTATGGTCAGGCCTGAAAAGTAACATTTATGTCATATGATCCCAAAGATCTGATAGTGTTGGAAATATCCATGAAAGATATATGGGATTTGAGGAAAGCTCCAGTAGGAGTCATAGACCCTTATATTCTGGAACAAGGCTATGCATTTCACCATAGTGAACTACTCTGTTAAAAAAAATTAGTCCTAGTGTGCTACTGGGTCTTAGTAAAGACCAAACATCTGACCATTGTACACTAAGTGACTATGCAGGATTATCCAGTCAACCAAGTAATAAAGCTGGGCAAGGGCAGCAAAGTTTCAGTGTATGTAGGAAGTGATACATTGAGACTCAAGCGAAGTCCAGAAGACCCATGTGAATTCCCTGTCACTTATCTCTGTTGCACTGGTGATTTCACTGATGACCTCCTGGGGAGTTCCTTCTGACCAGCTGACCTATCTATGCCTGGTTCACATGTGGGCTAGTGCAATCTATATTAGAACTAGCCATAAATAGATTGTTGCCACGTAATAGCCCCACCTAAGACTTGGCTCTGAATGACACTGGTGAAGGGAAATTTTCCCAGTGCACAGTTATGAGACATACGTTTAGTTTTTTAATTCATGTGAAAGGAGAGGTAGTTTGAGTTACAGTTATATACTGACTCATTGACAGAGCTGAAAGTCTTAATTGGAAGACAAGTGACATTGAGGTCTGGGTGGATATTATATGGATGGACACTTATCGGAGTAGGCACAATACATCAGTTTCTTTGTGTCTCACATTAATGCTCACAAGAGAACATGTACCACGTAGCAGGCTCTTGACACAAAAAGATGGTCCTGTGGATTTTAGGCAGCCTATGCTCCACTCCAGTAGTTCACATTGAGCATATGAAGAAAATGGTCATCGTAGCAGGGATGAAGGCTATGTATGGACCTAACAACATGGGCTTTTTCTCACCAAGGGTGATCTTACTTAACTGCCTCTGCTGATTGCCCAACTAGCCAGAAACAGAGACCGATGTCTTACTTATTTAGGATTCCTTTCTTTCAGAAATGTTTTGTAGTTTTCAGTATACAAGTTTTGCACTTCCTAGGTTAAATTTATTCTTAAGTATTTTATTCTTTCTGATGCTATTGTCAATGGAATTATTTTTCTTAATTTCATTTTTGGATTGTTCATTAATAGTTATAGAAATAAAACTGATATTTTTGTATTGACTTTTGTATCCTGCAACTTTGTTGAATTCAATTGCCTCCAATATTTTTTTCTTTAGAATTTTCTATATCATGTCATCTGTGAATATAGTTTTACTTCTTCCTTTCCAATTTGGATGATCTTCTCAAGTCTGAAATATTTACAAGTCAGATGGCTCCCACTCATGGTGCTAAGTTCCCTTGTACTCTCTCCCTCCCCCCCTCTGCCTCCCCCGCCCGTGAGTTCCTGCAGCTTAGAGTTGCTCTGATTTGGGACTTTAAATTTTCTGTTTGAGTTTTCTGGATTAGGGCTGCAAATCTTCACAAATACTGAGAGCTGCATATGCTCCTGCCACTAAGGTTCAAGTCACACAAATTTCGCATTGTATATATTAGGGATAGATTTTTCTTGTTTGATATCACTCTTTGGATGCATTCTGGGGTTTGCTAGGGTCACAAAAGTGAAAGTACTGTTCACTTAGTTTTTAAGTGACTTGTTTTCAAGTTGTAAACTGGCTTCTGGTTATATTCTACTTCCTCTTTGGGTTATCGGTTTCAATTTATTTTTGGCTTGACAGTACTCCTATTTTTGACTCCTTTTAAAAAGTTTTTTTGCCCAGCCATCATGGCTCAGTGGTTGAATGTCAACTTATGAACCAGGAGGTCACTGTTGATTCCTGGTCAGGGCACATGCCCAGCTTGTGGGCTCGAACCCCCCGTGGGGGGGGGGGGGGCATACAGGAGGCAATCAATGATTCTTATCATTGATGTTTCTCTCTCTCTCTCTCTCTCCCCTCCTCTCTGAAATCAATATAAATATATTTTAAAAAAGTTTTTCCCAGCATGTTTCATAGCCTTTTCACAAGTTATCCATACTGATAGAAATGGAAATGTCCATCTATTTGCTATAGTGGTATTTAACTTGTAGTAGAGAGTAAAGAATGTTCCACTTATTTTTTATAGCATGTTGCATTTGTTTTTGTACTCTTGGAGTTAAAATAAAGCAAGAAATACGTTTGATAAAGTCTACCATTAAGCTCATATTCATTATTAAATATCTGACCACTGTAACAATGTGCGAGGTCCTCACTTAGTCACTGAGGGATATAGAACACAGACCAAAACTCTATTCTTATAGTTTGTCTTCTGGGGTGAAGTTGAAGAGAAACAATAAATATTACATGTAAGGTGGCTAATACAATTAGGAGATAGCCACATATCTAAGGTAAGATCATTCTAGGCAAGGGAAGAACAAGGGCAAACGTCTCAAGTCTCAGCAGAGGCCTGTGTGACAGCTGAGGTAGTTGGGGAAGTCGTGGAGGCAAGCAGATTAGAAATGAAGTGGTGGGAAGTCAATACAGCCTGTAAATTGCTATTAGTATTTTGGCTATTACTCTGAATGAGATGGTTTGAAACCATTAGGTTTGTAGCAAAGGGATGATATGACATAGTTTAAAAGGATTATGCTGGGTGTTGTGTGCGGGACAGATTGCTGCGAAGGAAGAAGTTGGGAGACCACCCAGTAAGCTATTGCAATAATCCAAAATGGCGGAGCTTTAGACCATTGTGGCAGCAGTGAATATGGTAAACGGGTAGGTTCTGAATAAAACTTAAAAATAGGACTGACAAGAGTGTAGAAATCAAGGTTGATGCCTAGTTTTGGGGCCAGTGCAACTAAATGTCATTTATTGAGTCCAAGAACAGGTATGCATGTGTACATCTGTATGTAGATATCAAGTCAGCTTTAGACATCTTAAAGGTACCCTTTCAGGTAGCAGTTCAGGAGAGATGGCTGGGAGGTCAGCAAATGACAATGGTTAACTGTTCTTAAATAGAGCATAAAAGTACTCCCATTGTTTGGCCTTATTTGACATTATTTAAATTTGATATGATAAACAAGGAATCGAGATTACACAGAGGCTCAGACAATAAAATGTAAAAATGAAAGTGTTATTTCATAAAACCATTTCCTACAATACACGAAAAAATCAAGAAGGCTCAAAATAAAAAGTTCATCTAGAAATAATGTACATCTTGGAGATAATTATCAGAAGCACTGTTTTAGAGTTAATTATAAAAAAATTCTTCAAAATGAGGCAACAAAGCAAGTACTTATAGGTTAGCAGAAACAATCCAAGTGGTAATTATTAAAGTCCTAAAGAAAACAAATGTTCAGCCAACTTCAATCTTTTCTAGCCTTTCTAGAAAACTGCAGTTTTGATCTTTTAAGTTTCTCCATCATGTGTGTGTGTGTGTGTGGGTGGGGGGGGGGGGGGAGGCAGAAGCTGCCATGCTTTTAAATCCCGTTTCCAAACACCTTTACCATTTACTTTTCCCATTACATTGAAAGGTTTTACCAGCCGCCTTAAGCTATATTTAATGTTAATTTCAGTAACACTGCAAACAGCCCTAACATGACATCTTCTTCACTAAAAAATTTGCCCGACGTAAAAACCACAGAATGAAGCCAGTTCAAATCCTTGTTCAGCTATCTAACCAACATTTAGCACTTTTGTACCTGGTTGCGTTTTCAATACTATCTAGCCATTGATTTAATTACTTATACCACCCTCCCCCTGCCCACCCAAGGTCCAAGTTATGAATTTGAATGTCATGGTGTTACTCAGATTAATCTACCGTACCTTCCCGATGCCCACCAGCCAATCAGGAGTATGCAAATTAACTCAACAAAGATGGCAGGTTGCTCGTGTCATTGCCATGGTGATGATGCAGGCGTTCAGCACCACCTGTCTCTCTGGGCCTCTGGGCAGCGTGGGAAGGCAGAAAGGCAGCTCCAGGCCAGAACCAAGGTGGTGCTGGCAGCCAGGGGAAGGCAGGCCCATTCTTGCATGAATCTTCATGCATTGGGCCTCTAGTTGTAGTATATTATCTTGAATGTGTATATCAGCCTACATTAGTGTAATTCAAAGTACAAATTTGTCAATTATATGGAAATGTACTACTTGGGCATACAATCTATCAATTCTTGTAGCCATGAAATAGCAGTTGTTGTAAAATAACTCTAGGGCCCAAGTATATACTGCATTATTATAACGGAGAGCTAGGAACAAAATTCAGAATTAATCTGCTTGGCTTAAAACAGGCTTCTGGGTGCTACTCCATGGTTTCTCAGTCAGTAATAGTTCTGCAGTGGCATCTAGTAAATTTCCATTATAAAGAATTTCCCAAATGGTCCTGGCTGGGTGGCTTGGTTAGTCAGAGCATTGTCCTATGCACCAAAAAGTTGCTGGTTTTATCCTGTCAGGGCTCCTGCAGGAGACAACTGACAAATGTTTCTCTCTCCTATTAATAGAAACATCCTCAGGTGAAGATAAAAAAAAAATTCCCGATGACACTGGTATTACTGGTTTTGGGATCACTTTTTGAGAATCACTATCCTAAATTCTTTAGTTTTAACTTCTATGTTCAAAACAGAACTTACAATATTAGGTTAAAGTGTGAATTTCATGTTAGCTGGAATTACTGAGTAAGACCAAAGTGTCTTTAAATAGACTTTAATGGTAACAATTCCTTTAAGCTCAATTAACCTTAGCTATTACAAGTGTTAGGCAGATGTTACTAGACAATATTAAGTGACTTGCACTGGGTTCCTCATAAAATAGAAGACAAATTCACCTAAAAGTGTAATCAACAATTATTTTAACAGCTTTGTTATGCCAATACAAAACATGGCTAATTTGAGTCACCCCCCAAATCACTAATACAGCATAAGTATCTGAAGCGTATTTCAACTAAGCCATTAAAAAAAAAAGTGAGTGTTCACTACCCCTGAGACCACTAGTTAATTGTGATTCATACTTTAAAAAATTGTGAGTACACCCACACAAGAAAGCAAACTAGAATTTTAAAAATCTGATTATCACATTGCCAACTTGCCCAGGAAAAATGAGTCCACTCACAATATAATTTACTATTAGCAAGTCCACTGGACTGTAATTCTCATAGGTTACAGAAACTATTTGAGTTTATGCATAAAAAGACATAGAACCAAAATCACTTTTTAATCTGCCAATATTCACGTGAGTCCTACACATGGCACTAGTAACATAAATGGAGATAAAAGGGCAAATTCTTGGATTCTTTTGAAGGTTTCATTGGAGATGATCTCAAGTCCAGTGTCCATACACCCAAAAATGTTGGTTTCCAGGTATGTACCTTACTGTTCTCTTAAGCCTGGAGAAGCCTTTATGACTCATTCCTTTAGAAGTGACATAGAAATATTGTAGAAAGCATACATTGCTTTCAAGTCAGATACAGAGAACTGGACACATCTAATGTTAAACAATCAATGGTGTAAGAAAGTCATCTCTATAAGTACTTAAGAGTTGTCTATGGCTAAAAAGGTCAATTTGAAAGCCAATTAGCGATCCAGCAGCACAGAGGTGTTTGATGGTTGGCTTTCAAATAATGATATGCTCACCAAAGCTGTTATTTTGAGTCTAGATTCTCGAAAGTAATGATTTTGAAAATAGAGCCAAAGAACAGTGTATCTTAGCTTATAGAGAGCAGTATGTTAACTTCTCATTTGTAATTTGAATCCAAAAGTTTTAAATGACACCTACCCCTAAAGGAGTCAATTTTTAAGCAAAAAATAAAAATAAAAAAATCACTCATGGAAAATTGTCGTTAGATTGATATTTCTCAATGAAATGCTTATTACAGAATTAAAGCCAGAACATGTTCCGAAGGCATGCATTTCACTTCCAGTTGAGAACCTTAGTCAATAAATCATGTCCAAACTACATATTAAAATGTTTATAAAAATCAAGCTTTAACATTTATTTTATATCTAGCTTTCCACATCTGTGCAGACAAAGAATAAGATTGCACATAAGTGTAAGCAGTGCAAAAATGTGGAAGTGAAGAAAAGTCACAGACGTGCTAGAAATCGAATACAGATTTTAAGAAAGCAATGGACAAATCAAAATAACTAGGAAAAGGGTAAAACTATATGGTCAGAATTAGGAAGGGTGAAGAATGATAATGCCCTTGTTGCTACAGAAGTTAAATTAGTGGCACACATAGCACTTGTCAAACGAAAAATTATCCAATAGCATTGACTTTTATTCATTCATGTTAAGTCACCTGAAATGATATCTGTTGCATTTAAATGCTCATTAATGTAAATGGCTGAACAAACCCATTTCGATGGATACTCAATATCCCACATAGTTAAGTCACTTCAACATAGCCTCATGACAACTCCCACACCAAACAGTACTTTATTTTGTAAATTTAAACCCATTATTACTCCCATGTTATGGTTTTTTTTTAGCTGTCAAGTGTACAAGGTGAAGAAAAAATTTAGTTAGATGGGGGTTGCACCTGGAAAATAAATTTCTTCAACTCCATATACATGTTCAAAACTGCTGGGTCCCCAGTCCATCTATGAACTCCAGGGTTGCCAGTATCATGTGCAGCATACTAAAGCTACACTATCTGAATAGCTTATTAATTCGGCATAAATCAGGTCAATCAATGTGTCAACCTGTAACAGACTGTGCACTTTTAACTGAACATGGCAAAATATTCACTCTTTTGAACTTTACATCATCATTTGATGTCAAACAATGAAGCAAATCCCAACAGTATATACAAAAACAGCTTTGCATTTACAAAAGATTGTTTCCCATACTGATTAATCCAGGCAGCTAACTCATTGGTTTATGCAACTTTATTGAAGAAAAATAAATCAATTACTAGCAGAGCTATTAGTTGATCACTCATCCATTGACAACTTGCATCATTTATTCAGTGCTATATTAAACAGTGTATTGGAAGATAGATTAACTAATAGCTCCAAGCCTCCTAACAATTTAAATGAAAATTACAAAATGTTTGAGACCCTATTTTGGAATACAAAGGGTGTTTGACTTCCAATTTCCATTCTCTGTAGAACAAGAACAGGTCATTCCTTTATTGACATGCATAAAATACATCACATTTTCTGTTCTGCTGATGCTATAAACTCAATACCAATTCTCCAGCCATATCAGTTATGAGCATAAAGTATATCATGTAACCTCAGATCTCTAACAGTGGAAGGCTTAAACAAGAATGGATGCTGCTAGAATAATGCTGTTTCCTTTGATGCGACAACTGAGCCTCCATTTCCCTCCCCCTCAGATGATTTCTTCAGCATGTTAGAGCAGTGAGGAATGGTTTTAAGTCTCATAACCAAATTAGAGTGAAGACATTGGCCACATAATACACATGCTCCATTTTTTTAAAAAAATTCTGAATCTTGGGCAACTGTTCTCTTGTAACTACTTTACAGTTTCTAAAAGCAGTTATTGTCCAAAGCTGGAAGAACTTAAGTCTTCTCAGATGAGCATGTGAATGAATGGAGGGAGGTAAACAAAAAATAAAATTAAAAAAGATGAGGTCTGATAGGGGAGCAGCCGGATAAGAAAATCAAAAAAGGAACAGTAATTTAAAGTTTATTCCAGCTATAATGCAGGTTATTCTGACTTTAAGGTAGCATCACATGGCATACTTCTGAGTCCATTCCCGAGATATTCTGTTGTACCTGTAAATAAAGAATATGTTATTTAAAAAGTAAAAGAATTAATATTTAAAAGGAAAACACTTCTATTTTACCTCCAAACTCATCATAAAGTCATCTAATAGCTGTGATTGGAACAAAGCCAACAGGGAGAAATAGTATTGGTATTCAAAGCACTGTGGAAAATAAGAACCTTATGCCTCCAAAACATAAATGTAGTATTTTAATAAACACAATGAAGTGGCACTGAGATTGGGGAAGCTAACAAAAATCAAAGATGTTTTATCTGCCCTACCAACTGAGCTAATGTTCTCTTAGAAAATCTACAATTAGTATCCATTCCAACTAATTTTAACATTTAAAAAATTTTACAGTTCACTGTGGAGTTATGTCACAATAGCCCACACATTCTGTACATCTATAGAAATTTCCAAAGCCAAAACAAAAGTTAACTAGCCCATTTTATCAGAATCCTAGACTTTGACCCTGAGTAATATCAGAAAACGCCTTTAAGACTTAAGCACAGGCAGAAGATTAAGACATTGGAGAGGATGGTAAAAGAGTAGTTTTCAAGAGGTGGGTGTGAGTGGTATGTGTTAATTAAAAACACCTGGGTTATTTTAAAATAGTGCAAGTGATTGGAAATAAGCCCCACTTGAGACCTGATGAATGGGAATCGAGTCTAGGTAATACTGGAAATAACTTCGCTTAAAAAAAATCAACAGGTAATTCACACAAAAGGTTATGCTGAGGAAGATCACTAATATTGATAAATGCCATCAATTTCTCCATTACACCCATGCCAGTCTTACTTAAGCAACAAAAAACAGAATGATAACCTTAAGAAATGAATATATGTCAAAGGGCACAGAACTGATATTTACAGTTTTGAACTTTATAAAGTATTAACTAAGCTTCATTTCAAACCAAGAACTAAACACAGTTCAAGCACTTTTTTCAACTTTAACATATAGAAATTCTTTATACCAATTCATGGTTACTTTTATTTAAGGATACCCTCTCAAAAAGCCAGCACTTTTAAACAAAGGTTTCACTTAGCATATAGGGAGTCACAAAGTAGAGCTGACACTAATGCATGCATGTCAGTAATGAACATTTAGTTTATAGGCATAGGCTTAATTAAAAGCGTAGGCTTAATTAAAAGTTCCCCCCCTTACATTATTATCTCAGCAAAATCTAAAAACTACATCATCACATTCCATATAGTGTTGGTATAAAGTTTAACATATACCAATTTTAAAATTTAAACACCATGGAGGTTTGAAAGATTTATTATTTAAATTACCATTTCTTACTAGTGCTATATAACTACTTTGTCATGCAAAAATACTCTCAAGCAATGACTACTGGGTATTCTTTCACGCTGAACAGAGATCAAGCAGTTAAAGAACCATTTTCAGAAAACTGCCACATTGGTTACCATTTGTTAGTTAATACAGTGCCTTAAAGCATGCAGCACTCAAGTGCTGGCAGTACCATGAATAAGCGCACCATAGAGTGCAGATCCTCTTACCCTACAACATAGCGTATTTCTCTGTCCACTCTCTTGCTAACCTATTGTACCTAATTGAACAAGTATACTTAGCATTAATTATAATACAAAAATTATAATGGTAAAGTTGCACATAAAAATAGTTCAAATATTTGAGAAATTTAGACCAAAGTTTAAAAATAGTACCAATATTTTCAAAACATAATTGTGGTGAAGAATTTGCTTTCTTTCCCAAAACTTAATAATTAAAGTGACTAAGTGCTGAACATGTTAGAAAATAAAACATTTTAGAGGGGCTATTATTCACTGTCACATGAACTACAACCTACTAATGACTATCATCTTACCAGAAATAAGCGTCAAGTCTTCTTGGCATTGCCACAACTTACAGCAGAGTATAAACCTAACTCATTAAGAAAAATTACAAACTACTACATACTTACTTATCTCTGTCTGTTTTATAGATCCGTGCAATCTCTGGCACTAGGGGGTCATCTGGGTTTGGATCACATAGCAGTGAACAAATGGATAAAAGAACTGCAAGAAAACAAATGTGGTTACCCAGCATCAGGATTTGAATTTTTAAAAGTGCATTTAAAAACATTATTATACCCATTTACATCAATGGATAGATTATCCAGACAGAAAATCAGTAAGAAAACAATGGCCTGAAATGTCCCATTTCACCAGATGATCTTAACATATATTTAAGAACATTTCATCTAAAAACTGCAGAATACACATTCTTTTTAAGTGTACATGGAACATTCTCTAAGATAGGTACACCGTAGGCCATAAAACAAGTTTCAATTAATTCAAGACTGAAATTTTATAAAGCATCTTTTCTGACCACAACAGTCTGAAACTAGAAATCAAAAGCTATTATAAACCTCAATCTTCAAAAAACTTTAGTTTGTATCTTCTTCTCAATGCGAAAAATATTTACAGATATTTTGCTTCACAGGAGACAAGGCCCTGGTGGAAAAATGCTAAAAATAGAGCTTTGTTGGGTTAACTTTAGTACTAGCTATTAAAATATTGCCAAACTCGAGTTCCAAGATAGTCAAATAATGCCATTGTTATTTTTCAAATAGGTGGCATTAGAATTTAAGTCACTAGAATTTCTTAGTACTCTGAGGGAGAAAAATAGCTTTAATAAGACTGTATTTGGGGAACATCCATACCATACTATTCTTAGCTGTACAGTATAAAAAAAAAAATCCATTCTATCCTGCCCTCCCCTAAGAAGTTTCACAAAAACTCCTAACTGCTCCACTGACTATATGTTTTCTTCCCTTGAATTTACAAGGTAGAGGCCATATACCCAAAAGTACTTACTAAATGAAACAACACCATGGTCTATTGCTAAATGAGCTTTCAACACTAACTCTTACCCTTATCCTATTCAACATAGAAGATGCCAAGCATCAGGGATCTGTCATTTTAAATGCCTGGAATGTGCCAGACATTATGCAAGATGTTATAAAATTTTCAGATATAAAAACTTGAAGTGTGTATGACAATCTTTAGATGAAGACAAATACCATAAAAAACATCAGTGTAATATATTATCACAGAAAAAATAATCTTAAACCCAAGTGCAAGGGAGCAGATATAATACTTAGCCTGTACTTATAAGAAACATAATGTTCCAAAGAGTGAAAACAGGTCTTAAAATTAGGTCACACTTGAAAAAATTATAGCAGCTAATTGTTTTTCTCTCCCCGCAAAGTGATTCTAGTCAAAAGTTTGAGAAATGCTGTTCTATCCCTTAAGGAGATTCAAATGCATTGTACAAACATATGAAAAAATTTATGATATTCTGTCTTAAACCCTGTTTCAGTTTGCATTTACCATACTCACAACATTAAAAACCTAATTTTGTGTACTTAAGGAATGCTAAACCAATACCAAAAACTGAAAATTACTTGAAGGCAGACTTCCTTCCCATTAAGTAGTTTTGTGGTAGGTGATTTTTATCTGTGGGGTGAAAGTGAGATAAAAAAAGGAGATAAAGATGGAGAGATACTCCATATCTCCATCTGGAATATTCATTCAAAGACCAGACAACCTATTAGAGATGTCACATAATAAATCCCTGTTAAAGGTAGAAAAGCAGAACTGATCTAGAGAGATTTCCAAGAAGATTCTCTAATTTTAGACTGTTATTAAGTAATAACAAACTACCATGTTCACATAACACATATCTTAAATTTCTTTTTTAAAAAAGGGCTTAATAAAGGTTTATCAAAAATTTTTTAAAACTTAAAATAATAAACACATCAGCAAAATCAAAATTATCTTGTACTGGAAACCTCAAAATTTAAAAGCTCTATTAAATTTAGGGATGCCATTTTAGTTCAAAGACAACAAGCAAGTGAGATGTACAAGTAGCTTAAGATTGAAAAATACTACAGAAATCAGTTAAAATAAACTTTGCTTTTATTATTTGAAAACAATGCCCCAACTCCCTAATTTGAATTTTAACTTCTTCCCACAAAATCTCTTTAATCAATAATGCTAAAGGAGCAAAGATGATGTAACTTACTCCTTCCCCATCTCTTACCAAAAAGTCAAAATACTCAGACAAGTAGGTGCAAAACTAAAACTCCTTTAACTATTAGAAAATCAGAGCAGTTCAAGACTATTTCTTTAAAGTAGTTTACCTTTAGAAATAGTTAATGCAGGAGACCACTGTGATCTTAGAATATCGAGACAAATGCTGCCATTACTGTTAATATTTGGATGATAAATTCTTGTTGTAAATGCAACCTAAAATAAATAAAAAACCTTTAAGCATTTCTCCCAAACAAAAACAAGCATCCTAACTTAGGAAGAGAGTGAGTAGAAGACTTTTAGCAAGGCTTAAAATATTATCATACGTTTTTAAAAATCAAATGGCTAAAACCTAATTTATATACATAAAAAGACCAAAAATTACAGAAACTGATCTTTATATTCTGATCAAAAATCCTTCAAGAATTCCCTCTTTTTTAATTAAAATGGAAAATATAACTTTGGGGCAGGAGTATTACACTGGAACGTTTCTCAAATTGATTGATTCTGCTAGGCTGTTCGAAACAGAATTTTTTCCCCATTAGAAGTAATGTAAATTGAATTAATATGTCCCAGAGCCTCAAATGATTCCATTTTAACCTTTATTATATATAGTACATGTCTATTGTACTGTTAATCTATAAATAAACACTTTAAAAACAAAAAGGACATGAAATATCAATGAAAATTTAACAAAAAGGAAATGTACAAGAAATGAAAATTTAACAATTACAAGCAAAAGCAAAAAGCACAAAAATATTCACAGTATAAATAATATCCTGAGATCTTAACTCATATTTGAATGCACATTCTCTCCTTTGTCACTTGAGAGATGTGTGAGCAATTATACAGGTATCAGCATGAAAGGGTTATCAGGTTGAGAAGTGAATTGTTCAAGATGGGAGACGTTCAAGAAATGAGGTTCCGCCCTGACCGGTTTGGCTCAGTGGATAGAGCGTCGGCCTGCGGACTGAAAGGTCCCAGGTTCGATTCCCGTCAAGGGCATGTACCTTGGTTGTGGGCACATCCCTAGTAGGAGGTGTGCAGGAGGCAGCTGATCATTGTTTCTCTCTCATCAATGTTTCTAACTCTCTATCCCTTTCCCTTCCTCTCTCTAAAAAAAAAAAAAATCAATAGAAATGTATTTTAAAAAAAGAAAAAAAAGAAATGAGGTTCCACTGTATTCTCAATGGTACAGTGAATGTTCTGAAGGTTATCTTTGGTCCTACTATGTCGTAAGTACCAAAGACTAACTTGAAGGGTATTTTTATTTTAACATTCATTAAAAAAATAAAGAAATTGCTGATTGTAAACCAAAATTTATAGACCAGCTAATTTAAGGTATCAAGTTATAAAAGTATAGATTTGACCTTGCATTTCCGCTGTATATAAAATACAGTATACACCTTTGAATACCATATGTGTTTCATCTAAAGTAAATGTCATATTGCACCCATAAGATGATGGTCATAGTGAAGTGTCAATGTTCTATATGTATATCATCTCCTATAGTTATTTGCATAGGTTGAATTTATGTCAACTGCTTTGAAAAGTAAAGAAGTATGTTTCTGATACCTGTAAACCAGCCCACCTCAGTCAGTGCATTAAGCAACTCTTAAGTTTTGATAGTTATTTAGTTATGTATGCAAACTCAATTCCCAAAGTAATTATACTCTGCCTAAATGCCAACACAAAGATAGTATAAGTTGCAGCAGTATGTGCAAATGGGTTCTGTAACTGAACACTAGAAACCTACTATTATAAGATAGTAGGGTTAATAATCCAAATCTGTATAAAAACAATAATAAAGGGGGGGGGGGGAATCCCACATAGCATATTTGAGCCTGACAACATTACAGATAAGGTATTCCTTACCTCCATTTACAAAATTCAAATCCAGGTCTAGCTGCTGTTTTAACTAAAGATTAAGAGTCAGCATTCTTTATCAATGACTCAACTCAATATATATATATATATATGTTCAGCCTCAATTATTCTCATCCATTATACATAACATACATCAATTTTAGCCTTAATTATGCAGAACCCCAATTTCCTTTTTTATTTATTGGGATGTCAGTGGCTAATAAAATTATACTAAGTTTCAGGTGTACAATTCTATAATACAACATCTATATATTGTATTGTGTGTTCACCATCTCAAGTCTCTTTCCATCACCATTTATCCCTCCTATAATCTCTTCTACCTCCTCCCACTCCCCCATTCCTCTGGTAATCTGGTAATCATCATACTGTTATCTGTGTCTACAAGATTATTATTATTTTTTGCTCAATTCCTTCACCTTTTTTTCACCCAGCCAGATAACCCTCTGCCCCCCCGCCCCCGACAGCTGTCAGTCTGTTCTCTATTATTAAGAACGCTCTATTCCTCTGAAATAAAGTATAAATCTATACTAACAGATTTTGGGAGGAGGGGAGGGGATACTTGCCTTAGGTGGTTTGAAGGGGTAGTCTGTAGGAAAATGAATTGTCAAAAAGAATACACCACCTTGATATGGGCTGTCATTCTGTGGGAAAAAAATATGCTTAACTGATACTTAAAATATTACTGCTAAATAATCCAAATGTAACACTTCTATTTTCTAAGCATTTCTCTAATAACAAAACAAAATTACCTACTACTTACACTGCAATAAAAGGCTAAATTACCTAAAATTCAGCTATCAAAGGAAAAACAATCAAAATTATCTATAGAACCATGAACGCTAATTTACTTAAATCCCATTTTACATAAGTCACCAAAGAATTTAAAAAATTACCCAGAAACACAAGTGTTTTAGATCCTGATTTTCACAAAAGAATATTATACTTAGCAATAGTCAATATGCAATATTATTAAACAAACTGTAATTTGAAAATAAATTCTTACATCTGTAGAATGATAGTAATATACACACAAATGGTTTTGTATCATCCTGGCCACTGGCAAAACAAAATGTTAGCTATTGCAGGTAATATACAACTACCTTCAATAGAAGCAGAACAGAAACAAATAGGTTGTTTAAAGACAGTTTAATTCCAAATTGGCCCCTCAAACTTCTCATTTAACACCATGAAAGTTTTTTCTTCAAAAGCATACTGAATTCTCCACAGCAAATCAATACACAGAATTACTAGATTTGGAAAACTATGTGGATTTGTTCTTACATTTCAACAGAAAACAAATTTTCAAGTTATAGCAGTATTCTTTCTCCTTTGTTGTTTTTATTAGAATTTGATTGTAAAGAACTCCCTTAGCAAATAAATATTACATACAACATTAGTATGAAGCAACATTTGTGTGAAACTACTTGCTAGGATTTTACATTAATTTAACCAATACTAAGAAAAGACATCATTGCTCCCCATTTTATGGATGAATAAAGAGGGGATTAAAGAAGGAATTTAAAATTCTCAAGTGTACAAATAATGTATCACAGAACCAAGATTTAAATGCAGATCTTATGAAAACCACTGATCAACACCAATCAAAGAGTGATGACAGAGTCAGGATTTTAAGATAACAGAAAATATGAAATTGCTTAATTGCCCTTGGATAGACAAAGATGCATTTGAAAATTTGGAGTGACTAGAGTATGTACATAGTGTTAAAATGAGTTTTTCACTATGCCCATTCTGGGTGCTAGGCAAATAAAAACTTTTATAATTCTGACACTTTAATATAGCTCATTTAACCCCCAGTGCTCTGTAAAATAATTAAGTACTAGTTGAATTAATCTAACTCCTTCTATATAGAAGGTATGTATAAGAGATAGAACAATTTCTTATCTTGATGGACTTACAGTCTGGTAAAGAGACATGCAATAAGAAATGTTACAGATAGGAAAAACGAACAGGGTATACCTGGGGTTAAAAGAGATCAACTTACTGATGAAAAATCAAGTTCAAAGAAACATGCAAATTGGAAATGAAAGAATAATTTTAACTGAGTCTTATGTACTCCAAACTCCTTCCTTTTCATACTATGTAGTCTATACTGCATACAATTAACAATTTAAAGATAATCCTAAAAAATTCTTATAAAATCCAAGCCCAAAAGGTTTTTAAGTCTTCATTCCTAGTTTCACAGTCAAATGCTATCTATATCTGACTGCTTCTGAAAAGGCAAATCTAATGATGAGATTTAGGCAAAGCCAAATTTCATTTCATTTGTTCAAAAAAATATTTGTGAAATGAAAAGGACAATGTAACACTAAAATTATACAAACTGAAGAGGAAAAACTGGTATAACCACAAGATCCAGAGTAATAAGCTACGCCATCTAAAAAACAAAAACAAAATTCTCTACCAAATTTACCATAAATTGTCAGGAAAGAGAAAATACAACAAAGAAAAACAAAAAGGAATACTTTGATCAGTAAACTGACCCAAATCTTAGAAACCCAGAATTTATATTGAATCTCTGCTCTAGACAACACACCTTCTATCCCGGTTTTGCTCCTATCAGTCCAAGGTGCTCCTTCTCAGTGTCTATACTGTTCTACTATGGCAAGTCTAAAATGTTAATATTCACACAGATCTACCCTCTGCTTTTATCTCCTGACCCATACTCGAGTCTTTCTCTAATGTTTTTCATTCCAGGACATATATTCAAATGCCTACAAATATTCCTACTTGGATGTCTCATATGTCCAAACTCAAATGACAATAGTAAAGTTACAAATCAGGATTTCATCATTGACTGTCTCATCTCCTCAAAGTAGTTACAAATCATAATGAACCTTAAAATCTCTTGAATTATCCTACTCTTTTTATGCCCACTGCCCCTATTACCTTAGCTCAAAAATCTTACTACAGTGATCCCTTCCTTAGCTGTGGTTTCATTTTTGCAGTTTCAGTTACCTGGTCAGACAATATTAAATGAAAAATTCATGAAATAACCAATTCTTGTGTTTTAAATTACATGTAGTTTTTTTCCCCCAATATTTTTTTTATTGATTTCAGAGTGGAAGGGAAAGAGAGAGAGAGAAACATCAATGATGAGAGAGAACCATTGATTGGCTGCCTCCTGAATGCCCCTTACTAGGGGATCAAACCTGCAATCTGGGCATGTGCCCTTGGCAGGAATCGAACCTGGAACACTTCAGTCCGCAGGCCAATGTTCTATCCACTGAGCCAAACAAGCTAGAGCCGCATGCAGTTCTTAAGGTGTGCTGTCCCACCCATAACATGAAGCATCACTCTGTCCAGCATACCTAGGCTATATCTCATGCCCATTAGTCACTTAGTATCAGATACTGTAACATTATTGTGGTGCTTGTGTTCAAGTAGCCTTTGTTTTACTTTAATGAAGGCCCCAAAGGGCAAAAGTGGCGATACTGGCTATTTGGTTGGGCCAGTGGTCGGCAAACTCGTTAGTCAACAGAGCCAAATATCAACAGTACAACTATTGAAATTTCTTTTGAGAGCCACATTTTTTAAACTTGAACTTCTTCTAACGCCACTTCTTCAAAATAGACTCGCCCAGGCCGTGGTATTTTGTGGAAGAGCACACTCAAGGGGCCAAAGAGCCACTGTGGCTCGCGAGCCGCAGTTTGCCAACCATGGGGATAGGCCAAAGTAAAGCCAAAAGTACTTTTACAGGAAAAGGTAAATACAGTACAATAACATATTTTGAGATAACCCACATAGCTTTTCTACACTATCTATAATAAAAGCGTAATATGCTAATTAGACCAGACATCCTTCCGGATGACCTTCAAGATGAAGCCAGGGCTGGGAGGGAAGCCCGGGTTCCAGGTGCCAGAGGGAAGCCAGTGCTGGCAGCTGGGGAAAGGCAGGCCTACTCTTGTGGCACAAATTTTGTGCATCGGGCCTCTGGTACTGTTATAATTGTTCTTTTATTACTGTTGTTTATCTTTTACTGAGTGTCTAATTTATAAATTAAAGTTTTATCACAGGGATGTATGCTTAGGAAAACACATAGTATATATAGGGTTTCGCACTACCTATGGCTTCAGGCATCCTCTGGGGATCTTGGAAGATATCCCCCGCCATGGAAAAGGGGGGACTACATCTTTTGTCTACCATTAAGACAATGACTTAGCACTGGTATTCCTGCCTTCACTACAGCTTTGCCCTATTGCTGAAGTGGTCTTTTAAAGATACAAGTTATTCCTCTTCTTGAAATCTAGTACAGCTTTCAAGATTAAGTTCAAATTCCAAACCACCCAAGGTGCTTTATGATCCGATTCCCACGTCAGCCTCATTTTCCACCAAATATGCTCATTAATGCACATAAATGTTTCATATCTCCTTTACCCCCTACTTGAAATATTCTGACGTGTCCTTATCTTCTTTATCCGCAGGACCATACCTAAATATAGCTTTTCCTTTAGTCCAATCTGCTGGCTGCCCTTCTCTTATACCCGCATCTCTATAGTTACTATGCCCAATATACTTGTAACTTATTTACTTGTCGTTCCCTCTTCCACTAGACTACAAAGCTTCTTAAAGAGTAAGGTAGTGAAGGGAAGAGTTTTTATGTATCAATAGATTTTGCAGGAAATGACATAATATATAAATGGAAAATGGACTAATACCAATGAACCAATTATTTCAGATGGTTTTCGTGGCTGATTTTGCTCAGGCTACCAAAGGTTACATTATTCACAGTTATGGTACGGACATACCTCGTTTCACTACACTTCACAGATGTCACTGTTTGTTTTTTCAAACAAATTGAAGCCAAGACCGCTTACCAGCAAAAAGATTTTGATTCACTTTATTTGTAATATCAGGTTTATTGAGGTGGCCTGGAATCTAACCCACAATACCTCTGAGGTACGCCTGTACTTTCTTCTATGGCTTCATCATAGATTAGGTAGAAGTCAGTGTGGTTTTCCAAATCATTTCAAAATATCTTTCTGACAGCTTCATTTTCAATTAAAGAAAAATCAGGCATGTAAATATCAGAAACAATAGGCAAGTTAATTTTTCTTCAACTCATCAATTCTTAATAGGAATTACCAGCCAAAGTTTTAAGAATTGCCTAACTAGCAATGCTCTGTTAATTCTTTCAAAGGTTTACTTTTTATGAGTATTTGTACTTTCAAAATATGTTACCTTCAAAAAGAATACGCCAATGCGTATAATTAGAACCAAACGTTTTTGCCTCGTAACTTTTAATGACCAACAGCATTTCCTGACTATAATCTACTAAAATTCAACAGTGACTCTGTACTAAAACTTATTAGATGTTCTATTCCTTAGAAAGTCAGAAATCTTTAGTTCCGTGGCACTGTCATTACTTTAACTAAAAAATATTCCAAGCAAAAATAATTATTACCATTTGTTCTTCCAGCAGATCTGCAATTATGGGTTGTTACATCACCACTATCCCTGTTCTTTTAGGTCACATCTGTATCACACATAGGGTAGGCATACTAACAAAATAAGGTATATTTACCTAATCAAATTACTATGTTTAGCACACAGATGATATCAAAAGCCAAAAATATGAGGGTTTTTTTAAATCAATGATAATCATTAATTATTTATAAGTCAGCACTTAAACTTCGGTGCTTACTTATAAAGAGGACAAGATTGGTATTTTGGGTGAGTTTTTGTAACCTTTGACTCCTTCCTGAAATTATCCAAATAGTAAGAAATAATCTCTCTAGAAAACAAGTACATTTCAGGAAATTATGCAGCCAAAGCAAAACTGCAGTTGTGGTTTAAATATATTTTTTGTTTTTGTTAATCAGGGAATATTTAAATAGTTCTAAAAATCAAATTATTGTCCTTTTAAAAGCAGAAAACAGCTAGTCATTAATATTATATTAAAAGGCTGCTGAAGCCAGGGCCTGTATCTCGGTTGCAGGTTTGATCCCTGACCTGGTCAGGGCTCACAGGAGGCAACCAATCAATGTGCTCTTCTCACAAGGAAGTTTCTCTACCTCTCTCTCCCCCTCACTCCCTTCCACACTCTAGAAATCAAGGGGAAAAAATTTCCTGGGGTGAGGATTAACAAGCAAACAGCTGCTGAAAAACAATTTAGCAAGGAATAGCCATAATTTAAAATATATAAAATGGAGATTTTTTTGCAAATAAAAGCAATAAGGTAAAGAGCTTAAAAAATTGTCAGGATAAGCCATTTTCTATCTTCTATTCTCTGAAAAATTACTAGCATAATCTACTAATTTATGTTTCACTTTAACTTTACTGTTGGTATAAGTGAAATCTCAAGTCAAGCAGAAAAACATTACACTGGTTTTAAGGGATAGTTTATTATGCACACCAAAGAGTTGAATACCAACTCTTTCAAGTATTAATACTGACAACTAATTTTTATAATGAAATTATCTCAAAGCACCCTCTGGATCAAAGATGAGCTTTATTTGATAGATACGATAATGCATTTTACTGAATTCTTTCCTTTGAAAATTGGGTGTGGGTGATCTAAAATGGGAAAATTCTAGAAGTTGCAATTTCAAGTGCCTACAGATTCTATCTAGCTAGGCAAAATGAAGTGAATCTGGTAGAACTATGACAAACCCCATATTAAAAAGAACCAGCTGCCACTCTGTCCCAAGCCATTTTTGCTCGTGGGAATGAGGGCCTAGTCAGAGTTTTGTTTTTTAAATGTGAAGATTGTTAGCTTTTAAAAAACTTCATGGATCAGAGTGGGTAAAGCCACTAGTTAATTATATGTATTAAGAAATAGCCTATCTAATAGGGAATATGCTAATTGACCATCACTCCGTCACAAAGATGGCTGCTCCCACAGCTAAGGCCAAGTTCCCATAAGGAGCCTTAATGAGCAATTAGCAGGGACCTGAGGCTGTGCCCTCCCCCACCCCCGTGAGGCTTGACAGGGGACCTCAGGCCGCATCTCCCAACTGCAGGGCTTGACAGGGGACCTCACGTCATGCCCCCTCCCAGCAGGGTTTGATAGAGGACCTCAGGCCGCACCCCCCCAACCCTGGCATCAGGCTGGGGGACCTCAGGCCGCGACCCCTGCCCCAGCGCCAGGCCGGGAGACCTGAGGCCATGCCCCCCGCCCGGCGGGGCTTGATGGGGGACCTCAAGGTGCGCTTCCCATCCTGGTGCTGGGCTAGGGGACCTCAGGATGCTCCCTCCGCCCCAGCACCAGGCCGAGGGACCTCAGGCCGGGCCCCGCACTATGTGGGGCTTGACAGAGGACTTCAGGCCACGCCCCCCAGCCCGGCACCAGGCTGGGGGACCTCAGACCGCACCCCCCACCCAGCGGGGCTTGACAGGGGACCTCAAGGTGCATCCCCAGTGCTGGGTCGGGGGAACTCAGGCCGTGCCCCCCCCGCCTGGCAGGGCTTGACGGGGGACCTGAGGCTGTGCCCCCCTGCCTGGCAGGGCTTGATGGGGGACCTCAGGCCATGCCCCCCGTCCTGGCGCCGGGCCAGGGGACCTGAGGCTACGCCCCCTGCCCAGCGGGCTTGACAAGAGTGAGACTGGCCAGGTCTAGATCTAGCCCAATGAGGGGGGGGGGGGAGGGGGGTGGCAGCGGCAGGGTCTAGGTCTCACACGATTTTGATGTGCATGTGGGTGGGCGGGGACTTGACTCTGGATCTCGTGGTGCGCCCCAGACTCTGACAGCAGGAAGGTTTTCATATACATTTTATTAATTTTCTTTCATTTCTGACACTTCTATTATAGAGAAAGGGCAAATAACAATATTAAATTATTTCCTCTAATTAATCCCCTTTTAATGTGCACGAATTCCATGCACCGGGCCACTAGTATATATATAACAATTTTGTTACCAAATCAGACAGAAAAAATCACTCTAAAAGTTAAATTTAAAGCAGTAAAAATTGCTCTTGAGATTGGAAATGAATAATCCTAATTTTTTAGATATTAGTATAACTCACATATATTTCAAAGTTATTAAACTAAATACAATCCCCCAAGTTTGATTTAATTTGATTCTTAATCTCTTTACCTCTAGGTTCATAACATTTCATAATTACTCTAACTCAATTTATTTCTCCTACATTTCTTCTACTAAGCACTTCACATATTACTTATTTCTCATGTTTTAATTGCCTGCCTCTCCCAGTACATTTTAAATTTCTTAAAGCTTGAGAGGAATCGTGTCTATTGTGTTCATCTGTGTCCTTAACAGCACACAGGCAGGGGGCTCACATTGGCTGAGATTTAAAAAAAAAAAAATTATTGAAATAATGAAAATCAGAACTGCTAAACAAACATTTGTTGATCCAACCCATCTGTTGGCCAACTTTTCCAAGGGTCTTTTAGAATTATAAACATCTACTCATTGACCAGTATCTCCCCTAATACCTTATTGCCATTTATGTTGAGATTAAATCATCAAAAAGGGAAGAAAGCAGAAAATTCAGTTAAGACACACAGAATACAATAGAAATCCGAAAGTGCCTTCCAAGTCAAAAAAGTGTTAAGTATTGTGCAAGATACAGTCTTACCCCAGGATGTTTTACTGCGTTCTAATTCTGTGAAATTCTTAGATGGTATCCATAATTCTGAATATTCAATTATCCAGCATATAGTTTCTTATCTACCCAGGATAGAAAGGAATTTTGCTGTATTCAAAATATCACTTTCTACCTAAAAATATTCAAATTTTGTATAATACCAAAGTTCCAGAAAGAATCAATATCAAAATAATACAGTTAAAGCTAGATTTGGGGAAGTTAACTGAATAATCTTTTGAGTAAGGCCCTGGTAGAGCCAGTTAATTAATTGGCTGTACAAATAACAGGAAGCTCTGTGACAATGCTTTATACTGCTATGAAAGAAAACTAGATTGATGTGAAGAGGTATTTGGTAGGTTAAGAGATGCTATATTCTAGACCACAGGGACACACACAACCTTAGTACACATAACAAATGACTAGTTCATTAAATTACTCTTACTTTCAAAAGAAAAGTACAACTATGGCATATTCAAAACAGAATTACACTGTAATAAAAGAAACGTAAAGACTAAGTTAAAAATTACAACTAGATAAGATGCTGAATTTTAAGCACAAAATTTTAAATTGTTAATACTTACAGGTCCCATAATTGTGGCTTGCCAATGAAACACTAAAATCAAAACAAAAAACTCTTGTTACCTAAAAATGTACAAGCTTTTATGAAATTAGCCATAAAAACCAACTTGAAAGTTACTTACTATCATCCCCAACTGGACCTGCAGAACACTGTGCTGGAGGGTCACGGGCCAAATCACTAAGTTCCTACACCAAAGCAGAAAATTATAATAAGCAAAGAGTCAACTGTTTCCAGTTCATTTTCACCTCATTCTTTTAGGAACATACAATCACTATTCACATTAATAATAAATATACTCTATTGGAAGAGGAAAATTAGTTACTTAATGGACACATCCAAGACAACCACATTGGCTAGGGTTCACAAAAGTATAGACAGCAATATAAAAATTTTTATTACCGGAACAGCTGTCCTTTTACAAACCAAAAAATTGTAATCAGGTATTTTCATAGCTTAAGAACTAGATAAAGCAGTTCTCAAGATTCATGTCATTTGCTGAATTTTCCAGACCATCTCAGAGGCCCTCATTTTTACTATCTTTAACACTATTCTTCTGAACCAAATTATACCCAGACCTCATTGTCCACTTGAAAAACCTCATTTTGGTTTGATATCCTTGTTCCCTCAACTCAACCTTTTTTTTTTAACTCAATACTGAGTAAAATTACAACTCTAGAAGAACCTACATCTCTAGGTAGAATTCTGCTTTTAGCAACTAACATGCAGTTTCCATAATTCCATCTGACCTTATATTTACAAAAGATATGCACTTAGCCCTTCCATGACTTGTGCATAACAAATGTGCCTTATCTAGTGAGAGAATAAAGTTGTTTCCCTACTAGGTTTAAAAAAAAATTAAGATGATATAGCTCCATGTACATATACTATATATAAATCCTCATAGAAATTTATAGGCCCACAAGGTAACATTGGGCTTTTTAAGATGAATGAGAATTAAAGATAACAAATAATTGCCTTTATCATATGATCAAAATGCACTTCAGCAAATGGTTAACCCTAGCCAGTTTGACTCAGTGGATAGAAGGTCGGCCCGTGGACTGAAGGGTCCCAGGTTCCATTCTGGTTAAGGGCACATACCTCAGTTGCAGGCTTGATCACTGGCCCTGGTCAGCCATATGTGGGAGGCAACCAATGGATTTCTCTCATACATCAATGTTTCTCTCCCCCTCCCTCCTTCCACTCTCTCTAAAAATAATTGAAAAAATATTCTCAGGTGAGGAACAAAAACAAAAGAGAAGAAAATGGCGAACTGTTCAGGAATGGTCTGGATTTACTCCATTAAAAAAAAAAAAATCAGTCAAGAATTGTCCTTGTGGTAATCATTTTAAAATATACATTAAGCAAAGAATTATGTGTCCATCAACAAACCAATACTTTATGCTAATTATCTCAATATAACTTGGAAAAAATTTTTTCTGATACACCCTGCTAATTTGCTTCTGAAAGTCATACCACAAGTACTTATAAGGTAATCAAGAAAGACAGAAAGATCCCAGGATTCACCATGCGGAGATGATATAATTATCAGACCAGACAGACCCTTATGCTTCTGACATAAGTATACTCTCATGTTTAACATAAATTCATTCCACTTTTGATTCTGATCAGGAGTTGTTACAGGAACTCTTCTCAAGGTTAAACAATAGATTAAGAGAAACCATCCATATTTCAGCTTTTAAGAAACAACTTACAAAGTATCAATTTATTCTGAAATAAGTATTAGTTTGGTTTTATTGAGTAAAAAGTGTACTGGCAACTTGAATTAATCAACTATCAATTATTGGGCAAATGACTTTTTCACAGGTTAGATCAAGTCTTATATAACAATTATTTACATCCCATGATCAGCCACTTTTATTATAATGGCAATCTACTTTAACACCATCTCAAGATATACGTACTTTATTTTAGGTAAGAATCAAGCATAGTCTTATATGAACACAGAATTTTCCTATGTTCTAAAACTTATACAATCAATTCTATTGTGTAACTAGCCCACTAAAAAGAAGAGAAACCAGAAGCTAACCTATGCAGTCTACTTCCCTCTCTGCTTAAGGAACATAAAGATCCAAAAAGTTTAAGGTTAAAGCTTGTCTGGTTCCAACCCACTCCTTTCCCCTTTCCCACAAAAGATAAAGGTGTAAATTGTTAAAAATGCTACTAAAACCCAAAAACACTTACAATATGCAATTCAAATGCTCAAACATACCATCCTGAAATAAGAACATTATGTCCTCCTTGAATACCATATCATTTTGAAGTCTCACTTTTAATCCAATGTAGACCCACTATTTCCTAAGTTTATTTCATCATCTCTAAAATAACACTGTCTATTTGTACAGAAGTTTGGAGAAGATGAATGAGTTAAAGCACTTTGGCACACAACCTGGCATATGATGTACTAGGTACTTACCAACGAGCAGACCACTTGCATACCACCCATCCTGAGTAGGCACTCACAATTTGTTTATTAAAAAGCAATATTGAGCCCTAACTGGTTTGGCTCAGTGGATAGAGTGTCGGCCTGTGGACTGAAAGGTCCCAAGTTCGATTCCGGTCAAGGGCATGTACCTTGGTTGCAGGCACATCCCCAGTAGGTGGTGTGCACGAGGCAGCTGATCGATGTTTCTAACTCTCTATCCCTCTCCCTTCCTCTCTGTAAAAAGTCAAAAAATTTTAAAAAAGCAATATTGCTTCAATAACAGGCTACATATTAAAGTATTAGCCCTTAAATCTTTTGTCTATGTGAGGAATCTTTATGATTAGCTGTCTATAATGCAGTTGTTTAGCCATGACACAAGATCAGCAGTTCAAAAAATATTTGTAGATGGGGTTTTAAAGAAACCATGCTATTAGCTTGAGTCGTACAAAATTACTAATATTTGACCGTTTTTTAACAACAGAAACTGCAAAATTTTTTATCTGGAAAGGTGGAAATTCAATGGAAAACAAATACAGACTCCCTCGTAGGGTGTGACCCACTAAGCTCCTTTTTCCTAGAAACTGCATTTTCATGTGGTTCTACCTAAAAATGTCCAGTGAGCATTTGAATTCAATTATTACAAAAAACGAGTTTCTTACATTGACCTACCCCAAATTACGTACTGAATAAATACCTTGTTCTGAGTATAATGAGCTTGTTAAAAAATACTTGAAGAAAAATACCCAGCAGTTATTTTTAAATAAAAACCAATTTAATGATGGTTGTTTTAACAAAATACTTTATAGTAATGTTAAAACAACTTTGTTACAAATAGAAGTTCAAGAATATATAAAGTTGACCTAGAATACTGTATTAATATACTACTTGAAAATTACACATTTTAATTAAGAACATCAAGAAAATATTCCTTACAGTTTTTCTGCACACTGATATTTATGAATCACTAAGCCTTTATATGTTGGCATTATCACTCCTTTAGAGTAAAGGTCTAATTTCAGCTAGTTAGCACCGGATTTCAACTCTTTACTCCCATTAACTGCAGGTTCTCATTGCTTAGATAATTTCTAAATGCCTTATTTTGCATGACCTCTGAAGTAATAATCAAAAAACCTAAAATCAGGCCAATTAATTTATGTACTAAAATCTACTTTAAATTGAACATTAAAAAGTTACCTAAATTATTTTAAGGATCAAAACAGGTTTTTAAATTAGGTAACAGAATTTACTTCTAAGATAACAATTGTCATACATTATTATGTCCATAGCACAAACAAGAAAATATAAAAAAAAATCTTAGCAGAGGAGAAAAAAGCATAGTAAAGAGTATTCTTAGATGTTCTTCTATGTAGCAGACATTTTGTCTATTCAATAATCCATCTTATCCTACTTTCATGGAAATACGTTTCCCTTACTCCAAACATGTGATTATAGTGTGGGTGATCTGTCAGCCACCAAAAACCAATTACTTAAGGCTAATCACAGAATTTGTTCCTTCAGCCTCAGTGATTAGCTCAGAGTTGGAAAGTAACCGAAGCCACAACTTGACTTTATCAGTTTGTCCATGTATACCTGCCCCAAGATTTTTCAAACTGAAGCTAGAAGTAACACTTCTCCCTTCTCTAACCAGGACCCGAAAGAATGTGGGCTCAGAACTGTTGGCAAGCATGTGCCCTGAAATTACATGGCGAATCCAAAGAAAAAGAGACCACATTGGGTGACAGAAAGCAAAAAGCTGATTTGGCATATAGATAGGCAATTTCAGGCTCTGAGGTTATAGCTTGCTCTGGTTCCTACAGCTACTGTTGCCTTGATGGATAACTACCACCAGTTTTCCTTCGAGTAAACCCAAGAAACAAAAATAGAGACTCATTTAAGCAGAGTGCTACTAGAACCCATTACCAATTATACAGATTTTATCCCACTAAAACATTCAAGTAATGCTCAATTACTGCTGAAAAACTTAATTAAATTGGAGGGACAGGAAGAAGTTACATATCTGGTCTAGCAAAGAGTTAACTTTCAATCTAATCACAGTAACTAGAGATTAATTTAAACCCATTTCTAAAAATGAAAAATGTAACATTAGCTTATTAGCTCAAGTTTCACCATCAAAACATATATTCATTAGTATGAAGACGACCTTTTTGGTGTAAAGCATGTTAGGTCTGAAAACACCAAGATAAAAAAGCATGAATGCCTCCCCAATAGACTGAACTAACATAAAAGTAGGCATAATGCAAAAACAAAAAATTAATTTCAATAACCTAGGCACTTAAAATAAAGGCATTCAAATGCTTTGCCTGGGTCTACAACATGACATTTGAGCTGAGTCCTGATGGAGGGATAAGCATTTTAAATAGAGAAACTCATTCAAAGACAGAGTGTAAAAGAACACAGGTTGTAAAACTTTGATTGTATTTTGGTATATCAGAGACCACAGTGTACATACAGTAAGGGAGCAGCAGATGTGGCCAGAAAAATTAATCAGAACTGGATCTTTTCAGAGCCTTGAATATTGCATCCAAGATTATCTCAAAAGACAATGGGAAGTCATGGATAGTTTTTAAGCATGAGTAAGACAAATCATGTTTTGTTTTTTTTAACATACAAGCAATAGTACACCCAAAATGATAAAGTATGCATGTATTTGTGTGTCCAGCTTGATAGTTAAGCAAAGCTTATCATTTTTACTACTTTGTTCAAATATAAAAAACAACCCTAGCTGGTTTGGCTCAGTGGATAGAGCGTCAGCCTACGGACCGGAGGGTCAGGTTCGATTCTAGTCAAGAGCACATGCCTGGGTTGCGAGCTTGGTCCAGATCGATTAATAATTCTCCCTCATCATTGATGTTTCTATCTCTCTCCTTCTCCCTTCTTCTCTGAAATCAATAAAAATATATTAAAAAAATCTATCCATCTATCTATATATAAAAGGCTAATAATGCAAAGTGTCCCTCGGGAGTTCGATAGCTCGCTTATGATGTGCACTGAAGGAAAGCCCTGGCTGCAGCCGGCAGCCAGGGAAGGGAGACTCTGGCCAGCAGCTGGCAAAGAGAGGCCCCAATCGGCCCTGATTGCCTGCCAAGCCTAGGGACCCTACCCAAGTACAAATTTCGTGCACCGGGCCTCTAGTTTTGTGTGTGTGTGTGTGTGTGTGTGTGTGTGTGTGTGTGTGTGGTCCAGATATAACTGAAAATCTCTCATGTACTCCCCAGATTCCTTTGCCTTTCCCCAAGAGGTAGTTAACATCTCAAATTTGGTTTCTGCCATTTCTCCCCATTTTCACACACGACTAGATAGTATCACAGACCCTCCTCTCACCCCCATTCTGTAGGGATCCCTACTATAATATCTAGTAAATATAAATAAATACAAATAACAGATAAATAACCATATTAGAAAGCTATAACAGGAATTCAATGAGAGAACATTAACTAAATGGAAATAGTCCTTACTTCTACTTTATATTAGAGCCCCTTATTAGGAGAAAGAAAAGACTGAGTTCAAGTGTAGGGTATGCTAAGCTTCAGGTAGGAGGCCACAATAGTGTACCTACTAGATAACTTAAAAAATAGGTCTAGGGGTAGGTTCCAAAAAGAATGCTTTATCAAGTGTCCTTCCATCAAACATGTATTGAAGTATTTAATATAGCATCTGGCAAATTGGAGAAAAAAAATTTCAACCATATTGACATAACTCTCTATTCGAATGAAGAAATAGGTGCTTCAGATTAAACAAGATAGGGGAAACTGATGTTTTATTAGGATCAGTTCCTCCATAACTATTCAGTTTGCACCTATTACACTCAGTGTGAATTTAGTATTACTTATTTTTTAAGTTACATGGCCTTTAAATGAAAGACAAATGAGAATGTCTGTTCCACTGTAAGAGGAAACTGTATTTACTAAATTGGGAGATCAATTTCCAATGAAGCCACTAAAAGGAATTTTCTAAAGGAATTTTGTCTTTGGTTTTCACCTTATGAAATGACTTTAGAGCCTAAGTTTCACATGCTTTAAGACAAAAATAATTTATAAAATTAAAGAACTAAAATGAACTCTTAGCTTCATAGTAGAGAGGAACAGTCTCAAGGACCTGAAAAAACAGCACACCTGTTTAGTCTTCATACTCTCGCCCCCACTCCCCCCGCCTCCAAGGAGGACAGCAAGCATTACTCAGGTGGGTTCTTGGCTAACTACTGAGACCACAGAAATAGGAAAGTAGTTGGCAGGGGAAAATTGGTACACACTAGTAATTGCTATAGGCTCCACTCACCTTTAAAGAACACTAAGATGGATCAAGGACATACAATTAGGGTACAATGCTAAAAACTGTACTGCCCATTAAAAAAAAAACCCATGAAGGTTAGGCATCACTTTGCCACGGTGTGCTCTTTCAGGGAATTTTTCTTTTGGGATAACCTTCCTCTGAATTGCTTCTCCTAAAACGTGCATACCTGGCTAGTGTGAGAATTCACGCCTTCCCCCATTGGAAAATATGCTTCTCCTTTCCCTTTAAAAACCTAAAAAGACACATTGGAAAATGGGGCAAGCAAATCTCTCTAAAAGGCAACCAACAGATACACTTAAGCCAGTGAGTGTTCTCATCTGAAGACACATGATTAAACAGGAATAAGTCTGACCATTCCTTTTGGAATGGGGGCCCATAAGAGAAAACCCAGTTTGAGGAAGCTTTTGAGTTCAATTCCCCATCAGGGCACATGCCTGGGTTGCAGGCTCGATCCCCATAGGGGGGTGTGCAGGAAGAAGCTGATGTATCTCACATTGATGTTTCTCTTTTTCCCTCTCCCTCTCTATTTCTCTCTCTCTAAAAATCAATTAAAAACTTTCCACTTGACTTAGACAAGAATTGTATGGCCACGTGAATCAGCACTATAAAGACAGCCCTGGCCTCTTTGCTTACACCTACATTAAGAAACAAAGTACTGCCCTTGAGAACTGGAGATGAGGTGGGAAACAAGAATACCTCTATAAAAAATTTTTAGATAAGAATCACCCTCAAGGACCCTTAAAACCTAGCAGTATAAGGGTATAGATTTAGACCAATGAGAGGCCAAAATGCAGTATAATTCATTGTCCAATCAGGCAGATATTAACTGCTCTACTTATTCTTATAAAGATCAGATTTACTATGAAGTAAACAAAAATTAACTTTAATGTGAAATTTCTACATACCTTATGTAGATACAAATGGCAAGGAAGGAAACAACAAACATCTCAAAAACATATGGTTATCAGACATTATTTCAAAAGAATGAAGCTTGGCAAAAGATTTTGGGATCTGAACAATTTCATAAAACTGTAGACTTAAGAATGGAAAGAAATAGTTCCTTTAAAAAGTTTTAGTTTGAAATTTATAACTTGTGAGAAATTCCAGAAGTTCATCTTAAAGACTAGGAGGTAGGTGCTGCACACCATCTCATTACATCACTGACAAGATATTAACTTCCTGTTTAATTGTAATTATAGATGACACAAGCATGTTTTTTCATTAGACAAGATACTAAGAATGGCTTGAATGAATAACACTAACATTTTCTTTCTTTAGGTCACCATTAAAGATAAGCCATTTAAGATTATTCAAAGCTCTTCTTTTGTAAGCATTAACTAAATGGGCAGAGACAGAAAGCCAAATTTAGAATCTAAGCTTTGGTCCATAAAAGCAAATAAGGAATTTTATAGATATGGAAAAAAAACTAACAGCAATCAAGTAGTTGAAAATATTCAATTATACATTAGCCATGTAATTATAACAAGGCCAGGATTAACATGAAAAAGTATTTCATCCTGAAAATGAACAAGTAAGCAAGAAGCAATGAACCACAACTGAGGCCTAAAAGGTCAAACAGGGCAAATTTAACTATTTGGGCAAAGTATAAAATACTTCACTGAATTTTCCCCCTTCTGTGGCAAGGTTTTGGGTTCAATCCCCAGTCAGGACACATACTTGAATCAACCAATGAATGCATAAAATCGGTAGAAAAACAAATTTTTTTTTTCCTCTCTCTCAAAATCAATTTTTTTAAAAAGGAATTTTTTCCCTTCCCAGTAATAGGGCCAAGGGTACAGTTGTAAGAATAGATCTTATGTAATGGGGTAAATTGGTTAATAAAATACTCACTTTCTTTGCTCTGATAGCAAAACAAATTAAGAACACAAAATTTCCAATTAAAAAATGAAAACCATTTGATTTCACTAATTTCAAAACATTTCTTTGGCAAAGGAGGAATAGTTAGAAAACAAAAACCTTCCTATAACAATGACATAATGTAGTATAAGAATAATACTTAAACCTATATTTTATAGGTAAAGGTAATATGTGAATGAAGATACCCCTTACAGTTTCCTTTAATATTTCCCCTATTTGGCTTATAATATTCTTAAAAGGTTAAGTCATAGAAGGTGCAAATATCTAATCATGTGTTTAAAATGCTTGTTTCCTCCACTCAAAGCAAAGATTCTCATGGGTAATGACAGGCTTCCTTATTTTTTATCCCCTGGGACTAGACTAACATGCCAGAATAAAACCTCAATGAGTATTAAACTTTTTAAACAGGGGGCCAGTTCACTGTCCCTCAGACCGTTGGAGGGCCGGACTATAGTTTAAAAAAACAACAACAAAAAAACTATGAACAAATTCCTATGTGCACTGCAGGCCTGGGACGTGTCGGCTGCTAAGCAGGACAGGCAGTGGCACTCGGCGGGCCGCAGTTTGAGGACCCCTGGACTAAATGATTATCCCCTATGTCTGTGGTTCCCAACTAGAGGGAGGCTCCAGAAATGCCCTTAGGGAGTATTTTAAAATTATGCCTGTTTCCACAGAAAAATAACTCAGTAAGTCTGATAAGACCCCGTCTCTGTCCCTGTATACTTCAAAAACTCTGCTAAGCATTCTGACATATAAATGTAATTCATATCAAAACCCACATATATAATAACATATATAATAAAATGTAAGGGCCAATCTAGGACTTGAGAATTTAATCGAAAACATTTTTATCTCAGTATCAGAACCTATTCTCTTCTTTAACAGAAAAGATTATAGTAAAATGCTTTGGGAAATTCTTAAGAATTGACGATATCATAGATAACTAATAGCACCTGAACCCAAGAGTTAACATAAATTAGCAATAGGCATATCTGATAGGGTTTTTCCCCTAGTGCTAGCAAGAATTTTTAACTATGTATTTGTACAAATAACGAAACCAGAATTAACACTACAGGTGAGCATGATGAAACCAAAGCACAAGGTATTAGAGTAAGGCACTCTTTTTCAAATTAAATAAATATGGAGGTCATTATAAGATCAAGCATCCTTCAGTCACACAACTGTCCTACAAATTAAGTTAGCTAGCTATAGATGTCTTGAGATTCTTAAAAGAAACACATGCAAGACAGTGTATCCACCCTCAAGGCTCACTGGGGACAAGTTCAATATATCCCTAAGTCAGTGGTCGGCAAACTCATTAGTCAACAGAGCCAAATATCAACAGTACAACAACTGAAAGTTCTTTTGAGAGCCAAATTTTTTAAACTTAAACTTCTTCTAATGCCACTTCTTCAAAATAGACTCGCCCAGGCCGTGGTATTTTGTGGAAGAGCCACACTCAATGGGCCAAAGAGCCGCATGTGGCTCGCGAGCCGCAGTTTGCCGACCACAGCCCTAAGTGATCAGTTGGGTACATGGTAGTTCTCATAGTCCTTGAAGACAGAGGCCAAAAAGGTATTCACTCGTAATTTCAAAAACTCGTGTTAGCTAAATTTTAATTCACAGTATTTAAAGTTAAATCCCATTTCAATGCTAAATGGAAGAAAAAGGGCTTACTTCAGGTAGCCAAGACTAACATGACATTCACCTAACTATAAAACAGAAAACGATATGGTTCAAAACACCAGTACAGCATAGAGTTTAAGAGTGTAAATTGATCTGTATCTCAGTTACTTACTAGCTGTGTGACAATAGTAACTTAACCTCTCTGCCTGTTCCCTTAAGTATAAAATGGAATGGTAAGAGCATCTATCTCTCAGGGTTGTTGTAAAGATTAAATTAGTTGATACAATGGGTTTAGAAACAGTGTTGAGTACACAGTAGATACTATGACCAAGCTATTAGTAGGTTCTAATCCCAACTCTGATATAACCCTGGGAGTTTTTTTCTTTAACATGTCTCTCAAGATTCCTAATCTCAAAATGGGAACAATAATTGTACCTGCTTTCTTGAGTTATAAGATTAAATGAGTTAACACAAGTGTTTCAAATAGTTCTAACACGCTGAACACACAAAGCATGAAGCTATTCTTGCAGGCTTGGTTCACATTATATTTTATGTCAAGTTCTCTCAATATCCCCCAAACACATGCACTGTAGTTATTTTGTTTAATAGTAAAATCACTACTGCTCCCAAATATCACCAATCAACTTGGAGTTTCTACTTTTGATTATTGTTGTTTAAGAAATAGCTTCATTAGACCATATTACAGCTCGTCTAAAATAAAGAATTCAGCAAAAACCAAACAAGGTTTTCTGATAAGGCTGCTTGGTCTAAGAAATATTCGAACAAAAATTGTAAAAACATAAGCTTTAGAACAAAATAAATTCAAAGGCTTAATCAAATGAACTATCAATGGTTAGTCGGACAATAAGCACTTCATTAAAATAAGATATATCTTAGTATTTGGAATTGGAGGCTTTCAAAGAACTCAAAATAAATAGATACATGACACAAGAAATACCATACTAACATCAATGCCTACTTGACCTCATTATTTCTAGAACAAAAGTACCCTCTCTCAATTGTTGTCCATTTCTAAAATTCTGTTTGGAACTGAATTTCTTTTTAAAGTCTCACTGTATGACTCTGACAGCAATTGCTGAAAACCAAAGCATACGCAAGTCAAAACTTTTCTATAGGTTAAAAAAAAAAAAATACAACAGCGATTTTTCCAATTTGTTAGGTGTCATTATATCAAGATTCTATGCTATACACATCTTCAAAATATTTACATGACAAGCAAGTAAAAAGAGTACTTGGCTAAAAAAAGTTCTTTAATAAAAGTTTTGAAGATTAAAGTGATAGTAAAATAGCAGTAATAATAATCTGAGTGCCACGTGCCAGTTCAAAGCCACACATTAATCTATTTAATATAGTACTAAAAACAAAACAAAAATCTAAAATTTGTTTTGCTCACTGTTGCATCCCCAGTGTCTAGAACAGTGCCTGCTACATACTAGGCACTCAAGTATCTATTGTTCATATTAAATATTCATTTTTATAGAAGCACACAGATAAGTTGCCCAGTCCTAGAATTCTAACTGGAGCATTTCTGCTCCAAAGTTCACACTCTTAACCATTACAATGTCTCTCTAGAGCTTTTAAATCATTAAAAGTGGTGTCACAGCAGCTGATTATCACCTGAAAAAGAAAAAAAATCAATGAGACCCTCCTTTAAAATGTTCTGTTCCACATGTATAAAAAGCTATGGACTTGAAATTATTCCACATCTCAGTGGCCTGAATCCCCAAAGATTAAAAAGGTTTTGATTTGTACTAAATATTGTTTTTTTTTGCATTTAACTATGCTGTAAAATATAACTATGCTTCTCCAATGTGCTGCTGGCCTTCAAAGGGGTCACAGAAAAGGGTGTTTAAATAATCCTTTAAGCCTTAATTCCTCGTTTTTCTTTTCCATCTTCTCAAATATATAAAGATTTAAGTTTATATTTACATAAACCAACAATGACAATGCAATGATGACCTAAAACAAAATCAAATCATCAATACATGGAGTGAAGATCTAAAACTTCATCGTCAAATACAGCAGTTTTTTCAAATAAACACCAGTGACACGTAAATGTAAAATTAATCAGTATCAGGCCTATTTTAGTAAAGCCAAGAACTTGCATTTCCTTCCATGCACAACCCTTTTTAAAAGATTCTAACCTACAACCTCCCCTGTCTCCTAGTTTTAGTAAGGCTGAATTTATTCCATGACATTTTTTTCAAGTTAGCTGTAAATACTCCACCCTCCTGGATTGTGCAAGAACCGAACACATCACACATATACACAAGTTACAAAAAAGGGAAATACGGTCTGAGATTTTGAATATAGCTAAGTATTGAGCAGGAGGTCTTAGCGCAGTGTACAACCTAATGAAAAAGTTAACCTTTAACAAAGAATATTATTTCTTATTATTACAAAAGGAGATGCCGGAAAAAGCCTGAACCAGTTAAAGCAGCCGCCATCTTAAAATGCGGGATAGAAGTTAGAGCAAGAAAATGAGACTAAACCACCGGAGGTGGAGGTTCCGCTCACCCAGAGGCCTGAAATGCCTCCCCCCCTTTTTTCTCAACCGAGATCGACAGGTTAGTATCAAACGTTTCAAGTAGCGAATCAATCTTCCCAGAGGGTGCTCTTAAATGGGCCGAGGCTAAAATAGGTACGCCTAACCTTAGCCTACTGCCATCGCACCCCTTCTCCCCCATCCCCCCAGCCAAAAGAGAAAGAAAGCTTCCAGAAGGCTGTTACATCAGTTCCCGGTGTGCTTCTGATAAATAGCTTCGGGGGAAAAACCTGAGCCATAGGAAGTGGCAACACTGTGTCAGCTCCTCTCCTCCCAACACCACTTATTCTTGTGTAACCAGCCCAGAGTGATGAAGAGTTTCTGACTAGACTCATTCACTGCTCCTCTGGTGTTAAGACAATTCCACCCCCACCCCTAATAAAGTTCAGGACCCGCCGGATTTCTGCGATCTTTTCCCCGCTGAGTTTCCTACTTTTCTTCTCCCTAGAAAGCCTAGAACCTTGATCTTACAATTAAGTTTTCAAGCACCGAGAACAGGAAGCGCCATGACATCTGCGGGAGCGTCTCCCCTCAATTTTGACCCCTAAACCAGATGAACTCTTCCTTTAGAAGCAGAACCAAGGAGCCTGAAATCACTCTTCCCCACCCCAAATTTGCACCAATTTCACTAAAACATACTCAAGATAACACCCCACCTGCCACGAGTGTTCTGTTCACTAGCTTTAAACCTCTCTTTCTTCACAAAGTATATCCGCGTTCCCCATCCCCCAAAGGAAGAAAGATCCAAGGCAGGCTACTTTCAAAATTACACGTCCGTCCCCCCCCCCCCCGCCCCCCGCTTCCACCGGGCCTGAGCCTTCCTTTCCTCCCACGGCCCCATCGCGTTCAGCTCCGTGGGTTACCTTATTAATCCGTTTCAGCGCCATAGTCTGTGCTTTGCGTCTGGCTCCTCACTATCTCGGTGTGTGCTCAAAGGTCCGGCCAAAACTCTTGATTACCCCGGCGGCAGGGAAGGCTTGTCTCTTCGTCTCACACCGGCTCTGCCAGACACAGGCGCCTTTTGCAAAAACGAAGCAGATCAGCACACGCACAGGCCCCGGAGAGACCCCGATGAATCCAGGTCCCTTAAAACCGCCGGGATCCGGGGAGGGTGGGGTGGCGTGGCAAAGCCACCAACAGCTTCTATGCCGCGCTTCGGGCCGAAGAGGGGGACCGGGAGGAGCGAAGGGGAGGCTACAAGTTTTACTTCCCGGCCTCTCGAAAGGAAGAGCCCGGGTGGGAGAGGAAGAGGCGTAGGAGAAAGGGGTGGGTGCGGGGCAGGGTCCGGAGCCCAGCAGAGGAGGAGCCGGGGCCTAGTCGGCGCTATGCCGGCGTCACTGGGGCAAAGAAAGGCTAGGGGGAGGGGGAAACGGGAGGCTCGGGGCCGACGCCGGGCTCCTTTCGGTTTCTACTCAAAGGTGCCGGGGAGGGGAAGGAAATAAAGAAGAGAGGCTAGATGTGTGTTGCTGTCCCCGCAGCTACAGCTATTCTGTGTCGCCCCTGACGCCACCGTACACTCCGCCTTCCAGCGCGCTCCCGCCCAGCCCCCGCCACCACGAGCCCGGGCAGCCCCAGAGGCTCCGGCGGAGGCGCGAGGACGCGCCCATTCCCCCTCCCCCTGAAGCAGGAGAGGCCCCGGCTCCTCCACTCTCCCCACCCTACCCCACCCAACAGGGCTGGCCACTCGAGCCGCCCAGGGCCTGCGTTCCCCCTCTTACCCGGCCGGCCAGTGAGCCGGCCTCCCTTCCCTTCCCCTAGCCGTCCACACCCACGCGTACTGAGGGGCCGGGGCCTCCCTCTGGCTGCGGCCTCGGCCTCCTCCCCGCGCGGAAGCTGGGTGCCTCCCCGGCCCTACGGGGCTCACGCGCACGACACAGCCACAAGATGTCCGCTCTGACGGAACTACTGCCAGCTGCCACGCTCCGCCCCTCCCCCCCGCCTGCCTCTTCACCGCTGCGGATCAGTCCGCCAACGCCGCCTTCGCGAGCACAGGACACGTCTAAGGGTGCGGGGAGACAGTTTACTTCCCACGTCCAGGGCCGAGTGTCTGCGCTACCCACTTTTCCTTCTTTTCAGAACACCACCTTCTTACAAAACTGATCGGAGGTTGGACTGGGAGGGCGGGGGCCGAAGGCGGGTCATGGGCTGGGGGGGGGGGAAGAGAAGAGGGGCGGCGGAAACCCTTAGACTCAGAGAAGCATCGAGAACCGGAAGGAGTCCATAGCAGGAAGGTAATGGAAACGGCAGCTGCGCCGTAGAACCCCACGCCCCTCCCAGTAGCGTCCCCCAGTTTTCTCACTTGGTATGGAGGCGGTTCTCGCGATAACCTCGTGGCTGGTTTACCGGAGCTGGAGGTCTGCAATGACTTAAGGGCAGTTTTGTGCACTCTTCCTGATGTGGGCCCGCCCCCAAACCCACAAACTCTCGCGAGATTGAATAGGCACCGGTTGGAGCTGGGAAGGGCCGTGGCCGGGAAGCACCGCCCCTGAATGCTTATGCTGGTGGGAGGGAGAGGAAATGGAATTCCCCGGACTGGTAAGAGCGCGCGCCGACACATCCCTCTCACGCGCCCAATCAGGAATGTGCGGTGGGAGGCGCCGTGGACTAATTACTAGATACTTTTAGTCCGGGTTGACCCGGGCTTTTGAAGTTTGTGGTGGAGCAGGTGAGAGATCTTTACTCTCCTGCGGGTCTGGCCCGGTTAACCATTGGGCGGAGGCGTATCCCAGCATGGGAATCGTAATTTAAAATAGAACCTAGCGGACCGCTGATCGGCGCTTCCATCAGCCGAAATCTAATGTATTTCTGACCTGAGAGGATCAATATACTGAGAAGAGCGGATCCATATAGACCTGTTCCCATAATTTGAGCAGCCTAGGAATCAAGCTCAACTGTGAATTTAATAGATGGGGAATAGAGAGAGAGACGGGCTGTTTGCTGGTCTGTTAAGCAACCGGCACCATCCGCCAAGGTTTAGGTATGGAATAATAGACTTACTACTCCTTTCCTCCTGTTATGTTTTTACTCCTTGAACCACAGCGTTGCGAAACTCAATCAAGAATTCAAAGTTTTGGGTCAGAAAATTCAATATTTAGTGAAACATTCAGGGGAAGAAATATTAGGATAGGATTGGCCTGTTTTAATCTGCTGGGTCTGAAGTATTTTGCTCTCTAGTGTTTCTTTCTGGCAAAAGTTAGTAAGACAATTTTAAAGTCATTTAAAGGTAGCATTGACCTGCTTAAAGTTTTCTAATATTCCTTAATGATCCCACTTAACGAAGTGGAGCTCTTTAAGAATTAAATAGAAAGACAAACTTGTTTTTAAAATACACTTTTTAAAAAGGGAAACAGCAAGTTATTTCCTCTTACAAGAAAGTATTACCTAGTAAAAACTTCATAGGTCTGTTAAGTTAGCTAATACATACTGTTCAAGAGAACTTAATAGTGTCATTAGGGCAATTAGTGAAACAGTGTTTCTCAAACCAGTCGCTATTGAAATCACCTAGGGATTTTGTTGAAATGCTGATTTTGATTTAGGCCAGGATGAAGCCTGAGATTCTACATTTCTAATAAACTCCAGGTGATACAGATTATTCTGGTCAGAGCAACTCATTGTCAGTAGCAAAAGCACTAAAGTGCTCACCTCCTGGCCTACTGGACTCCCCACCACCAACCAATAATCTTTTCCTTTGTTCTTTTTAACCAGTCTAATAGAGTAGGAACACAGGGTTAGGCAATTGGAATGGAGGAAGAAATCCAGGTTTGACTTCGGGCTCTGTCACTTCCCATATGTGTGCTATTGTGTGGTTACTTAGTTTCTTCAACACTTAACTAGGCACAGTAATAGCTGTTGTCCTTTCTCACAGGCTTATTGTGTCGTTTAGATGTCATAATGTATGTGGAAGGACACTGTAGACTACAGTGGAGTATAAATGTAAGTTATTAAAGTAACCAGTGAGACATTAACTGGCCATAGTGTGAAATAAATCTGTAAGCATAATAGTAAGGGTAATATTTATGGAACACATTACCAGATACTATGCTTGTTAACCCCCTTTATAAATAAAGAAATTGATGCAGAGATTAAATTACTATCTCAAGGTCACACCGCTAATAAATGGCAGAAATAGAATTTGAACCCATGCCATTGACTTCAGAGTATTGAATGGGATTTCATATTGTCTCTTAATTTAGAAAGTAGGAGAGTAGGATGTTTTATGTTTCTACTTTCAATGCCATCTGAATCTAATTTTATATGACTAATTTCCCCATCTATTTATTTTGTTCTTTCAGAAGCCAGGCTTCAAGGGTGGTAGGAAACATTCCTACCTTGAAGAAGCTAATTTGTATTACTTCAATTTAAACAATCTTCAGTATGAAAGTATCATGAAACATGTTAATGCTCAGAATTAACAGAGCACAGAGGACTGGGACAGAGTTCTTGCATTTTTTTAGTGCTACAAACCACATTGGCAGTTTGGTAAATGAACTCTTCTCAGAATAATGTTTTTAAATGTATAAAATAAAACTTACAGTATTATAAAAGAAAACATTTTGAAATAGTCCCAAAATATTTTTTTAAAAATTGATATAGGAATAATTGTGCTTTATTAAAACATTTGTGATGGGTCTAGAAAGACCAAATTTTTGAAATGACGAACATAATTATTTTCAGAGTTTGCAACAGTTGTGATATAAAGTATCTGTGATTCTTTTGGTGACACAGATATAGATTTGTTGCTTATATTCAAAATTGAAGGAAATGTGAATTTTCAGTTAGAGATTAGTAAAAATACAGATGTAATTTTTTCGCATCCAGGTTCACATCCTGACTTCTATTCATGAACTATATGTTAAAAAAGTCTTTGGTAGAGTCAAGTAGGCTTATTCCTGTGATTCATCAAGAAAAAGCTTAATTGCCACCAGTATATTCTCAAAAAGGCATGAGCCCAGCTTGAGTGGCCCATTGGTTGAGCGTTGAACTATGAACCAGGAAGTTGCAGTTCAATTCCTCATCAGGGCACATGCCCGGGTTTATGGGCCCAGCCCCCAGTAGAGGGCGTGCAGGAGGCAGCCGATCAATATTTTTTTTTCTCATCATTGATGTTTCTATCCCTCTGCCTTCTCTGAAATCAATAAAAAATATATTTTTAAAAAAGAAGGCATGGAAGTGTGTAATAGGTTTAGGAAATAGTTTTATCCCATTTTTTTTATACCTATAAAGTGCCCTTATGGAAAATTTACCTATCCAGAATGGTTCATTTCCCAACCATTTTGGATAACTTAGATTTTACTATCTTATTCATTATACACCTTCACAAATAAGATGGGGTGGAAGAACACAAACGGAAAATAATAAGGTTGAAAGAAATTAAAATACTGTATATTGAAAAAATTTTAAATAAGTGTTAATAATTATTATTTGAAGTACTGTATGCTAGGTCCTCATTATCTCTTCAAATCCCTTTTGTACAGATGAAACACTAAAGTTCATATAATAATTAGTAGAGCTAGGATTTAAACCTGGCCTCAAGGCTTACACTATTTTTTTTAAGTATTATTTTTATTGTTTTCAGAAAGAAAGGGAGAAGGATAGAAACATCAATGATGAGAGAGAATCATTGACCAGCTGCCTCCTGCATGCCCCCTACTGGGGTTTGAACCTGCAATCCGGGCATGTGCCCTCTCCTGGAATCCAGATTTTATATTCACAACTAGAGGCCCGATGCACAAAGATTCGTGCAAGAAGGGGCCTTCCTTCCCCTGGCTGCCGGCATCGCCTTCACTCTGGCTGGAGCTGCCTTTCCGCCTTCCCACGCTGCCCAGAGGCCCAGAGTGGCTGGGGAAGTGTGGACCGCCTGTGTTGTTGTCATGGCGACGACGCAAGTGTCTTACCCCACCCCCAGCCACTCAGCGGCTACATATGCAAATTAACCCGCCATATTTGTTGGGTTAATTTGCATACTCCTGATTTGCTGGTAGGCATCGTGAAGGTACGGTCAATTTGCATCTTACTCTTTTATTAGTGTAGATGCATGTTTACATACTCTGCTTGGAACTTATTCAGCTAAATGTTACTTCATATTGTCTACAGGAAAATCAAATGTGTTTCTATAGTTTACCTGTTCAGAATCTCATATTTATGATCAAGACAAGTCATGTGGTTTAGGAGACTGTGCTTTATTTCATGTTAAGAACATCATTTTGATCTTAAGATGGTTTTTGGCACATAATGGACCATGAACAAATGTTTGAGGTAAAAATAAATTGGAATATTTTCTTACGTATACATGAATGTTCAAGTAGCATTATTCATAATAGCCAAAAGTGGAAACAACCCAAATGTCCATCAGCTGGTAAATGAATATATAAAATACAGTATATCTATATATAATAATATTAGTTAATAAGGAACACAATACTGATATATGCCACAACATGTATCTTTTTTAAAAATGTTTTTTAAAATTGATTTGTAAGTCAGAGAAAAACGTTGATGTGAGAGAGAAATATCAATCAGTTGCCTCAAATATGGACCCTGATCAAGGACTGAACCTGAAACCTAGGCATGTGTCCTGATCCGGAATTGAACCTGATGATGCTCCAGCCAGGGCTCCAACATGTATCTTGAAGCTTGAAAATATTCTGCTTAGTGAAAAAGGTCAGACACAAAAGGCCACATATTGTAGGCAAATCCACAGAAACAGAAAGTACTAGATTACTGGTTGCCATGGACTAGGGTCAGGGGGAATGGGAATGACTGCTAATGAGTTTGGGGTCTTTTAGGGAGAGATGATGAAATACTCTAAAATTAGATAATGGTAATGGTTACACAACTCTTAATATATTAAAACCCAATGAATTGTACACTTTAAAAGAGTGAATTTATATGTGAATTATCTCAATGTAAACTTTTAAAAAATTAAAACCAAAATGTGAAATCAGTCTGGAAATATTTTCAATATCTCATAATACTTATCAGGATACTGGTGATAAATAAGATATGGCATCCTTGTAAAATGTGAAACATTTACAGCCAGTAAGAGGTTTTTCCTTCAAAACAAACAACAGTGCTTATTTTAATATAATAATAAGCATTTGCTGTCAATTAGTCTTAGAGGTGTCTTCATCAATATTTCCTTAATGAAATAGTGATTAAAAATTAATTTTAAATAGCATTTTATTTCTTTGAAAATTAAAGCTCATAATTATGGCCAGAAATAGGACAATACACCAAATTTGGCTTACTTTATAGAATTTTTTTTAATTTCAAAAAAAATGAGGTTGAAAATCCTCATTTTAGATAAGGATTTTGAAGGTGAGATACTGACAAAACTAAAACAATTTAGCAACAAGTTTTGATGTCCTTTAGTCAAGGGAACACAATCCATGGATTAGGGAGTACAGTACCTCACAACTGGTGGAACACTACTCCCAAGGGATTTGGAGCAGGAGTGAGTTTTATAGAGCATTACAAGCAGCAACCCAGAGATCGGGTATGTTTCGCTAGAAGGTTGGGAATTTTCTTGTAAGGCTAGCAGGTGCTATTTCCTGGGGAAAGGTCAGCTATCTATATTGCTGAGTTGGAGAATTGTTTGTGATTGGTGTGGGTTAGGTTTCCTTGACAGGTGTTTCCTGTAAGTGCAGGTTGACTTAGATTTGTGATGTGGCCAGGCCACTGGGCAGCCACCGTTTTGTGGGTTCCAATATATAAATTACCTTTATCAGTACTTAACTAAAAGCAAGGAATCAAGATTAAAATTACCTCCCACCAATAATTATAACTTTTAATTTCAATAAATACAAAAAACCTAAAGTAAACAGATAGGGTTTGATTTAGACCAAAAATTATTTTACCAATATTATATTTGATTGTTTAAATGTATCTATGAAAGATTTTTTATTTTTTTGATTCATGAAGATATTACATATGTGTCCTTATTCCTTCCTTGCACCCCCCCTCCCCTCCGCTCATGCCCTCACCGCCCTGGTATCTGTGTCCATTGGTTATGCTTATATGCATGCATACAAGTCCTTTGGTTGACCTCTCCCCTTTCCCCCCCACCCTCCCCTACCTTCCCTCTGAGGTTTGACGGTCTGATCGATGCTTCTCTGTCTCTGGATATGTTTTTGTTCATCAGTTTATGTTCATTATATTCCACAAATGAGTGAGATCATGTGATATTTATCTTTCTATGACTGGCTTATTTCGCTTAGCATAATGCTCTCCAATTCCAATTTGGATACCTTTTATTTCTTCTTCTTGTCTGATCACTATGGCTAGCACTTCCAGTACTATATCTAACAGGAGTGGTGAAAGTGGAAATCCCTGTCTTGTTCCTGTTCTTGGGTTCTTGCTCCATGCTGTTGCAAATGGTAATAATTCCTTCTTTTTAACTGCAGCATAGTATTCCATTGTGTAGATGTACCACAGTTTTTTAATACACTCATGTGCTGATGGGCACTTAGGCTGTTTCCAAATCTTAGCTATGGTGAATTGTGCTGCCATGAACATAGGGGTGCATATATCCTTTCTGATTGGTGTTTCTAGTTTTTTTGGATATATTCCTAGAAGTGCGATCACTTGGTCAAATGGGAGTTCCATTTTTAGTTTTTTGAGGAAACTCCACACTGTTCTCCACAGTGGCTATACCAGTTTGCATTCCCACCAGCAGGGCAGGATGGTTCCTTTTTCTCGGAATCTTTGCCAGCACTTGTCATTTGTTGATTTGTTGATGATAGCCATTCTGACAGGTGTGAGATGGTACGTCATTGTCGTTTTGATTTGCATCTCTCGGATGATTAGTGACTTTGATCATGTTTTCATATGTCTCTTGGCCTTCTGTATATCCTCTTTCAAAAAGTGTCTATTTAGGTGCTTTGTCCATTTTTTTTATTGGGTTATCTTCCTTTAAGTTCTATGAGTTCCCTGTAAATGTTGGAGATTAAACCCTTATCAGAGATAACATTGACAAATATGTTCTCCCATGCAGTAGGCTTTCTTATTGTTTTTTTTTTAAATAAATCTTTATTCAGATTATTACAATTATTTCTCCTTTTTCCCCCCATAGCTCCCCTCCACCCATTTCCCACCCCACCTTCTGCCCTTACCTCCCCCCCCACTGTCCTCATCCATAGGTGTATGATTTTTGTCCATTCTCTTCATGAACCCCCCATATCCCTTTCCCCCTGAGAATTATCAGTCCACTCCCTTTCTATGCCCCTGATTCTATTATATTCACCAGTTTATTCTGTTCCTCAGGTTTTTAATTCACTTGATTTTTAGGTTCACTTGTTGATAGATATGTATTTGTTGTTCATAATTTTTCTCTTTACTTTTTTCTTCTTCCTCTTCTTTAAGAATACCTTTCAGCATTTCATATAATACTGGTTTGGTGGTGATGAACTCCTTCAGCTTTTTCTTATCTGTGAAGCTCTTTATCTGCCCTTCAATTCTGAATGATAGCTTTGCTGGGTAGAGTAATCTTGGTTGTAGGTTCTTGCTATTCATCACATTGAAAATTTCTTGCCACTCCCATCTGGCCTGCATAGTTTCTGTTGAGAAGTCAGCTGACAGTCGTATGGGTGCTCCCTTGTAGGTAATTAACTGTTTTTCTCTTGCTGCTTTTAATATTCTCTCTTTGTCTTTTGCTCTTGGCATTTTAATTATGATGTGTCTTGGTGTGGTCCTCTTTGGATTCCTTTTGTTTGGGGTTCTGTGGGCTTCCTGGACTTGTAAGTCTATTTCTTTCACCAGGTGGGGGAAGTTTTCAGTCATTATTTCTTCAAATAGGTTTTCAGTATCTTGCTCTCTCTCTTCTTCTGGCACCCCCATAATTCTGATGTTGGTACGCTTGAAGTTGTCCCAGAGTCTTCTTACATTATCTTCAACTTTTTGGATTTTTTTTTTTGCTTTTTGCTTTTTCGGTTGAGTGTTTTTTGCTTCTTTGTATTTCAATTCTTTGACTTGATTCTTGTGTTCCTCTATTCTGTTTCTGGGTCTCTGTATAATATTTTTTATTTCAGTCAGTGTATGTTTAATTTCTAGTTGGTCCTTTTTCATATCTTCGAGGGTCTCGTTATATTTATCGGCCTTTTCTAGGATATTCTTAAAAAGTCTTATAACCGTGGTTTTGAATTCTATATCCAGTCGTTTCTTTTCCTCCATTTCTTTCGTTTGTGATCTGATTCTTTGACCCCGCATTTTCACTGATTCCCTGAGTTGGTAAGGTAGATATTTGTGCTAGGTTTCCAATATGGCCCAGTGGGTCTGCTTCCCCAGTTAACCTGAGGTGGACACTCTTGGTGCACCCCTTTGTGGACTGTGTGTACAGCCTTGTTGTATTTAAGTCTTTATTGTTGTTGGTATCACTGGGAAGAATTGACCTCCGGGCCAGTTGGCTGTAAGGATCAGCTGTGTCTATGCTGGGAGAAGTTTGGTGCTGGAGACAGCCTTATAGGATTAGACTTGCCAAATTGCAATAGCCTCTGTGCTCAACTTGGATGGGGTGGAGTCTCAGTCTTGGCTTCCTGTCAGCCTTGCCCTTGCGCGCATGTGCGCTTTCAGTCCTCCGCCTTCCCCAGTTCGAGTCTCCACCTGAGAGTCCAGACTCCCCCAACAAGAGCGTGGGTCCCCATGGGCTCGCCTGGAACTGGGGTTCACTGCAGTCAGAACTGGGGCTCAGTGCCGTCAGGAGCCTCTGACTCCCTTCCACTAGGGAAAGCCTGTGGCAACCTCCGCAGCCTTTGTGCGCACTGGCACGCGCGCGCATGCGCACTTTCAGTCCTCCGCCTTCCCCGGCTCCCGAGTCTCCGCCCGAGAGTCCAGACTCCCCCCACAAGAGCGTGGGTGCCCAGGGGCTCGCCTGGAACTGGGGTTCACTGCAGTCAGAACTGGGGCTCAGTGCAGTCAGAATCCTCTGACTCCCTTCCACTAGGGAAAGCCTGTGGCAACTTCCGCAGCCTTTGTGCGCACTGGCACGTGCGCGTGTGCGCACTTTCAGTCCTCCGCCTTCCCCGGCTCCCGAGTCTCCGCCCGAGAGTCCAGACTCCCCCCACAAGAGCGTGGGTCCCCAGGGGCTCGCCTGGAACTGGGGTTCACTGCAGTCAGAACTGGGGCTCAGTGCAGTCAGGCTCCTCTGACTCCCTTCCACTAGGGAAAGCCTGTGGCAACCTCCGCAGCCTTTGTGCGCACTGGCCCGCGTGCGCCTTCAGACTTCTGCCTTTCCCAGCTCGAGTCTCCGCCCGAGAGTCCAGACTCCCCCCGTAAGAGCGTGGGTCCCCAGGGGTTTGCCCGGAACTGGGGTTCAGTGCAGTCAGAACTGGGGTTCAGTGCGGTCGGAGGCTTCCTTCCCCCTTCCGCCAGAGAAAGTCAGCCAGGCTCTCAGCCGCCCTTCCTCTCTGCGCGCACAAAGCCCCTTTGCCGTACCTCCAATTCTATGTGAGATTTTCTCTTTCCTTCTAGTTGTAGAATTTTCACTCAGCCAGCTTTCCTGTGGTTCTGGATGGTGTCCGTTCTGTCTTTTAGTTGTAGTTTTGAAATTGTTGTGCGAGGCAGCAGTTTAGGTGTTTACCTATGCCGCCATCTTGGTTTCTCCCTCTTATTGTTTTGTTGATGGTTTCTTTTGCTGTGCAGACGCTTTTTATTTTGATGTAGTCCGATTTGTTTCTCTTTAGTATCCACTGCCCTACGAGCTTTATTGGTGAAGATATTGTTACAGCATATGTCTGAGATTTTGTTGCCTGTGGATTCCTCTAAGATTTTTGTGGTTTTCCATCTTATGTTTAAGTCCTTTATCCATTTTGAATTTATTTTTGTGTATGTTGTAAGTTGGTGGTCAGGTTTCATTTTTTTGCATGAAATTTTATACTGTCCCAATTTTCCCAACACCATTTATGGAAGAGACTGTCTTGACTCCATGGTATGCTCTTGCCTCCTTTATTAGATATTAATTGAGCATAGTGGTGTGAGTCAATTTCTAGGTTCTCTATTCTATTCCATTGGTATATATGTCTGTTCTTGTGCCAGTACCAGGCAGTTTTGAGAACAGTGGCTTTGTAATACAGCTTGATATCTGCTATTGAGATCCCTCTTTACTTTGTCTTCTTCCTCAGGATTGCTGCACACATTCGTGGGTCTTTTTTTATTCCATATAAATTTTTGGAGAGTCCATACTAGGTCTATGAAATATGCCATTGGTATTTTAATGGGGAGTGCATTGAATCTATTGATTGCTTTGGGTAGTCTGGACATTTTAATGATGTTGATTCTACCAATCCATGAACATGGTATGTTCTTCCATCTGTTTATGTCTTCCTCTCTCTCTTTTTTCAGTGTCCTGTAGTTTTCCGAGAACATGCCTTTTATCTCCTTAGTTAAGTTTATTCCTAGGTATCTTAATTTTTTTTGATGTGATGGTAAATGGGATTGTTTTTTTAATCTCTCTTTCTGCAATTTCACTATTGGTGTATAAAAATGCCATAAATTTCTTGGCGTTATTTTGTATCCTGCTACATTGCCAAATTCATTTATTAAGTCTAATAATTTTTTGATGGAGTCTTTAGGATTTCTATGTACAGTATCATATCATCTGCGAATGACAGTTTTACGTCTTCTTTTCCAATTTGGATACCTTTTATTTCTTCTACTTGTCTAATTGCTATGGCTAGCACTTCCAGGACTTTGTCGAACAGGAGTGGTGAGAGTGGGCATCCCTGTCCTGTTCCTGTTCTTAGGGGAAATGGTTTTAGTTTTTCCCCATTGAGATGATGTTGGCTGTAGGTTTGTCATATAAGGCTTTTATTATGTTGAGATATGATCCTTCTATTCCCACTTTGCTGAGGGCTTTTATCAAGAAAGGGTGTTGGATTTTGTCAAATGCATTTTCTGCATCAATTGATATGACTGATTTTTATCTCTCAATTTGTTTATGTGATGTATCACGTTTATTGATTTGCCAGTATAGTACCATCCTTGCATCCCTGGGATAAATTCTACTTGGTCATGGTGTATGATCTTTCCGATGTATAGGTGGATCCGATTTGCTAGAATTTTGTTGAGGATTTTGGCATCTATGTTCATGAGGGGAAATTGGCCTGTAATTCTCTTTCATTGGGTTGTCTTTATCTGGTTTTGGTATTAGGTGAATGCTAGCTTCATAGAATGAGCTTGGAAGTGTGCCTTCCTCTTGATTTTTTTTTTTTTTTTGAATAGTCTGAGGAGGACAGGTTTTAGTTCTTCTTTGACTGTTTGGTAAAACTCCCCTGTGAAGCCGTCTGGCCTCAGCCTTTGTTTGCTGGAAGCTTTTTAATGACTGCTTCAATTTCCTCCATAGTTATTGGCCTATTGAGATTTTTAGATTCTTCTTGATTGAGTTTTAGAAGGTTGTATTTTTCTTGGGATATATCCATTGCCTCTAGGTTGTCTAGTTTGTTGGAGTAGAGTTGTTCATAGTATTTTTGTTAACAATCCTTTGTATTTCTGTAGGTCTGTTGTTTTTTTTGCCTCTTTCATTTCTGATTTTGTTTATTTGGACCCTCTCTCTTTGCTTCTTGGTGAGCCTGGCTAGAGGTTCATCAATCTTGTTTATCCTTTCAAAGAACCAGCTCTTGGTTTCATTAATCTTTTGTATTTTTTTTTTTTTTGGCCTCTGTCATTTATTTCTGCTCTGATCTTTATGATCTCCTTCCTTCTGCTCACTCTGGGCTTTTCTTGTTGTTCTCTTTCTAATTCTTCAAGTTGTAGAGTTAGATGATTTATTATCATTTTTTCTTGTTTTTTGAGGTAGGCCTGTAGACTGCTTTCACTGTGTCCCATAGATTTTGGATTGTTGTGTTTTCATTGTCATTCATTTCCAGGATGTTTTTAATTTCTTCTTTGATCTCTTTGGTAAACCAATCATTTTTTAATAGCATACTGTACAGCTTCCAAGTGTTTGAATTTTTTTGATTGTTTTTATTGTAGTTTATTTCTAATAATATGCCATTGTGTTCTGAGAAGATGCTTGATATGATTTCAATCTTCTTGATTTTGGAGAGACTTTGCCTATGACCCAATACGTGGTCTATCTTTGAATATGTCCCATGTGCACTTGAAAAGAACGAATATTTTGAGGCTTTGGAGTGAAATGTTCTGAATATGTCAGTTAAGCCCATCTGATCTAGTGAGTCATTTAGGATAGCTGTTTCTTTTCTGATTTTTTTTTTTTTTTGTCTAGAGGATTTATCCAATGATGTATATGTGGTATTACAGTCTCCTACTATGATTGTATTGTTGTTGATCTCTCCCTGGATATCTTCCAGGAGTTTTTTATGTATTTGGGTGCTCCTGCATTGGGTGCATGTATGTTTACCAGGGTTATATCCTCTTGTATCGATTCTTTAGTATTATGAAGTGGCCTTCCTTATCTCTTGTTATGGCCTTCACTTTGAGGTCTATTTTCTCAGATATTAGTATTGCTACCCCAGCTTTTTTTTTCCATTTCCATGCCTGGAAGGTATTTTTCCATCCCTTTACTTTCAGTCTGTGTGAGTCCCTTGTTCTGAGGTGGGTCTCATGTAGACAGCATACATATGGTTCATGTTTTCTTATCCATTCAGCCACTCGATGTCTTTTGATTGGAGCATTTAGTCCGTTTATGTTTAAAGTTATTATTGATAGGTACTTGTTTGTTGCCATTTTTTTTGTATGTGCCTGTGTTTCTCCTTCCCTTTTTATTTCTTCTTTTTACACTAGTCACTTCAGCATTTCTTACATTGCTGGCTTTGCGGTGATAAACTCCCTTAGCCTTCTTTTGTCTGTGAAGTTCCTTATTTCACCTTCAATTTTGAATGATAGTCTTGCTGCATAGGGTATTTTGGATTCAGTCCCTTGCTTTGCATCACTTTGTAAACTTCCTTCCATTCATTTCTGGCCTAATGTATTTCTGTTGAGAAATCATTTGATAACCTAATGGGAGATCCCTTGTATGTAACTTTCTGTCTCACTCTTGCAGCCTTTAAGATTTTCTCTTTGTCCTGAACGTTTGCCATCGTAATTACAATGTGTCTTGATGTGGTTCTTTTCGGGTTCATCTTGTTTGGGACTCTCTGTGCTTGTGTGACTTTTTTGTTCCCCACATCAGGTAAGTTTTCTGACATTATTTCTTCTAACCCTTGTTCCTCTTCTTGTCTTTCTGGCACCCCTATTATTCGTATGCTGCTTCGTTTCATGTTGTCCCAAAGCTCCCTTAGGTTCTCCTCCTGTCTTTTAGTTTTCTTCTCCAATTGCAGTTCAGTTTCGGTGTGTTTTGCTTTCCTGTCTTCTAATTCGCTAATTCGGTCCTCTGCTTCTCCTAGTCTACTATTGAAATATTCCATAGTGTTTTTTATTGCAGCCACATCATTCTTTATTTCTTCTTGATTCTTACATAAGTTGTTTTTTTCATCCATCTGGTTTATGAACTGTATGACCTTATTCTTAATTCTTTCTCTGACATGTTGCACGCCTCCATTTTACTTGGCTCCTTTTCTGGAGATTCCTCCTTTTTCCTTTGGGGGTTTATTTGTTTTTTAATTTAATAAATCTTTATTGTTCAGATTATTACAATTGTTTCTCCTTTTTCCCCCATAGCTCTCCTCCACCCAGTTCCCACCCCACCTTCTGCCCTTACCTCTCCCCCACTGTCCTCATCCATAGGTGTATGATTTTTGTCCAGTCTCTTCATGAACCCCCCATACCGCTTTCCCCCTGAGAATTATCAGTCCACTCCCTTTCTGTGCCCCTGATTCTATTATACTCACCAGATTATTCTGTTCCTCAGGTTTTTAATTCACTTGATTTTTAGGTTCACTTGTTGATAGATATGTATTTGTTGTTCATAATTTTTATCTTTACCTTTTTCTTCTTCTTCCTCTTCTTCTTAAAGAATACCCTTCAGCATTTCATAAAATACCGGTTTGGTGGTGATGAACTCCTTTAGCTTTTTCTTATCTGTGAAGCTCTTTATCTGACCTTCAATTCTGAATGATAGCTTTGCTGGGTAGAGTAATCATGGTTGTAGGTTCTTGCTATTCATCACTTTGAAAATTTCTTGCCACTTCCTCTGGCCTGCATAGTTTCTGTTGAGAAATCAGCTGGCAATCGTATGGGTGCTCCCTGTAGGTAATCAACTGTTTTTCTCTTGCTGCTTTTAAGATTCTCTCTTTGTCTTTTGCTCTTGGCATTTTAATTATGATGTGTCTTCGTGTGGTCCTCTTTGGATTCCTTTTGGTTGGTTTTTTTTGCGCTTCCTGGACTTGTAAGTGTATTTCTTTCACCAGGTGGGGGAAGTTTTCAGTCATTATTTCTTCAAATAGGTTTTCAGTATCTTGCTTTCTCTCTTCTGGCACCCTCATAATTCTGATGTTGCTACGCTTGAAGTTGTCCCAGAGGCTTCTTACACTATCTTCAACTTTTTGGATGATTTTTTCTTTTTGCTTTTTTGGTTGAGTGTTTTTTGCTTCTTTGTACTTCAATTTTTTGACTTGATTCTGTGTTCCTCTAGTCTGCTGTTGGGTCTCTGTATAATATTATTAATTTCAGTCAGTGTATGTTTAATTTCTAGTTGGTCCTTTTTCATATCTTCAAGGGTCTTATTATATTTATCAGCCTTTTCTAGGATATTCTTGAAAAGCCTTATAACCGTGGTTTTGAATTCTATATCCAGTCGTTTGTTTTCCTCCATTTCTTTCATTTGTGATCTGTTTCTTTGACGCCACATTTTCACTGCTTCCCTGAGTTGGTAGGGTAGATTTGTGTGCTAGGTTTCCTATATGGCCCAGTGGGTCGGCCTTCCCAGTTAACCTGAGGTGCACACTCTTGGTGCACCCCTTTGTGGACTGTGTGTACAGCCTTGTTGTATTTAAGTCTTTATTGTTGTTGGTATCACTGGGAAGAATTGACCTCCGGGCCAGTTGGCTGTAAGGATCAGCTGTGTCTACGCTGGGAGATTTTTGGTGCTGGAGACAGCCTTATAGGATTAGCCTTGCCAGATTGCAAAAGCCTCTCTGCTCAGTTTGGAAGGGGTGGAGTCTCAGGGCGGAGCAGACAGTCTTGGTTTCCCATCAGCCCTGCCCTTGTGCACAAGTCTCCAGACCTCTGCCTTCCACAGTTCCCTAGTTACTGCCTGACAGTCCAGATTTCCCCCATAAGAGCGTGGGTCCCCAGGGGCTTGCCTGGAACTGTGGTTCAGTGCAGTCGGAACTGGGGTTCAGTGCAGTCAGGAGCTTCCGACTCCCTCCTGCTAGGGAATGCCTGCGGCAACCTCCGCAGCCAGTCTTTGTGTGCACAAGCGCCTCCAGACCCCTGCCGCCGTGGCTCCCCTGAGTCTCCGAGTCTCCATGTGCCCTTCTCTCTATCTGACGATCCAAACTCCCCCTGTATGAGCCTGGGTCCACAGGGTTTCACCCGGAACTGAGGTTCAGTGCAGTCGGAACTGGGGTTCAGTGCAGTCGGGGGCTTCCTTCCCCCTCCTGCCAGAGAAAGCCAGCCAGGGACTCAGCCACCCTTCCTCTGTACACGCGTGTCTCCGTACCTCAGCCCTTTGCCGCTCCTTCTCCGTGAGCTTTCCTCTTTCCTTCTAATTGTAGAATTTCCACTCAGCCAGCTTTTCTGTGGTTCTGGATGGTGTCTGTTCTGTCTTTTAGTTGTAGTTTTGAAATTGTTGTGCGGGGCAGCAGTTTAGGTGCTTACCTATGCCGCCATCTTGGTTTCTCCTCCTTTTTTTTTAATTTAATAAATCTTTATTGTTCAGATTACAATTGTTTCTCCTTTTTCTCCCCATAGCTCCCCTCCACTTGCTTCCCACCCCACTCTCTGCCCTTACCTCCCTCCCACTGTCCTCATCCATAGATGTATGATCTTTGTCCAGTCTCTTCCTGCACCCTCCATAACCCTTTCCCCCTGAGAATTATCAGTCCACTCCCTTTCTATGCCCCTGATTCTATTATAGTCACCAGTTTATTCTGTTCCTCAGATTTTTAATGAACTTGATTTTTAGGTTCATTTGTTGATAGATATGTATTCGTTGTTCATAATTTTTATCTTTACCTTTTTCTTCTTCTTCCTGTTCTTAAAGAATACCTTTCAGCATTTCATATAATACTGGTTTTGTGGTGATGAACTCCTTTAGCGTTTTCTTATCTGTGAAGCTCTTTATCTGACCTTCCATACTGAATGTTAAGTTTGCTGGGTAGAGTAATCTTGGTTGTAGGTTCTTGCTATTCATCACTTTGAATATTTCTTGCCACTCTTCTTTGGCCTGCATAGTTTCTGTTGAGAAATCAGCTGACAGTCGTATGGGCGCTCCCTTGTAGGTAATTAACTGTTTTTCTCTTGCTGCTTTTAATATTCTCTCTTTGTCTTTTGCTCTTGGCATTTTAAACATGATGTGTCTTGGTGTGGTCCTCTTTGGATTCCTTTTGTTTGGGATTCTGTGCACTTCCCGGACTTTTAAGTCTATTTATTTCACCAGGTAGGGGGAGTTTTCAGTCATTACTTTTTCAAATAGGTTTTCAGTATCTTGCTTTCTCTCTTCTTCTGGCACCCCCATAATTCTGATGTTGCTACGCTTTCAGTTGTCCCAGAGGCTTCTTACACTATCTTCAACTTTTTGGAATCTTTTTTCTTTTTTCTTTTCCAGGTGGGTGTTTTTTGCTTCTTTGTATTTCAAATCTTTGACTTGATTTTTGCATTCCTCTAGTCTGCTGTTGGGTCTCTGTATAATATTATTTATTTCAGTCAGTGTATGTTTAATTTCTAGTTGGTTCTTTTTCATATCTTCGAGGGTCTCAATAAATTTATCGGCCTTTTCTAGGATATTCTTGAAAAGCCTTATAACCGTGGTTTTGAATTCTATATCCAGTTGTTTGTTTTCTTCTATTTCTTTCATTTGTGATCTGTTTCTTTGACGCCACATTTTCACTGCTTCCCTGAGTTGGTAGGGTAGATTTGTGTGCTAGGTTTCCTATATGGCCCAGTGGGTCGGCCTTCCCAGTTAACCTGAGGTGCACACTCTTGGTGCACACCTTTGTGGACTGTGTGTACAGCCTTGTTGTAGTTAAGTCTTGATTATTGTTGGTATCACTGGGAGGAATTGACGTCCAGGCCAATTGGCTGTGAGGATCAGCTGTGTCTACGCTGGGAGAAGTTCGGTGCTGGAGACAGCCTTATAGGATCAGACTTGCAAAACTGCAAAAGCCTCTGTGCTCAGCTTGGATGGGGTGGAGTCTCAGGGAGGAGCCGACAGTCTTGCCTTCCTGTCAGCCCTGCCCTTGCGCACGCACCTCCCGACCTCTCCCTTCCGCGGCTCCCCTGAGTTTCTGCCTGATAGTCCAGATTCCCCCCATAAAAGCATGGTTTCCCAGGGGCTCTCCTGGAACTGGGGTTCAGTGCAGTTGGAACGAGGGTTCAGTGCAGTCAGGGGCTTCCGACTCCCTCCTGCTAGGGAAAGCCTGTGGCAATCTCTGCATTCAGTCTTCTCTGCGAGCACTCGCGTGCGCACGCCACCAGACCCCTGCCCGCTGCGGCTCCCCCGAGTCTCCGAATCTCCATGTGCCTTTCTCTCTACCTGACAGTCCAGACTCCCCCTGTATGAGCCTGGGTCCATGGGGTTTCACCCGGAACTGGGGTTCATTGCAGTCGGAACTGGGGTTCAGTGCAGTCGGGGGCTTCCTTCCCCCTCCCGCCAGAGAAAGTCAGCTAGGCACTCAGCCACCCTTCCTCTGTACACGCTTGTCTCCGTACCTCAGCCCTTTGCCACTCTTCTGATTCTCTGTGAGCTTTTCTCTTTCCTTCTAGTTGTAGAATTCCCACTCAGCCAGCCTTCATGTGCTTTTGGATGATGTCCATTCTGTCTTTTAGTTGCAGTTTCGAAATTTTTGAGCGAGGCTGCGGTTTAGGTGCTTACCTATGCCGCCAACTTGGTTTCTCTGGGGGTTTCTTGGTCTGACCATTTTTGCTCTCATGAAAGGATCTAGGTGTCGAATTGTGCGGGGGCTGCTCCTTGGGCAGCAGCCGCTCCTCTGGCAGCGGCTGCTCCTCAGGTGGTCACCACATTGGCTCCTCTGGTGGGTGCTGCTTGTGCGGCTGTTTGCAGCAATGGTGGCTCCTCTGGCTGATGGAGACGGGCTGCTCGCATGGCTGCTGCTCCTCGGACAGGAGTGGGGTGCTCACAGGGCTGATGCTCCTCGGAAGGGGGCGGGCTGCTCGCGCAGCTGCTGATCCTCAGTTAGGGACGGACTGCTCGTGAGTCTGCCGCTCCTCAGACTGTGACGGGCTGCGTGCGGCTGCTGCTCCTGGGGTGGGCTACTGCTCCTTGGAAGGGGGTGGGCTGCTCGCTCGGCTGCTGCTCCTTGGATGGGGTTGGGCTGCTTATGAGGCTTATGTAAGATTTCTGTAGTAAAGTAGTGATGATAAATTTAAAATCCTTCTATTAAAGTTAGGAATGATTGTGGGGATGTTGTACATAGTGGTTCTAAATCAGTGGTCGGCAAACTCATTAGTCAACAGACTGGCAAATTGCGTCTCGCGAGCAACAGTTTGCTAACCACTGTTTTAAATAATCAGATCCATATAGTGTCTTAGTGATGTAATGAAACCATTTATGTGAGGCTTTTAAAAAATATATATACTAGTACCTGTTGAATTTTTTCATTGCACATAACACATGGCACTAAAAGAATGAAACTAACAAACATTACTCTATTAAAAAAAAAAAAAACTTGGCTCATTTGGAGTTGAAGAAGTGTGACAGTTTCACAGATATCCCATCATCAAAGCATGCTAAATCTCAAAGTTAATGATTACATAATAATGAAATTGGCTTTACTATATGTACCTGGTAAGAAAACAGTATGACACAGATTTCCCATCTTACAAAAAGTCCCATAAAAAAAAAAAGAGCCCTGGGTGCTACAGTGCTGAAATTCAACTCTCTTAAGACTGATGTAGCCCCCACTCCAAAAAAGTGAGAGTTAAGATACAATTAGATATTCACAGATTTATATGAATTTAGTTTTCCTTCTCACTAATGGAGAGAAGAGGAAGATTACTTTGGAGCATTTTAGTGGTAGGACATTGGAGACTCATAGGTGCAGAAAGAAGTGCAAAGGAAAATGTTAACGCCTAACACTATTTTTTGGGGAACTGGGAATGAGAAAGAAACCCTTTTTTCTTGTTCCTCCTCTTTGCTCAAACACTACAAGGTTTCCTACCCTAGAAAACAGAATTCAGGCTGCCACCATTGTGGTTAAGTTTCATATAACTTAATTGCCTTTTGTGTACTTGCCAGCTTGAAATCTAGTCACCATAACATTGTTCACATATACTAGTGTATTCTGCCTTCCAGAAAGCCTCCCTGCTTACCATACAGTTTTAAAAAACATCCATTTATAATATGGGACTGCTTTTGCTGCAGGTTGAGCCAAAAACAAGAGACTGTCATAGTGTCAGTGATATTTAGGTCTGACTGAGGTAACAGATGTTTTAGGTTCACGCCAAAGAAGGTTGATATAGTAGAGATCTGTTGATAGAATCACTCCCATTCTCCTAATTGTTCATTTAAAATTTTGTTGAATGCCTAATATGTGCCAGACCCTGAGCTAGAAGCTAAAGATATATAGATGAAAGACCTAGATGTCACCTTTAAGAACGTCTTTTAGAAAGCATTTGAAATCTTCCTTCCTGGCAGTGTTGTCAGTTTGTCTCAAATAAACTCTTATATAAAAAAAGAACACCTTTTAATTGGGGAGACCATTGAGAATCAGATAATTACCATAATGTGTTCGATGACATGAATGCATGTAAGATGAGGGTAGTAAGAGAAAGTTTCTCGTGGAAGAGAGTTATCTTTAAACAAATGAAGGTGGAAAAAAGAAAAGGGAGAAAGGCTCCCAGACAGAGGGAACAAAGACAAGTATCAGAGAACTTGACCTGGTAAGTAAGTTTCCAAAGTACTTTAGCTGCAAGGAGGGGGCTGGGAGAGAAAGAGAGAGTAGAGGGTGGTGGTGGAGGGTATTGGTGGTGGGGGAGAAAGAATAAGAAGAAATTAAATGAGACAACAGCTCTGGTGGGGGATGTGCAAGAGGCAGCTGATAATGTTCCTCTCCCTCTCCCTTCCCCTCTAAAATCAATAAAAACATATTTTAAAAAATAAATGAGACAAAAGTTGAAAGACAAAGTTGGATGGATATCTTGAGGGCCCTAACATGCCATGTTAATGACCTCAGATAATATTCTGAAGGGTACAGGATGGGAGTGTTGAATCTTTAGCATAAAAAAATCTTGATCAGATTTTAATTCCAAAAAGATAACTATGATAGCAATGTGGAAGATGTAATGAAAGTGTGTGTTGGTGTAGAGACTAGAGGCAAAGAGACCACTTGGAATGCTATTAAAGTAATCTAGATGAAATGTGGTTGTGAGAAAGACCTAAAATAGTTGCAGTAATTAATAGTTGCAGATACTAAGGACTCATAGTATAGGAGGTAACTTTAAACTAACATATTAAATGTGGAAAAAATATAAACTAATAAAATTAATATCAGCTACTGTATTTTTACTTTTTACAAATTGCCTCTTAAAACAAAAAATTACCACAATTTAGGTTTTTAAAATTTGGCATGTCTCTACTATGCTGTGTGTTCCACATATAATAACAAGTTTTCTCTACTAGAACCTTTAGGAGACCTTTGTTCATTCTTTCATTGGTGTCATTTGGCTTTCACATTGCCAGAAAGAAGCATTTTTTAAAATTTATTTTATTGATATTTTACAGAGAGGAAGGGAGAGGGATAGAGAGCTAGAAACATCGATGAGAGAGAAACATCGATCAGCTGCCTCCTGCACACCTCCCACTGGGGATGTGCCCGCAACCAAGGTACATGCCCTTGACCGGAATCGAACCCGGGACCCTTCAGTCCACAAGCCGACGCTCTATCCACTGAGCCAAACCGGTTTCGGCAAAAGAAGCATTTATTATCTATTTCTGTTCTCATTTGCTTAAGATAAAGTACTATTACATGTGCAAACAAGATCATAAATCTAAACACAACACAGGCTCTGGAATCACATGGCAGTACTTAGTTATAAGTGGGAATCAAGGTGATGTGGACTGTGCTTATGTTAATTATTATAGATTAATAAAATAAGTCACAAAAAGGAAAAATATCTGGTAGAGAATTAAAAGATTCTAGTTTGAGAAACACTGATATAGAGGTTTTAAAAATTCTGTTGTCACATACCTAAAGTCAAATTTGTTGTCTGATCTTGTGACTCCTGAGTAGAGCCAAGAAACGCTAGGGCAGGTAGGACAGATGAGTAAATGGGGTTATAAAGTGAAAGTAATGGGAGAAAGAAAGGGCATAGATACATTTCAAGGTTCATTCCTATTCAGGGATCAGAATATGATTTCTAATAAAAAAAAGAAGTTATGTCTCCAGGTCTACCCACACAGGGCTTTTCTCTAAATCCAGCCTCTCTGTATGTGTTACAGCCTGTGAGAAAATGTTCCACAGTGTTTCATTGATACAGCAGGAATGATCTATCTCTTTCCCCATCTGAATGAGGCATCCTACTTTTCTATTTTGTTAGCAAGAAATTGTCTTAGCTTTAAGCAATAATAGTTACTTCCTATGCTTTAGGGCAGGGGTGGGGAACCTTTTTTCTGCCAAGGGTCATTTGGATATTTATAACATCATTCACAGGCCATATAAAATTATCAACTTAAAAATTATGTTGCTATGAAAAAAGCTCCTAGATTTATGGAATTTCGAGTCCCGCCTGCGGTTGCCTTGATAGGGCCAAACCAAATGATAGGGCCTGCACGCTGGAAGTTCCTCACCCCGTAGGGCAAGTATTCAAGCAAAGCAGGAAGAATTGGATTTAGGTTAAAATCATATTGAGTTGTTGGATGAAAGCTTTAGAAAGTTGGAGATTGGTTGCCAAAGAATCTGTACATTTATACTTGGGTGTTACTGTATGGTTTAGGTTGGCTCTGAGGCCCGCTTTCAGTGTCAGATTGGTTCACCCACATTCCCCTCCACTGCAATTATCAATTGCTTCCTAACATGAACCAACAAGTTTTCTCTTCTGTTCACTATGGTAAAGTATAATCTCACAGGATTAATTTTTCCTTATACTTTTGTTCCTAAAGCAAGTTTGTGTCCTAAGTTTTCATAGGGATTTCTATTTCTGGTATTAGGACTTTTGTTTATATATGATTTAAGCAAATAGCTGAGAGTATGAAGGTTAGCAGGAGAGTAGCTAAAGGGATAAAGAACTAAAGAATTCTCATTTGATCCTGGTTTCCTTTTTACCACCACCCCAAAGCCCCCACTAAACAAATTAGACTTGATAGAAAAAGTCACAAGATTCAACTATTTTTTAAAGGAAATTTAGAAATGGTTGTTGTCATAGTTTCTTTGTGTAACAAATTAGTACAAAACTTAGTGACTTAAAAACCCCAGTTATAGATTTGGAGCTCAAAAACCTGAAATGGGTCTCACTGATCTAAAAGTATAAAAGGGTTGGTTCTTTTCTGAAGGTTATAAGGCAGAATCTGTTTTCTTGCCCTTTCTAGCTTCTAGAGGCCACTAGCATTCCTTAGCTCATGGCCACCCTTTCCATCTTCAAAGCCAGCAAGGCTAGTTGAGTCTTCCTCACATTACATCACTCTGACACACTCTTCTGCCGCCTTTAATTTATCAAGACCTTTGTGATTATAGTGGGCCTACACGGATATTTCAGGATAATCTCCCCACTTGAAGGTAACCTTAATTCCATCCACAACCTCACCCCCTTGCTATGTAACAACATATTCACAGGTTAGGGACTGGGATGTGGACATCTTTGGTGGGGGTAGGGAAGGGAGAGTACATTATTCTGGCTACTATAACTATTTATAATTCATTGGGTACTTGAGTTTAAGAGCAACTTTTCCCATCCCTCTATTGATTCCCACTTTGGTCATCCAAAAGATATTTGACCACCTATTCCAAATATCATGTGTCAAATAGTATAGAAATTTCAAATATACTGAGGAGAGAAATCTGTCAAATTTTGCCACTGATGACTCAGAATTTTAGTGAGGTTGACATAATTTAAATTTACATAGGTTGGAAAGTGAAAAAGTGGAGAGCATGGCCATGATAGGAAACTAGAAGAGATAATTAACTTAGAGCAGATATTTTCAACCCTTTTCATCTCGTGGTACACATAAACTAATTATTAAAATTCTTTGGCATGCCAAAAATATTTTTTGCCAGTCTGACAAAAATAAATAGGTATAATTTTGATTCATTCACACTGGACAGTTATTGCTGTGTTGGCTGTTGTCATTTTTTTTTATTTGACAATCTAAGGAAAAAGAGATCAGGTATTGCATGTTTAAAAAATTCTTGTAGCACAGTAATGTGCCTCTTGGAATATACCAGTTGAAAATTGCTGGCTTAGAGGAACTTAGGGTCAAAGGATATTTTTTAGAATGGGAGAGATTTGACTATGTATATAATCTAGAGGGAATCATGAGAAAGATGAGGTAAGAATAGAGGGTTGGAGCCATTTTCTTCATAAGATGTGATTCTACGTCAAAAATAGAGTACAGTTGACCCTTGAATAAAACAGGAGATATGGGCACCACCACCCCACCACATGCAGTTGTAACTTTTGACTCCTCCAAAACTTAGTTGTTTCTGAGTATCCTCATGGGATTGGTTCTAGGACCCCAGATACCCAAATATGCAGATGCTCAAGTCCGCTATATAAAATGGCATAGATCAATGCATGCAGTTGGCCCTCTGTATCTGTAGACTCCCAACAGTGGGTAGAAAACAGTACAGATATTTACTGACTAGAGGCCCAGTACATGAAAGTCATGCACGGGTAGGGTCCCTAGGCTTGACCAGCGATCAGGGCCATCTGCGGGGTGACCGGCGGGGCATTTGGGGGCCCCTGCTGGCACCCACCTTGGCTGACCTGGGGCCTGCAGGCTGGGGGCAGCTCCTGTGTTGAGCGTCTGCCCCCTGGTGGTCAGTGCGCATCATAGCGACTGGTCGTTCCACCGGTCATTCTGCCATTTGGTCAATTTGCATATTAGGCTTTTATTATATAGGATAGGCATATGTATAAGTGGACTTGTGCAGTTAAAATCCTTGTTGTTCAAGAGTCAACTATATTTGATTTTGAATGATACTTAGAGGGAAGATGATTAGAATGGGTAAAAATGAAGATAAATTTTAGGTGTGAGGAGGCAGGAAATTGACCATTATTACTAGTGTTCTCAACCTAGTAAAATAGGAAGGAGGGCTATGTGATGATTATGAGCTGGGCAAGAGAAACGTTGGTAAGTTTGGAATCACTGAAGAGGGAAACTAACCAAAGAAAATAAAAAATAAAAAAGGTAGAAGATCATGATTTCATAGGGGCTATTTTCCATGTGGTTGTATGATTTTTCCACCCCTCAGTCTTTAGAATGCTTTTGTGTATGTAATACCCATAGGATTTGTTAATAGAGGTTTCCATTGCTAATGTGTGAATATGTATATGAAATTCGTCCTTTTAGAAAATGGGGCTCTGGCTGGGTAGCTCAGTTGGTTAGAGTGTTGTCCCAATATATCAAGGTTGCAGGTTCGATTCCCGGTCAAGACACATACAAGAGTCAACCAATAGCCCAGCTTGTTTGGCTCAGTGGATAGAGCATTGGCCTGCAGACTGAAGGGTCCCGAGTTTCAGTCCTGTCAAGGGGGCATGTACCTTGGTTGCAGGCTGGATCCCTGGCCCTGGTTGGGGTGCATGCAGGAGGGAAATAATTGAGAGAAACATCAGTGTTTCTCTCATCTCTCCCCCTCCCTTCCACTCTGAAAGTCAATGGAAAAATGTCTTCGGGTGAGGATTAACAACAACAAAAAAAGAATCAATAAATGCATAAATAAGTGGAACAACAAATTGATGTTTTCTCTCTCTACCCTTGCCTCTCTCCCCCTACCTCTTTCTTTCTAAAATAAATATAAATAAATAAATGAAAATGGTACACTTTAGTACATTATATCTAAATATACTTCTGTGTGTGTAAAATCAGGAACTCTTCCTCAGAAATTAGTGTTCCCACCTCAAAAACTCAAGTGACAAAATAAAAGTTTATATGCCAAATAAGAAAGGGAGTGCAGAAAGAAATGAGGGTCATTTCAATTTAATATTCACTCAGTAGATCAGGCTCTGAGCATGGCTCATGGATAAAACTTAGATGATTTTCATATTTTGTTTTTCCCCAGGAGTCCTTAAGTCTGTAAAACTAAGGCAATGCCTGGGTTGGAGGCTGAGGCCTTGTCCACTCAGCTTCTTTAGCACTTTCCCTTCACCTCTTGTCTGCACTCCAACGCAGGATGCCTCAGAAGGTTCTGTGGATATCCCTAGTGTTCAGAACACCAAAAAACCAACGGTCTAGTGCAGGGGTGGGCAAACTTTTTGACTCGAGGGCCACAATGGGTTCTTAAACTGGACCGGAGGGCCGGAACAAAAGCATGGATGGAGTATTTGTGTGAACTAATATAAATTCAAAGTAAAGGAGCGGAGGGGAGAGCAAGAGAACCCTCCGCTCTTTCGGCTCTGCGGGCCGGATAGAACAGCCGAACGGGCCGGATCCTGCCCGCGGGCCGTAGTTTGCCCACGGCTGGTCTAGTGCATATTATTACAGAAGTCTCATAAGAGTAATAGTCATGTGTAAAACAATCTGAAATATGTTACGGACAAATATAAAGAGAGGCACTCAGAGAATCTGGCCTAACAGCAGACATGTGGTAAAGACATAAGAATATCAATTGCCTGACATCCCAGTATATAAGCCAGCAATGTCAGACATCCCCCAAAGGGTCCTTAGTGCTGCCACGGATGTGGGAGAAGCTCCCACCACTGCCACTGCGCTCGCCAGTCGTGAGCCCCAATTCTGGCTGAGCAGCACTCCCCCTGTGGGAGCGCACTGACCACCATGGGGCAGCTTCTTTGTTGAGCATCTGCCTGGTGGTGGTCAGTGTACGTCTCAGCAACCGGTTGTTCTGCTGTTCAGTCGATTTACATATTAGGGTTTTATTGTATAGGATTTTAGAAGATACTCATTATATTTGTATAACCACTCTGAGTTAAACTAAAGTTATTAATATTTCATTCCATTGAAGGCCTACAAGGTGACGGGCATGTCATGTAAATAGGAAGCAGAATCAGAAAGGTTAAATGACTTGTCCAAGTTGATAAGACCACTAATTAAAGTCCTATGATTCTAATGTCGTCATTCTTTTCATTACACTATGATGTCTCTCATTAACTCATATTTGGTCTATTACTGTAAATTCTTATGGGTTTCTTTGCCTCTTCTCTGGTTTATGTTGCATATCACTATCAGACTAAACACAGCTTTTATTAAAAGGTATCACAATAAAGAAATTTCCAGTGCTCTCCGATTGTATAGAGAAAAATCAAAACTTCATCTATGCTTTGGCCCATTAAACATACCTTGAAATTTCTTGAGATAATGCCATTGATATGAGAGAGACACATCCATTGGTTGCCTCTTGCACACGCCCCAACTGGGACTGGGGATTGAACCTGTATCCCAGGTAGGTGCTGTTTATTGGGAATCGAATACAAGACCCCTCAGTGTGCAGGCCAACGCTTTAAACACTGAGCAACACCAACCAGTGCAATGCTTTTGCTTTTAACAGTATTTCCCTTATTTGAGTTACAAATGCCTAAGAGTTACTGCAGGGGACCTGGACATTTATTATATATAAATAATATATATGTAAAATATGCAAATGCATTATTATATTTATTACATATTTATAGCTTATAGAGTAAATATATATATAACTACTACCTGTATGTTTTGATGGAGAGGGGGCAAGGAGCATCCAGTAAAATTTCTGACATTGAAAATGAGTCCTCACCCTGCTGGAGTGGCTCAGTTGATTGAGTGTCATCCTGTGGACCCAAAGTTTGCAGGTTAAATTCCTGATCAGGGCACATACCTGGGTTGTGGGTTTGATCCCTGATCAGGGCGAGTAGGAGAGGCAACCGATTGATGTTTCTCTCTCTCTCTCTCTTTTTTTTTTTTTTAAATATATTTATTGATATTTCACAGAGAGGAAGGGAGAGGGATAGAGAGCCAGAAACATCGATGAGAGAGAAACATCGATCAGCTGCCTCCTGCACACCCCCCACTGGGGATGTGCCCGCAACCAAGGTACATGCCCCTGACCGGAATCGAACCCGGGACCCTTCAGTCCACAAGCCGACGCTCTATCCACTGAGCCAAACCGGTTTCGGCTCTCTCTCTCTTTTTTTTTTTTAATCTTTATTGTTCAGACTATTACAGATGTTCCTCTTTTCCCCCCCATAGCTCCCCTCCACCCGATTCTCCCCCACCAACCCCATGCCCTTACCCTCAGCCACTGTCCTCATCCATAGGTGTAAGATTTTTTACCAGTCTCTTCCCGCACCCTTCACACTTCCTTCCCCCCAAGAATTGTCAGTCCACTCCCTTTCTATGCCCCTGATTCTATTATATTCACCAGTTTATTCTGTTCATCAGATTTTATGATCCACTTTGTTGATAATGTATTTGTTGTCACTTTGTTGTTCATAACTTTTATCTTTACCTTTTTCTTCTTCCTCCTCCTCTTAAAGAATACCCTTCAGCATTTCATATAATCCTGGTTTGGTGGTGATGAACTCCTTTAGCTTTTTCTTATCTGTGAAGCTCTTTATCTGACCTTCAATTCTAAATGATAGCTTTGCTGGGTAGAGTAATCTTGGTTGTAGGTTCTTGCTGTTCATCATTCTGAATATTTCTTGCAACTCCCTTCTGGCCTGCATAGTTTCTGTTGAGAAATCAGCTGATATTCGTATGGGTACTCCCTTGTAGGTAACTAACTGTTTTTCTCTTGCTGCTTTCAAGATTCTCTCTTTGTCTTTTGCCCTAGGCATTTTAATTATGATGTGTCTTGGTGTGATCCTCTTTGGATTCCTCTTGTTTGGGGTTCTCTGTGCTTCCTGGACTTGTAAGTCTATTTCAGCCTTGGGCAAACTACGGCCTGCGGGCCGGATCTGGCTGTTCTATCAGGTTCTCTTGCTCTCCCCTCCGCTCCTTTACTTTGAATTTATATTAGTTCACACAAACACTCCATCCATGCTTTTGTTCCGGCCCTCCGGTCCAGTTTAAGAACCCATTGTGGCCCTCAAGTCAAAAAGTTTGCCCACCCCTGGTCTATTTCCTTCACCAGGTAGGGAAAGTTTTCTGTCATGATTTCTTCTAATAGGTTTTCAATATTTTGCTCTCTTCTTCTGGCACCCCCATAATTCGGATGTTGGTACGCTTGAAGTTGTCCCAGAGGCTCCTTACACTATCTTCATATTTTTGGATTCTTTTTTCTTTTTGTTTTTCTGGTTGGTTGTTTTTTGCTTCTTTGTATTTCAAATCTTTGGCTTGATTCTTGGGGTCCTCTAGTCAACTGTTGAATTTCTGTATATTATTCTTTATTTCAGACAGTGTATGCTTAACTTCTGACTGGTCCTTTTCCATTTTTTTGGCATTCTCATTAAGATCCTTTAAGGCAGGGGTCCTCAAACTACAGCCCACGGGCCACATGCGGCCCGCCGAGGACATTTATCCGGCCCGCCGGGTGCCGCTGCCTGTCCTGCTTAGCAGCCGACTCGTCCCGGGCCCGCAGTGCACATAGGAATTTGTTCATAGATTTTTTTTAAACTATAGTCCGGCCCTCCAACGGTCTGAGGGACAGTGAACTGGCCCCCTGTTTAAAAAGTTTAAGGACCCCTGCTTTAAGATCTAAGTTCCTCGGAGGTCTCACTAAGTTTCTCGGAGGTTTCTAGAAGATTCTTGGGTAACCTTATAACTGTGGTTTTGAACTCTATATCCAGTAGTTTGCTTTCCTCCATTTCTTTAATTTGTGACCTGTTTCTTTGTCTCCGCATTTTGGCTGCTTCCTTGTATTGATGGAGTGGCTTTGTGTGGTAGGTGACCTATAGGGCCCAGTGGCTCAGCCTCCCCAATCACCTGAGGTGGACACTCTTGGTGCACCCCTTTGTGGGCTGGGTGCACAGTCTTGTTGTAGTTAAGCCTTGATTGCTGTTGGTACACTGGGAGGAATTGACCTCCAGGCCAATTGGCTGTGAGGACCAGTTGTGTCTATAATGGAAGAACTGCTGTGCTGGAGACACCCTTATGTGTCAGGATTTGCTTCACTGGGGCTTTGGTGCTCACTAAGTCTGCCTCTTGAGTGTGTCACTTATGGATGTAAGGAGTTGAAATCTGGTATCATCTCACACTGACCACTAGGTATACTGGCTCCTGGATCTCCAAGGAGGTGCAAGTCAGCTACTGCCTGCGGCCACCCAGCAGGAGCTATAGCGAGATCTGCAGATTTCTCCTCTTTTTGGGGGGTTTGGAAGTTTTGGAGCTGTCTGACCCAGCTGCAGTTTGTTAGGTTAAACTGCGAAAAGGCAGGCCATTCATATGCAAAAGCTGCTGCGTACAGTTTGGGTGGGTTTGTAAATTGGGTGGGGCGGGATCTCAGGGAATCACCAGGGTGTAGCAAGCAGCAATGGCTGCCAGTCAGTGGTCTCTGTGTCTCCGCTTTCCCGCACCCCAGCGCAGTAAATAATGATTCCCAAGAGAACCTCTGCGAGAAAGCCACCCTCACTTTCCGACCTGATGCCAGATAGTCCAGTTTCTCCCCGTAGTAGTCTGGGTCCCCAGAGTCTCGCCAGAAACTGGAGTTCAGAGCAGTCGGGAGCTTGTAAATCCGTCCCGATTGAAAAAAACAGCGCACCTAGTCATCAGCCCGATTCACGCGCCTCTGTACCTCTGCTTTTCCGCACCTCTGCACGTCCTACCAGGTCTTAATATGCCTTTTTTCTTTCCTTCTAGTTGTAGAATTTCTACTCAGCCAGCTTTCCCATGGTTCTGGGTGATAGTCGTTTTGTCTTTTAGTTGTATTTTTGGTGTGGTTGTGAGAGGCAGCACATACAGGTGTGGACCTTATGCCACCATCTTGGTTTTCTCCGATGTTTCTCTCTTATATCAATGTTTCTCTCTCTCCCTCTTCCTCTCTAAAAACAATTAAAACTTGTCCTTGGGTGAGGATTAAAAATCCTAATATATAAAAAGCTAGGGGCTGTCACAACCAAATGACCAAACAGCGGTGGGGGGGGGGGCGGTCCACAGCGGGGGCGGGGCTGCGGCAGAGTCCTCTCCGCATGCCTGCGCCAGGGGTCTGGTTCAAGTCCTGAATTGTGAGAGTGTGAGTGAGAATGACATTGGCTAAGGTACCAGCAGGCGGTTAGTGGGGGTGGAGTCAATCTTGGATGAGCAGGGAGGTGAGGCTGAGCAGAGGGCAGAGCCTTGGCCAGGAGGCCTGTGGTCTGGGTAAGGAAGCCGCTTCTCCGTGCACCTGCGCCAGGGGTCTGGTTCAAGTCCCAGATTGTGAGAGGGTGAGTGAGTATGACATATGCTAAGGGATCGGCAGGGGCTTAGTGCGGGTGGAGTTAATCTTGGATGAGCAGGGAGGTGAGGCTGAGCAGAGAGCAGAGCTCTGGCCATGAGGCCTGTGGTCTAGGTAAGGCAACCATAGGAGGGATTAGTCCTGGGGATGACACAGGACTTTAGCATTATAGAAGGAACAACTTCAGCCATCGAAGATCAAACTGTACACCCCAAATGCTTTTTCTTGGATGTTCCAGGTGGTAGTGGAAAAACATATCTTTATAAAGTTTTAATACGTTATAGTAGAGGTCATGGTGGTACTGTTTTACCCACAGCATCTACAGGAATTGCTGCAAATTTACTTCTCAGTGGAAGAACCTTTCATTCCCAATATAAATTACTAATTCCATTAAATGAAACTTCAATTTCTAGACTCGATATAAAGAGTGAAGTTTTTAAAACCATTAAAAAGGCCCTGCCGAAACCAGTTTGGCTCAGTGGATAGAGCGTCGGCTTGTGGACTGAAGGGTCCCGGGTTCGATTTCAGTCAAGGGCATGTACCTTGGTTGCGGGCACATCCCCAGTGGGAGGTGTGCAGGAGGCAGCTGATCGATGTTTCTCTCTCATCGATGTTCCTAGCTCTCTATCCCTCTCCCTTCCTCTCTGTGAAATATCAATAAAATATATTAAAAAAAAAAAAAAAAGGCCCAACTTCTCATTATTGATGAATGCACCATGGCATCCAGTCATGCTATAAACGCCATAGATGGATTACTAAGACAAATTATGAATTTGAATGTTGCATTTGGTGGGAAAGTTCTCCTTCATGGAGGGAATTTTTGACAATGTTTCAGTATTGCGCTGCATGCTATGCGATCAGCCATAGTACAAACGAGTTTAAAGTACTGTAGTGTTTGGGGATATTTCAGAAAGTTGTCTCTTAAAACAAATATCAGAGGAGAAACCAAGATGGCGGCATAGGTAAACATCTGAACTTGCGGCCTCACACAACCACTTCAAAACTACAACTAAAAGACAAAATGGACATCATCCAGAACCACAGGAAAGCTGGCTGAGTGGAAATTCTAAAACTAGAAGGAAAGAGAAAAGCTCACTGAGATTCACAGGAGCTGCGGAAGGCAGAGGTATGGAGGCGTGCGCGCAGAGAGGGCTGGCAACTGAGTACACGGCTGGCTTTCTCAATCGGGAGGGAGACAAAAACTCCCCACTGCTCTGAACACCAGTTCCGGGCAAGACTCTGGGGACCCAGACTCATACGTGGAGAATTTGGACTGTCTGCCAGCGGGCGGAACTCGAGGGTGGCTTTCTCTCAGAGGTGATTGCAGCGATTACCAAGGGACACTGAGACCCAGGGGCCTCTTAGGGCAGGGTTGACAGGAAGCCATTGCTGTTTGGTCTGCCCTGAGACTCTGCCCCATCCAAGCTGTGCGCTGAGGCTTTTGCATATGAATGGCCTGGTCCTTTGAAATGTAAACTTACCTATCAAACTGAAGCTGAGTCAGTGAGACCCAGAATATCCAAAAGAAGGCCCATGACCCCACAGCAGCTTGCATTGCTTCACAGCTGGGCCTCATCTGGGCACCTCCAAAACCCAAACAAAGAAGAGGAATCTGCAGATCTCTCCATAGCTCCTGCTGGGTGGCCTCATGCAGAGGTTAAATTAGCACCTCCTTAGAGATCCAAGAGCCAGTGTACCCAGGGGTCAGAGTAGGACCATCCAGATTACAACTCCTCAGATCCATAAGGGACACACTCAGGGGGCAGACTCAGTGAACACCAAAGCCCCACTGAAGCAAGTCTTGTCTCATAAGGGTGTCTCCAGCACAGAAGTTCTCCCATCATAGACACAGCTGATCCTCACAGCCAATTGGCTTGGAGGTCAATTCCTCCCAGTGATACCAACAGCAATCAAGACTTAACTACAACAAGATTGTGCACACAGTCCACAAAGGGGTGCACCAAGAGTGTCCACCTCAGGTAACTGGGAAGGCCGAGCCACTGGGCCCTACAGGACACCTAGCACACAAAGCCACTCCATCAACACAAGGAAGCAGCCAAAATGCGGAGACAAAGAAACATGTCACAAATGAAAGAAATGGAGGAAAGCAAACTACTGGATATAGAGTTCAAAACCACGATTTTGGGGTTTTTCAAGAATTTTCTAGAAAAGGGCAATAAATTTAGTGAGACCCTCAAGGATATGAAAAAGGACCAACTAGAAATTAAGCATACACTGTCTGAAATAAAAAATAATATACAGAGATCCAACAGCAGACTAGAGGATCACAAGAATCAAGTCAAAGATTTGAAATACAAAGAAGCAAAAAACAACCATTCGGTAAAGCAAAAAGAAAAAAGAATCCAAAATTATGAAGATAGTGTAAGGAGCCTCTGGGACAACTTCAAGCGTACCAACATCCGAATTATGGGGGTGCCAGAAGAAGAGAGAGGGCAAGATACTAAAACCTATTTGAAGAAATAATGACAGAAAACTTCCCCCACCTGGTGAAAGAAATAGACTTACACGTCCAGGAAGCACAGAGAACCCCAAACAAAAGGAATCCAAAGAGGACCACACCAAGACACATCATAATTAAAATGCTAAGAACAAAAGACAAAGAGAATATTAAAAGTGAGAGAAAAACAGTTTGTTACCTACAAGGGAGCACCCATACGACTGTCAGCTGATTTCTCAACAGAAACTATGCAGACCAGAAGGGAGTGGCAAGAAATATTCAAAGTGATGAATAGCAAGAACCTAAAACAGGGGTGGGCAAACTTTTTGACTCGTGGGCCACAATGGGTTCTTAAACTGGACCGGAGGGCCAGAACAAAGGCATGGATGGAGTGTTTGTGTGAACTAATATAAATTCAAAGTAAAGGAGCGGAGGGGAGAGCAAGAGAACCGGATAGAACAGCCGGATCCGGCCCACGGGCCGTAGTTTGCCCATGGCTAACCTAAAACCTAGATTACTCTACCCAGCAAAGCTATCATTCAGAATTGAAGGTCAGATAAAGAGCTTCACAGATAAGAAAAAGCTAAAGGAGTTCACCGCCAAACCAGTATTATATGAAATGCTGAAAGGTATTCTCTAAGAAGAGGAAGAAGAAAAAGGTAAAGATAAAAATTATGAACAAATACATATCTATCAACAAGTGAATCTAAAAATCAAGTGAATAAAAAATCTGATGAACAGAATAAACTGGTGAATATAACAGAATCAGGGGCATAGAAAGGGAGTGGACTGACAATTCTCGGGGGAAAGGGGTGTGGGGGGTGCGGGAAGAGACTGGACAAAAATTGTACACCTATGGATGAGGACAGTGTGTGGGGGGTAAGGGCAGAGGGTGGGGTGGGAACCGGGTGGAGGGGAACTATGGGGGGAAAAAAGAGGAACAACTGTAATCTAAACAATAAAGATTTAGTAAAAAATAATAAAAAGAAAAAGAATAAAGGAAATATTATATCAGAGGTCCTGCTTATAGTGAATGGTTAGTAAAACCTTGAGATGGCAAACTTGATAGTTTTCATTTAGGAATGGATATTATTAAAATCCCCTGTGAAATGATTTGTAACAGATCTATTATTAAAGCTACCTTTGGAAATAGTATATCTATAGATAATATTAAAAATATATCTAAACATGTGATTCTTTGTCCAAAAAATGAGCACATTCAAAAATTAAATGAAAAAATTTTGGGTATACTCGATGGAGATTTTCACACCTATTTGAGTGATAATTCCATTGATTCAACAGATGATGCATAGTTTCTGTTGAGAAATCAGCTGACAGAAATTTTCCCATCGAATTTCTTTTTTTTTTTTTATAATATATTTTATTGATATTTTACAGAGAGGAAGGGAGAGGGATAGAGAGCTAGAAACATCGATGAGAGAGAAACATCGATCAGCTGCCTCCTGCACACCTCCCACTGAGGATGTGCCCGCAACTAAGGTACATGCCCTTGACCGGAATCGAACCCGGGACCTTCAGTCCGCAGGCCGACGCTCTATCCACTGAGCCAAACCGGTTTCGGCTCGAATTTCTTAATATGTATTACTCCTTCGGGAATGCCGTGTCATAAATTAAAATTGAAAGTGGGTGCAATCATCATGCTACTGAGAAATCTCAATAGTAAATGGGGTCTTTGTAATGGTACTAGATTTATTATCAAAAGATTGTGACCTCACATTATCAAAGCTGAAGTATTAACAGGATCTGCAGAGGGAGAGGTTGTTCTGATTCCAAGAATTGATTTGTCCCCATCTGACACTGGCCTCCCATTTAAATTAATTCAAAGACAGTTTCCCGTGATGCCAGTATTTGTGATGACTATTAATAAATCACAAGGACAAACTCTAGACAGAGTAGGAATATTTCTACCTGAACCCGTTTTTGCACATGGTCAGTTATATGTTGCTATCTCTCGAGTTCGAAGAATGTGTGATGCTAAAGTTGTAAATACTTCATCCCAAGGGAAATTAGTCAAGCACTCTGAAAATGTTTTCACTCTTATGTGGTATACAGGGAGATATTAGAATAAGTTTAATTAACTTATCAGTCATTGTATCAATGTTGTTTTTACATCATGTTTTCATATGTCTTTGTTTTTATATTATGTTGTGATTGTTTATTAATAAATTTATATATTATTTTCATATACATTTTACTTATTTTCTTTCATCTCTGACACTTCTATTATAGAGAAAGGGCAAATAGCAATATTAAAATATTTCCTCTAATTAATTCCCTTTTAATGTTCACGAAGTTCGTGCACTGGGCCACAGTTCTATATATATTGATCTGGATAGTGGTCACATCACATTGCATATTTGGCACTTGAGCATTATGTCATCTCTCTTAACTGAAGTATATACATTTTAATTCCTTTAAAGAAAAACTCCTTAGAAGCCTTATGAATCTTATTCAACACAGCTTTTGTCCTTGCCAAAATCACAAAGCCTCTAAGAGACAAATATTTAATGGCATTCTCCAAGCTTTTCTTACCCTAATGTGCCTCACTCCCAACCCATATCTATCTCAACCATCTCCTCAATGGTGTCTCTATGTCTGAGCAGAGATTAAAGGTAACTGCCAACAAAATAGAGGATAAGAATGTTTGAGATCATTATATTCAGGATAAGCTCTAGGGTCCTTCCTTCTTCCACCAAACCAAAGTAAGCTCCCAAAAGGAAATTGAAAGGAAATCCTAATGTCAACACCAACCTTTTAATCATCACTTTGTATATCACTTTTATATTGCTCACTCTCATGAACGTGAACCTGTATCTAAATATCTTAATAGAATTTCCATTGTAATTGTACTTTGACAGTTTTGAATAGGGTGAAATGACAGATAATAAATTTACCTAGATTCCAATTAACACTTTTACTGATGGTTATTTAGTCCATGACAATCACAAATTTAAATTTAAACAATCCAGTGAAAAGCTGCTTTAAAAAGATTCCTTCCCTTTCTCACTTTAAAATGTAAGTACCAAGAAAAAAAAAAATGAACCGTAATTATTACAGCTAGCTGTATATTAAGTCCTACAAAATGAAAACTGGACCATGCGCAGTTTTTGGTTCTGTACGTTGTTGGCAAGTGAAGTTCAGAACTGGTATGAGGCACTGAATTAAGATACGGGATAGACAACACTTAGTCAGCAAGCACATTATTTCGGATATTTTACATCAAAACATGAAACAAAGTCACGTCAAGGAAGGTGTTTCAAGAGAGTGAAAGCTGTCTCCTTACGCCCCTCAATTTTTAAAAAAAATGTTAATAAAAATAACTAAAATTGAAAGATCTTCACGGATACTTCAGATGGTAGCAGAAACCCTGCAACAAAATATAAAAGAAACCCTAAGGCTTTATGTTCTTTTATCACGTTCCCAGTTTTAGTTACCCGAACAAAGAACTGATCTGCAGAGGGAACTGACAATATGTAAGGAAGGGCCATCGCGGGTCTTGTCTAAGTGGAAAAAACCTCCGGGCCTCGGAGAGGAGCTGCCACAAATTAAGGAGGGGCAGAGCTGTACTAGTAAGCATTTCAGTTGAGGTAGAACATGCTGCTTTTTAAAAAACCGGGCGTGTAGGGGTGAGGGAGCAGAATCAGGCACCGCGGAGGTGGAGGTCCTCTTAGGTGAGGATGCATTCCTAGAGCACCAACCTTTTCATGAAGAAGAGGCCGGGAGGAGGGTGGCAGAAGTAAAGAGCCGTCGGGGGAACCACTTTTGAAAGGCACTTTCAGATTACAAAGCACTCTCACAGGCTTATCTCCTCCACACAAGATCCTTTCTGCTGACCTCCAGCGTCTACAGACGTAAAAGGCCCCGCGCGAAGGCCCGCTTCAAAGTCCGGACCCAGAAGGGCCCACTACTGACCCGTTTCGCGGCTCCGAGCCCGCGGCCGCGCACGTCACTCGCCCGCTGCCAATCGGCGCCGGGCAGCTCACCTCCTCCCGGGTCCGCAGCCCCGCCCACCGCCGGGGCGCGGACTGCGAGCGCCCGCCGACCGCCTCTGCTCTTGGCGCAGGCGCTGCTGGGGCTCAGGGCTCGGGGAGGAGCGGACGCCGCCGGTGAGGATGGTGCTGGAGAGCGTGGCCCGCATCGTGAAGGTGCAGCTCCCCGCGTATCTGAAGCGACTCCCAGTCCCCGAGAGCATTACCGGGTTCGCCCGGCTCACAGGTAATCCCCATCCTGAACCCCTACCCATCCTCGTGAGCTCCCCCAGGAGGGGGCGGGGTGGGGGTGGGGCGTCTAAAAATCCTCGGGCCAAGGGGCGGGGCGGAGCTCGGCGAGTGGCGCGTAACCCCGTGACCCTGTGGCGCGTCGGCGCAGCCACCGAGGGTCGCGTGTGCTGCTTTCTCGGACGGGGCGGCTAGGCTCGGGGTGTTTGTCCTCGTCTCTGTCTCCGGTGCCCTTTCGTGGGGAGACCGGTTTTTTCCAGAGAAGTGGTGAGCTGGGATCTAGCTCATCTTACCATCGCTCTCTGCGGTCTGCTTGTTTTTTATCCCAGCCGCCGTGTGTCAGGCAGCGTGTTTGTGTGTGTGTGTGTGTGTGTGTGTGTGTGTGTGTGAATATGTTAGCGAGAGACACAGACATACACCATATGTATAATGCAGCTTTATTTAGTAAAAAGTTAGAAATAGTCTCATTCCCATAGGGAGAGATGACCTATCATGGGGGCATTTGAGGTCGCCTCTGTTACTATGGGTCTGGAGGCAGTTGTGATAACAAGTTGGAGGAAAGATATATTAGCCAAAAAGGCTTCCAAAGCTAGTACGGTGGTCCAGATTTTAGAAAATGAAATTTATTATATATATGTAACATTATGTACTTACAAATAAATAAGTAAGCCCACAACGCAGATTTCAAATCTAAAGGATGAAAATTTCCAGAATGCAGGCAACACTTGGGGAATTTTGTTGAGTTCTGAGCATTACTTTGAGTGGGGTATTTGTAAACCAGACTGATTGATTAGGATGTTTAAGGGGGAAAGCCACATTGATTCGGCCAACATTGAACTCCTGTTGAGTATCGGGATGTTAAGCATGTATAATTTGAGGTAAATAGGCTTGCTTACCTTGGAGCAGTCTGGAGATCTATGTTAACTGACTTAAAATACAGCATTTGGAAGCCTGACTGGAAGATTTATTTTGAGTAGACCAAAAGACAACTAGGACTAAATTAGTGAAAATTAGTTGGAGATGATTTTAGCTCCACTACAAGGAAGTTAAAAAAATTGTTTTTTAGTTAAGGAAAACTTTCCCCAAACAAGTGATTTGGGAGATTAAAATTATAATAAAACATAAAAAGCAAAATCTGGTGGGCAGATAGATTTATATGGGAAAACTAGATGACTGTTACAAATCTAGAGATTCTTTGAGTTATGGACAGAGTTGCTCTGTACATAAATGGTTGTGAGATATTAACATTTTAGATGTTAAAGGGTTTGGTAGAAAGCTTGTAATTGATTTAATAGAAACTCTGGTAACCGAATAATAAATATTAAACAGCTGAACATCAGAAGCCACATAAAAGTAACATAAAATGAAAAAACTGTTTCAAATCAAGTGTTTATAAACATCAAAGTCTTCTTTTGGTCCAAACAGTTTACTAGTATCTTGATAGAATTGCAGCAATTACGTAAATTCGTGTTTTTTCCCCCTTTATCATTTCTTTTACTTAAGCACTTTATTTTTATGTATTCCTCATCTTGTTCTAACTATTCTTATTTTAGATTAACATCACGGTAGGCCTAACCATTCCCCTGCAGCTGGAAATTTTGAATGTTTATATAAATATATGATCTTTTCATAATGCTCAGTGGTAAGTAGCCCTGTACCAATACTAATTGTGTTTTTTTTTTTTTCTTCTCTTTTGAATTATACCTTGGGTATAATAATACCAGGTCAAAAGGATGTTACATTTTGTGACATTTGTTCCCAGTTACCAACTTACTTTTTTAATAATTTGCTGAATTTTTAACAGTCAAGAAAAAAAAATGCCCTTACTCCCACCCCAATCCTGAATTATGTGTGTTAATTCTGATGATGGATGGTTTTATATTAGTTTCCCTTTTCTGTCAGTAGAGTGTAGTTGAAGCATATTAGGACGTATGATATTTGATTTATTGACTAGAAGATTTTACAAGTGTGATGTGTTTTTTTTAAGGATCCCTCTTGTCAACAAATATTTAATTGCTATTCGAGGCATTAAGAAAACTCAAACCTAAGTCCTTAAATCAATAATATATAGTAACTTCCTCTTTAAAGTTTTTAAATATTTAATTCGAGGACTGATTCTCAGAAACAATGACAACTCTGGTAAATATCTTAATAGTACATATTTAAGTCCCATTACAGTGTGTCTAGTTGTTATTGTATTGCTTATTTGTTTAGGAAACATAAACGTTTTTAATAGCTGCTTTATGAAAAAAAAATGAGATAGTCTGTTTCACTCTGGACAATGACACTGTAGCAGTCGTAGACTTTGTTTTGAAGTGCTATGGAGGAAAAGCAGTTTCCACTCTGAGTCTGCCCTTAAGAATAGATTGTAATAGCTAGTGATATTTGGCTCCCTTGAATGAGCTACTTAGAGAATCAGACTTTATTGAAATAAAAGTCTGAAAGATAACTTTTCAGCAATTGTGTAAATGTCTAGGAGACCAAAAGTATTTTCATTTTCTAGCTACGACAATTAAGGCACAATAAAGTTACAGTTCACGTTGTTGCCTGATTTTCCTTCCCTATTTAGATACAGTGGTTAAAAAAAAAATTGACTCTCATGATGACTTTGCATTCTTAGTAAACACTGGGAGATCCTTAATTACCCATTATCGTATAGTATTTACGGACAATCCTTATCTACCAGAGACGACTTACCTATTTTAGTTTAGGTCACATTTTTAAGACTGAGGCTTTTAAGATAAATTTGTATGATTTTGCCCTTTGGAAGTATAGTGTATCCTAATACTTTGACCTTTAAAAAGCTTTCCCTGTCATATAAACTTTTAAAATAGAACAACGAAAAATATCTTCCCATTCTAAAGTCAGAAAATTTACTTCTAGATCTAAAAGCTAGCTCTTAAACTTTGAATATAGTAGTTCTTTCCCACTTGAACTAGTTTGCTTTGAAATGAAATGGTTTTGATCCTAAAGGCAACTTTTTTCCCAGTGAAACAGCTTTAAGGGCATTAGCTCTGTTTATCTAGAAAGGGCCAATTTTGAACAGAGAATTTAGAAGTGGAACAGAGTTAATAACATATTTCCACAAGAAGACATACAACCATGTTCATAGCAGCTTTATTTATAATAGTCCCAAACTGGGGGCAATCTAAGTATCTACCAACAGGAGAGTGGATAAACAAATTATGGTATATTCAGAGTGAAATACTGGTTAACAATGAAAAGGAATGAATTACTGATCCCCTGATGAATCTCAAAAACTATAATGAGTGAAAAAAGCACTTAAGCACTTTATTTTTATGTATTCCTCATCTTGTTCTAACTATTCTTATTTTAGATTAGAATAGTTATAGAAATAGTTGGTTATAGAAATCAGTTGTGAAAGATAGACTAGAAAGGGGCAGGAGAATGCTTTCTGGGGTGATAGAAATATTTTACACATTTTCAGTGGAGGCTACAGGGTTGTATTTAATTGTCACAACCCAGAGCTAAACACCTGTCAGTTTATTGTATGTAAATTGTACCTTTTTTTTTTTTTAAAGAAATGAACCAAAAGTGAGTTTTCTCAATAGGAAGGTATAATAAAACATTAAGTTCAAACAAAAGAGTTGCATTTAATTAATAAGTAAATAATAAAAGTTATTTCTGAAATATTGAAGAATTTTATTTTAGAAAACTTTTTTTGAGAACTCAGGAAAATATTTACATAGTTACTATAAGTTGTAAATGTTTTTCCCCCTCTTTCTAATTAGACCAACTATAGTTAAAAGTCAGTTTATTTTTTTATTTTTTTAAAAATATATTTTATTGATATTTTACAGAGAGGAAAGGAGAGGGATAGAGAGCTAGAAACATCGATGAGAGAGAAACATCAATCAGCTGCCTCCTGCACACCTCCCACTGGGGATGTGCCCGCAACCAAGGTACATGCCCTTGACCGAAATCGAACCCGGGACCCTTCAGTCCGCAGGCCGACGCTCTATCCACTAAGCCAAACCGGTTCGGCAGTTAAAAGTCAGTTTAATTAAAGATTATATTATATTAGCCTTTGTAGAGAACAATTTCGATCTCATTGAAACATTTTCTTCCATATAACTATTTTGCAATTTAAAATTTCTCAAGTCATCAGGTATTTATTGAGTACTTACTATGGGCCAGGTAGTGTTCTTAAAACAGTGACGCTGTTCTGTTCATAATAGTGAATGGAAAAAAAAGATTTAAAGCTTGATTTATTTTATTTTATTTTTATTTTATTTTATTTTATTTTATTTTATTTATTTTATTTTATTTTATTTTATTTTATTTTTTTTATTTTTTTTATTTTATTTGCCCTTAAGTCTTGAATAGTCTGTATTCGGTTTGAAGGTGTATGGTAAAGCCACCCATTGAAAATATTTTACGTTTATCTTTCTGAAGTTCAGAAATAGAAGTGATTTGTGTATCTTACCTGTAAATGATACGTAAGAAAATGATATAAAATTATCAGCAACCAAATTGCAATATTATTTTTATGGTATCATATGCAACCTTTTGAAAGGGCAAAAAAAACCCTAGTTTCTTAGAATATAGTTCTTCATTAAGACCCATGTGTGTCTCTCTATATATACTTTTAGAAATGTTTTTGTCATTCAATTTGTTTATATATCTTGATCAAGAATAGGGTGTGATAGCTAGCCCATCTACATAAAAGGTTGAATCTACTCCCTCTTAATTTTATTTCTTCTAAGAAGATAATTTCTTTTAACAGTATCTAAAGTTTCAGAAAATTGGTGTTATAAAATTGCTTGCTACTCAAGTTGCTTTGAAATAGTCTCTAGATTTTGTTTTTCTAACGGTGCTGATTCTTTTACTGGACCTTCTTAATCTTCTTATTGTTTAACTTAATAGTGGGAAATAGAATATTACAAAATGAATATTAGAACCATGCTCAGTATTAATAATATTAGTGTGTCTGATTTATTTTCTTTTCTAAAAAATTAGAAACAGGTGATTTAAAAAACATTGGAGCCCTGGCTGGTGTGGATTATTTGGTTGAGCACTGTCCCATGCACTGAGAGGTTGCCTGTTAGATTCCAGGTCAGGGCACATGCTTAGGTTGTGGGCTCCATCCCTGTGTGAGGCATGCAGGAGGCAGCCCTAATGATGTTTCTCCCCCCACCCTCTCTCTGCCCTTTCCCACTCTCCCCCTCTTCTCTCTCTCCCCCTCCTTCTCCCTCTCTCCCTCTCTCCGGTGGGATGAGGAACCAAGGCAGTTGGCATCTTTTAGGCACTGCAGAGCTGCTTTCACATTGGAACTGTTTTACTCTCCTTCAAAGAAAACTGTGTCTTCTTCCCTCCATCAGTATCCCCCTTTGCTGGTATCTGTTGAACTTTAGTCTCTTCCTTACATTTTTTAAGGATGTTGACATATCCTATTTTTTCCTTTCCTTTACAATACCGCACGTTCTTGTCATGCTTAAAGCTGCCCTTCTTATATTGTCTTTTTTTGTGTGTGTGGCCAGTACCTTCATACATCCAGATAATAAAACCAGAAATCTGGGAATCATGAAGAAGCTTCACTTCCTGTATTTACCTCATGCTTCATACTTTTAGTCAGTTACCAAATCCTATTGATTTGAACTACCTGAGTTAGTAGGTCTTATGTTTCCAGGTGAGTGAGGGTTGATCACAGACCCATGCTGAGATCCCAATGAAAGCTGTACACCATTTCCTCAGAAAATGCACACACACACACACATATCCGCTATTCTAGGAATCCATTAGTCCTCTCTTTGCTTAATGGCCACTGCCTTAATTTCAGCTCACGTTATTTTTTTCTCTAGCCCTCTCTGCTCTTCATTAATGTTTCTCCACTAATCCATCTTCCATCTAATACCAGTGTAATTTCATAAATGAACGATTTCAGTTACGTTAATATTCAGATATTTAAGTGGTTCCCTTTTATATCAGGGCCTTCCATAGTCTGCCACTGGCTCACTTTTACACTCCCTTCTTCTCTTTCATTATATCCCAGCAATATTATAGCACTTAGTTTCCTAAACTTTTCATGTTTTCATATCTCTGTGCCTTTGCCTATTCTGTTTCTTCTGTGTAGAATGTGGCTCCTCTTCCCCTCTGCCTGTGGACTCCTATATTTAGTCACTTTCAGAAACCTGTTTAGGTATCAAATCCTCCTCTTTGTTCAGCCCTGTCAAGAGTTAATCACTTTGTCCACTGTATCGCTTACTCATGAATGCACATAGTACACAGTACTGTAATTCTTTTTTATAGATCTATATTCCATATTAGGTGGAAAGCTCTTTTGGGGTAGGAACTAGATTGCGTCTTCTAATCTCTTCTAAAACGTATACCCTATAAGAGCAGGAAGCTTATCTAACCATCAGCCTGTATCCCCAGCACCTAGTGCAGTATTTGGAATGTGGTGGGAACAAATGAATGAATTATTGTTATTCCTAGTGCAGTTTTTTGAATGTATTGTTGAACAAATGAATGAATTATTGTTATTCCTATTTTACAGACCAAAGAAACCTGACTCCAAGTATACGAAAATCTGGATTTATACAACAGATAAACTGTGAATTAGTTATTTGAAATCCTGCTCTATGCCAGGCACTGTAGTAAGCACTGGGTATCTACAGACAAATAAGTCAGCTGCTGCACTTGCATTTAGCACAGTATCTCCACATCGTAGGTACTTAATAATTATTTAGTAAAAAAGTAGAAGAGAAATTATTTAACAATAGCATATTGATCAGATTTCTTCACTCAGAAATATTTATTTTTTAAAATCTTTATTGTTCAGATTATTACAATTGTTCCTCTTTTTTCCCCCCATAGCTTCCCTCCACCCGGTTCGCACCCCACCCTTTGCCCTTACCCCCCCCCCCACTGTCCTCATCCATAGCTGTACGATTTTTGTCCAGTCTCTTTCCCGCACCCCCCACACCCCTTTCCCCCCGAGAATTGTCAGTCCACTACCTTTCTATGCCCCTGATTCTATTATATTCACCAGTTTATTCTGTTCATCAGATTTATTCACTTGATTTTTAGATTCACTTGTTGATAGATATGTATTTGTTGTTCATAATTTTTATCTTTACCTTTTTCTTCTTCTTCCTCTTCTTCTTAAAGAATACCCTTCAGCATTTCATATAATACTGGTTTGGCGGTGATGAACTCCTTTAGCTTTTTCTTATCTGTGAAGCTCTTTATCTGACCTTCAATTCTGAATGATAGCTTTGCTGGGTAGAGTAATCTTGGTTGTAGGTTCTTGCTATTCATCACTTTGAATATTTCTTGCCACTCCCGTCTGGCCTGCATAGTTTCTGTTGAGAAATTAGCTGACAGTCGTATGGGTGCTCCCTTGTAGGTAACTGTTTTTCTCTTGCTGCTTTTAATATTCTCTCTTTGTCTTTTGCCCTTGGCATTTTAATTATGATGTGTCTTGGTATGGTCCTCTTTGGATTCCTTTTGTTTGGGGTTCTCTGTGCTTCCTGGACTTGTAAGTCTATTTATTTCACCAGGTGGGGGAAGTTTTCTGTCATTATTCAAATAGGTTTTCAGTATCTTGCTCTCTTCTTCTGGCACCCCCATAATTCGGATGTTGGTACGCTTGAAGTTGTCCCAGAGGCTCCTTACGCTATCTTCATATTTTTGGATTCTTTTTTCTTTTTGCTTTTCCGGTTGGGTGTTTTTTGTTTCTTTGTATTTCAAATCTTTGACTTGATTCTTGCGATCCTCTAGTCTGTTGTTGGATCTCTGTATATTATTCTTTATTTCAGTCAGTGTATGCTTAATTTCTAGTTGGTCCTTTTTCATGTCCTTGAGGGTCTCACTAAATTTATCGGTGGTTTCTAGAAGATTCTTGAGTAACCTTATAACCGTGGTTTTGAACTCTATATCCAGTAGTTTGCTTTCCTCCATTTCTTTCATTTGTGACATGTTTTTTTGTCTCCGCATTTTGGCTGCTTCCCTGAGTTGATGGAGTGGCTTTGTGTGCTAGGTGTTCTGTAGGGCCCAGTGGCTCAGCCTCCCCAGGTATCTGAGATGGACACTCTTGGTACACCCCTTTGTGGGTTGTGTGCACAGTCTTGTAGTTAAGTCTTGATTGCTGTTGGTATCACTGGGAGGAATTAACCTCCAAGCCAATTAGCTGTGAGGACCAGCTGTGTCTATGATGGGAGAACTTCTGTGTTGGAGACACCCTTATGAGGCAAGACTTGCTTCAGTGGGGCTTTGGTGTTCACTGAGTCTGCCCCCTGAATGTGTCCCTTATGGATCTGAGGAGTTGTAATCTGGATGGTCCTACTCTCACCCCTGGGTACACTGGCTCTTGGATCTCCAAGGAGGTGCTAATTAAGCCTCTGCATGAGGCCACCCAGTAGGACCTACAGAGAGATCTGCAGATTCCTCTTCTTTGTTTGGGTTTTGGAGGTGCCCAGATGAATCCCAGCTGTGAAGCAGTGCAAGCTGCTATGGGTCTTGGGCCTTCTTTTGGATGTTCTGGGTCTCACTGACTCAGCTGCACTTTGTTAGGTAAGTTTAGAATTCAAAGGACCAGGCCATTCATATGCAAAAGCTTCTGTGCTGAGCTTTGATGGGGTGGAATCTCAGGGCAGAGCAAATAGCAATGGCTTCGTGGGGCAGGATCTCAGGGCAGAGCAAACAGCAATGGCTTCCCGTCAACCCTGCCCTAAGAGGCCCCTGGGTCTCAGTGTCCTTTGGTAGTCGCTGCAAGCACCTCTGAGAGAAAGCCACCCTCGAGTTCCGCCCGCTGGCAGACAGTCCAATTTCTCCCTGTATGAGTCTGGGTCCCCAGAGTCTCGCCCGGAACTGGTGTTCAGAGCAGTGGGGAGTTTTTGTCTCCCTCCCGATTGAGAAAGCCAGCTGTGTACTCAGTTGCCAGCCCTCTCTGCGCGCACGCCTCCATACCTCTGCCTTCCACAGCTCCTGTGAATCTCAGTGAGCTTTTCTCTTTCCTTCTAGTTGTAGAATTTCCACTCAGCCAGCCTTCCTGTGGTTCTGGATGATGTCCGTTTTGTCTTTTAGTTGTAGTTTTGAAATTGTGCGAGGCAGCAGTTCAGGTGTTTACCTGTGCCACCATCTTTGTTTCTCCTGGGGACAGGATTTTTCAGAAATATTTATTAAGCATTTAAATTGATGAAAGAGCCCAGACCGGTTTGGCTCAGTGGGTAGAGCGTCTGCCTGCAGACTGAAAGGTCCCAGGTTCGATTCCGATCAAGGGCATGTACCTTGGTTGCGGGCACATCCCCAGTTGGAGGTGTGCAAGAGGCAGCTGATCGATGTTTCTCTCTCATCGATGTTTCTAGCTCTCTTTCCCTCTCCCTTCCTCTCTGTAAAAAAATCAATAAAATATATTTTTTTAAAAAAATAAATAAATTGATGAAAGAACCCAGAAAGAAGGGATTGTATAAGAGCAAACTTTCTAGAATGATAGAAATACCCTATATTTTGTTTTAGGTGGTGTTCATAGGTCTATATAGTTGAAAAAATTATCAAATTGAACACTTAACACAAGTTCAACAGGCTGAACAATATAAAATAAAATAAATTGAGCCAAGCATTATTTACACACTAAGGAGACAGTGGTGATGCAGACAAATAAGGCCTGTGCCCTTGTAGATCTTCTGTTTTGACAGGGGATATGATAGTTGGGTGTAGCCATTAAAGTTCATGTTTCCAAAGGATACTAAAGAATTGGAAAATGTTTCTGATATAATATTAAGTGAAAAAATTATGATATAGACTGTATGGTCTATATCATATGGTATCAATTTTGCTTTTTATTTTTTAAGTATTTAAAGCATATTTTTAAAAAACACCCCAGAACATAGACATATAAATGTTATTTACTCTTGACTGGTGGGATTGAAAGTTACTTTTTTATATTTTTCTAATTTTTAAAAAATCTTACTTTTGATAATCTTAAAATAAATAAATATACTGTACAAAATATGCATTATACCTAACAATGAGTAAGTAACAGTTTTTTCTTCATAGTATCGAAAATACCTGTAATAGCACAACATATATCAAACAGGTTCATAGGAAATAGCTGGTCTTAAAAGTTTTTTATTTTTATTTTTCTGTATTTCATATTTCTTTACTAAAATCAGCATTAATAAAGTGATTTCTAATTGAGGCTGTATTTTCCTTTATAAAGCTTTTCTGTAATTAAAATGAAGTTTATCATTAAGAAGCAGATTATACTAAAAGTGTTATATAAGTTATTTTGTTGTCGGAGATAGTACTACCTTTCATTACTTTATATCACCAGTTTTCGACCAGTGTGCTGCAAGAATTTTTAAAACATGCAATAACTGACTATTTAGTCAGGAATATTGACCTCTTTTCCTTAGATTGTAACCCTCCCCCCTCAAAAGAAAAACAAAACCCAGCAGCCAACACAGCAATAGCTGTCCAGTGTGAATAAATCAAAATGACACCCTTTTGCCCTTGCCAGTTTTGCTCAGTGGATAGAGCGTTGGCCTGCAGACTGAAGGGTCCCAGGTTCTATTCTGGTCAAAGGCATATGCCTGGGTTGCAGCTCGATCCCCAGTAAGGCATGCAGGAGGCAGCTGATCAGTGATTATCTCTCATTATTGATGTTTCTATCTCCTCTCCCTTCCTCTGAAATTAATAAAAGTATACATTTTAAAAAATCTATGTTAAGGTTTTCATCTTTACATTCTTTTGTTCTTATTTTTTCATTCCCATCTTTATTAATTTATTTACTTTTTTTTCTTGCTTTCTCCCCCCATTCATTGACTTTTTGACTGAGTTATTTAACCTCTTTTGACTTTTTAATTTTGTAATATGCAGTATGATACTTAACGTTATCCTACATTCAACAAACATCTATTGAATAACTACTCTTTCAAGATACTGTACTGGATGTTGGGGCTAATATTCATGTAAAGTAATTGCCTGATCTAGAAGATAAGTGTAAATAAATACTTGCAATATAATGTGATGAGTAAGGAAGGGACTATCATTTATACTCTACATTATTCATTCAGTAAGTCATTCATTAAACATTTCTTAGGAGTCTACTTTGTTCCAGAAGAGTAGTAGCACACTGCTCCTTTTCTTACAGGCTTATGGAAGTCAGCTTTATAAATAGATAACCAAGGGTAATATGCTCATTAGACCGGATAGACCGGACATCTTCATGATGACCTTCCAGACGACCTTCCGGACAATCCCAGGGCCCAGGCGGCGCCGCCTGGGGTTCTGGGTGCCTGAAGCCGGCCCGGGCGGCACTGCCCAGAGGAGGGAAGCCTGGGTCCTGGGTGAGAGGCTGAGGCAGAGACGGTTAGAAGCGATCAGGCAGGCGAGCGGTTAGGAGCCAGCCGTCCGAATTGCGAGAGGGTGTAGGCCAGACTGAGGACCCCCCCCCACCCGCATCCTATGCATGAATTTTGTGCACCGGGCCTCTAGTCTATATATATAATAGCCTAAGCAATGGTCCGAACAGTAGCTATGACACACAATGACTACCAGGGGCAGATGCTCAATGCAGGAGCTGCCGAGCTGCAGTGACTTGGCAGCTGCGGTTCTCGGTTGATGCACCCGGAACCAGAGAGGAGGGAGCCCGATTTCGGGGTGCATCACCGGAGAACTGCTCTCTTGCATCTCTTGCAAGAGATGTTGGAGAGCTGGTTTCGGCCTGATTCCCGCAGGCCAGGCCTAGGAATCCATGCACCTGGCCTCTAATAGTGTGATAAAAGAATATGAGGAAACAGGTCTTGGGAACATGTTAGGAAGTGATTAATTTTGCTTTGTGAATTAAGAAAGACTTCTGGAGGAGGCAGTAGTTGATCTTAGTCTTAAAGGGTTTACCCAAATGAGCCATAGATTAGAGATAGTCATGGCAAACAGAAGGAATTACTCATGCAGAGAACATGGGAAGACTGCTACTCGGTAATAGCTTTGGGGTGGCTTCAAGCACTTGAGAGATGAGATGCTTGTGAGAGATGAAGCTGTCAAAGTAGCCTTGCCATGCTATAGAGTTGGTGCTTACAGAAACAATGGTCTATTGCAGCACCATCCAAAAAATTTTTGTGATGATGAAAATCTCTGTGCTGGTAACTTCAGTAGCCACTTAGGCACATATGTGGCTGTTAAGCTGCTGAAATGTGACTAATGTGTCTTAGAAACTGGATTTTGAGTTTTACTTAATTTTAATTATTTAAATAGTCACACCTGTGTTTTAATTATGTTTTTTATTTCGTATATTTTATGATGCTTTGACATTTTGGGGCCCTTGTTGGCCTTGGAGAATCTGCCCCTCCCAGGACCAGCTAATTCCCGAAGATAATAAACAACTTGCCTGTGGAGCTCACCTTTCATATGCAAATCAACCAATCCAAAGACTACACCTTACCCTACCTCCTGTATCTAAATCACTTACCAACCAGGATTTCCCTTGTCCCAAATCACCCTGGGTCAGGAATGAAACAACTAAGAACCACCTCAACAGCTGAGAGCCCACTGAAATTATTCACTCCTAAACTGTTTACCCTGTCCCACCTTGCTGTTTCCTGGAAGCCACAAAAAAGGCTTGTGCCCAGGCTATCCTGCCACCTCCCACCTGATCAACTCTGGTACTTTGCCCAGTGTCCTGTGTGGCATGGTATGTCCCCTCCTCTTGGGAACTGTAAGTAATAAACTTTTCTTTCAAGGCAGTTGTTTCTGTGTCATCTTATATCTGTTTAAAACAAAATCTCGAATACAAATCAAAGCAGTCTGGCTAGTGCAGCCGTGGGCAAACTACGGCCCGCGGGCCGGATCCGGCCCGTTCGGCTGTTCTATCCGGCCCCGCGGAGCTGAAAGAGCAGAGGGTTCTCTTGCTCTCCCCCCCCCCCCCCCCCCCGCTCCTTTACTTTGAATTTATATTAGTTCACACAAACACTCCATCCATGCTTTTGTTCCGGCCCTCCGGTCCAGTTTAAGAACCCATTGTGGCCCTCGAGTCAAAAAGTTTGCCCACCCCTGGGCTAGTGGCTACTATATTGTACAGCGCAGATACATAGATAGGCCTCTCCCTCCCAAGAAGTAGTTCTTTTTCATTTCCAGAAGTTTAATTAGTCAAAGGATCTATATGGAATGTTTCCACTTTGGTTATGAAAGTAGAATAGCCAGCATGACAGGTAAGATCCTTATCCTCACAGAGCTTCATTCTGGTGACAAAGATTACACTCCCTGCCCCCAAATTTTTACCATATAGCATTAAGTTGAGCTGGCAAAATATTTTTTCAAAGCAGTTGCCACTAATATTCTTAGTCTCTTACTAAAAGCTAACATTTATTGTATATTTTTTCTGTGCCAGGCATAAATAGGTTGTTTCATTTAGAGCTCATAACAAACTTTTGGCATTGTGTTACATAAAACATAGTTTCATGCCCTGGCTGGTTTGGCTCAGTGAATAGAGTGTCGGCCTGCGGACTGAAGGGTCCCAGGTTCGATTCCAATCAAGGGCATATGCCCGGGTTGCGGGCTTGATCCCCAGTGGGGGGGCCTGCGGGAGGCAGCCGATCAGTGATTCTCTCTCATCATTGATGTTTCTATCTCTCCCTCTTCCTTCCTCTCTGAAATCAATAAAAATAAATTTTTAAAAGTTTCATTTTGGAAAAGTTGTCATTAAGCCAATCTTTCAATAGTTGCATAGTAAAAACAGTTATCTCTGGAGAGTAGTTTTATCAAGAGAAGAACAGATAAAATGTTATATATGTTGGATTTGATTCATGGTGGTTGAGAACAAACACTGTCCTGGACTAAACCTGCTTAAGTACAGTTTAGGGAATAATAATGGTACCTGCCAAATATAATTAAGCTAACAATATTAAATGAGATAAAACAGTTGCACTCTTGGTATATTCATTATCTTTAACATTTATTAGAATGCCTTGGCACATAATCTTCCGTTTCTTCCTACTAAGCTATTTTTACATAGTGCTTAGGAAGGGACCCGATAGGCCCTGAGGGAAGGATGTCAAATAATAACTCTTCAAGGACAGAAAGGATTCCCTGAAGAGCCCAGCAGAGTCTGGACACTCACCAACATTTGATAAAAACATGCTAAAATGTTTATCTTATTTCCCGGTGTGTTTATCTCCACAGGCATAGGGACCGTTTCATTTATGTCACTTATATTTCCTGTGCCCCAGACGGTGCTGAGAACTAAAGAAGGCACTGGAAGAACACTTATGGAATAAGATGTATCTAACAATGAGAACATTTCATATGTAAAATTTTTAATTAGTTTTTTAAAAGAGTAGCTTTTACACAACATCTATGTGTTTCTTTAGGAACACTATGCCTTACCAAAAATGTAAAGCATTGAAACTAAAAAGTTAAAACGTGTTCTGTCTGAAATTATATATGAATGGTAAAGTACAGATATTCTGTTGTATGCTTTTAAACATTGTAGAAATATTTTCCAAACCTATAAAATATATCACACATTGAATTTGGTTTATAATTATGGGTCATATTTCTTGAAAAATAAATAATGATAAACACGAATATACTTAGGATAATGACAGGATATTTAATATAGGACTGTCTCTGAAAATTCTGTTTTCCGTTTCACAAGTCTCAAGTTAGCCCACAAATTAAACAAGGTGGTCCTAGGTAAAGGCGGCTTGATTTACTGATTCATGGTTTTAAAGATGAATATTTAAGAAATTAAAGCGAAGTAAAGAGTAAAGAGTCTGCTCGAGGATGAGACATGCTATTGGAGTTCTACTGCGAGAGCACTGCAGACTAACATCTGTGCATGTTTAGTTTCAGAATGGCTTCGGTTATTGCCTTTCCTGGGTGTACTTGCACTACTTGGCTACCTTGCAGTTCGTCCATTCCTCCCAAAGAAAAAACAACAGAAGGATAGTTTGATTAATCTTAAAATACAAAAGGAAAATCCCAAAGTGGTGAATGAAATAAACATTGAAGATTTGTGTCTTACTAAAGCAGCTTATTGTAGATGTTGGCGTTCTAAGACGGTAAGATGTCCATTTATATATACACTAAAATTTTGTGTAATTAAAATGTTTTCCTTCTGAAATCCTTAATTTTGAGGTTCTGTGAGATGAGAGGTTTTTCCCATTGTGTTTAGTACTGAAAGTCTGTATTCCTAAATTAAAGTTTGCCTTTTATGATCCATACTACCTACATTAGAAAAGTTAGAGCAGCAAGGAAGAATAAAGAGCTGACGTTTTCACTATGTTTTAGCAATTAGCTAAAGTAACAGTTTAAAATACACCTATATTATGAGAGAGGACATAAGGTTTAGTGGAAGAGTTTAAACTTTGGAGTCTGAATAAATTGTGGTCAAAGCTGATCTGCCACTTACAGTAGGACCTTGGGCAAGTTACTTAATCTTTAATCTCTGATTTTTAATTCTGATAATATATCAACATCACAGACATTTTCAAGCATTCAGTGAGATGATGTATGTATAGTGCCTTATATTATGAGCTAGTAAATGTCTTGAGATCTGTTCTACTTTAATCATAGGTTATTTGAGGTTTTAAGTACAATAATGTTTATCACATCATCCTTTAATAAAGTGTTAGAAACACTCTAGAATCTGATAATAGAGGAATGATTAAAGTATGGTGTAATAAAAATGATGGGGTGCCCAGCCAGTGTGGCTCAGTGGTTGAGTGTTGACCTATGAACCTAGAGGTCATAGGTTTGATTCCTAGTCAGGGCACATATCCTGGTTTCGGGCTCGATCCCCAGCAGGTTGTGTGCAGGAGGCAGCCAATTGATGCTGATGTTTCTCATTAATGTTTCTATCTCTCTATCCCTCTCCCTTCCCCTCTCTCTAAAATCAGTAAAAGCATATTTTTAAAAATGATGGGGTATTAGGAAGCCACTACAAATCATGTTTTAAAGAATATTTAGTGGCATGAAAGCATAATATAATACAAGTAAGACAAGTATATTATAGTTTTTTAAAAATATGTTTTTATTGATTTTTGAGAGAGAGGAATGGAGAGGGAGAGAGAAGGAGACAAAGGGAGAGAGAAATCGAAACCTGGGCATGTGCCCTGACCGAGAGTTGAACCTGTGACCTTTCTGTGCATGGGATGATGCTCAACCAACTGAGCCACGTGGCCAGCTTATTACAATTTTTTTTAAATAAAAATGAATACACATAATAAATGCATAGGAAAAATATGCTAAAATGTTCATTGTTACCTATGAGTGAATTTTAAAAACTATTTTTTTAATTTTTCAAAAATTTTATAATATGCATGAGTTTTATATAAGAAAATATTTTTAATATATTTTGAATTTAAATTACATTCTTTTTAGATTTAAATAAGTGAATAGGTGAATTCAAATTTAGAGCTCCACAGAGAACAAAAGCTTATTATGATCCCCTTTTAAACATGTTTTATTGCCTCATATGGAATCATCCAAAACTTTTTACTTAAAATCTACACCAAATACTAAATTATCTATTTAAAATTGTTAGATTTTCTGTGATATAAGAATGGAGTCAGGTTAGGTGTAGAATACATCTATTACTCAGGCAAGCTATCTGATGTGTTATTTTCTTTTTCCAAAGTAATGTGCATTTCACAAATATTTCTACTTCTTGAATCATTTAAAATAACACTTGTAATTCTTTTTCCTTTCTAGTTTCCTGCCTGTGATGGTTCACATAATAAACACAATGAATTAACAGGAGATAATGTGGGCCCACTAATACTGAAGAAGAAAGAAGTATAATAGTAATGAATTAGGATTGAATTGTATGCTGTAAAATCTTATAATGATATCTTTTCATTTCTTGTGTATAGATTTTTCAAATGGTGGTCTTAATTACTACTGGTGGAGTAATTATTTCTGCCAATTTATTTTCTTGCTACACTACTGTTTATATTTGATACTTCATATATTCAATCATATAGAAATTAAATTGTGCAACCCTTTTATTCTGACTTCAAAGAATTAATGTATTTTCCTCCAATAAAACCAACACTTCTGATTTTAATTAATTGAGGAAATATCTAAGTCTGGGGCAATAGGTCCCAAACTATTTCTTTGAAAACCAATATTTTCAATAGAATATATAATTTACAATTTTCTCCCTACTCTATTAAACATATTATCTTTCAGTTTTCTTCTATTTTGATCATTTGAAGGACTTGTTTCTTTTTCAGCCTTCCACGCTCCTTTCTTTTTAGATCAATAAGAAAATTGCTCTTAAGAATTACTTGGGTTTTCAAAGAGAGACACTCTTCGCTTAGAGAGATTGTTGTCTAGTAAATATAAATATCCCAATTTCAGGGAAGATGTGAACTGGATATAAAATGTTCCAATAAGGAGCACTTATTTACATTATAAAAGTTTGTTTACTTTACAATGGGCTTGTTTGCCTCTGTTTAGGTATATTGTGTATCTTGAGCTATTTGACTCACTGACAGGGTGGGGTGGGGTGGTAAGAACACTTATACCTAAACTAATGAGCTGCTGAAATTTGAAGGTCAATGAGAAATAAACATATTTTTAAAAAAAGTTCAGTGGTCAAAATTGTATTTATATGAACATTTTCCTCTTTATAACAGTGTAAGCCAATAAAACAGAATACAAAAAGTTTGCAAAATAAACTTACCGGAGAAGCTTTAAAACTTTGGTAATTTTTAAGCCTAAGAGTCTATTTAGTTTCATCTTATACTGTATTACAGTTATTATTAGCTATTCTAAGTTTGTCTATTAAAGGTAGAATCCAGTCAGCACACTATGCCTTCATTATAAGTGGAGAAGGTACGGGGGCAGATGTGTAACTCTTCTTCCAATCATAAAGTTATTGAGCACTTAATGTACCAGACACTGCACTGAGCATGGTACCTGATTTTTTAATTTATTAATGTAATGACAATAGGTTCTGTTGTGTGATCTTGACTTTCACATGACCAACAGCAGGAATTTTAAAGTTAGGGTTAGTAATGTAGTTGTGGTTTTGAGAAGTTTTAGAAGGTATAAATCCAAAATTATTGTTGCTCTTTCCTCTCCTCACCTGTGAGGAGGGACAAATATAAAATTGTTCTCACTTTGGTTCTGGGTATTATTTTCTGAAACCTTCTCTTCAACAACCCTAAAGGGACTTCTCTTTCAGGTTAACCAATTATTTTCACACAATTGATCACAAGACTGGGAAATACCCTCCTCACCAAAAGCTTGAATAGCCTGGTCTGTGGTCATGAAATGCTTTTCTTTAAATATTTCTCAGTAACTCACAGCAAAATGTTTGCACATGTCCTAGTGGTTCCCATACTTAGATTTCATAGGAGAAGAGAAAATTTCCTAAAAATGTGGAGACTAAAATGAAATTATCAATTTTAAATTTTGTCAAGTAAGAACATTTACAAAATTGAAAACAAATGATCTCATAAAGGTAATTTTAACACCCTGAAAGTAAGAAGGTATACTCTCAATAAAGTTTACTTCCACATTTTCAATTGTTTAAATATGTTGAAGAGTTATGCCCAAATATTTTTCCCACCTGTGCAAATTTTTCAGAAGCCTGGGGCTGGTAGCAAGCTGATGTTTTAATAACATTATGCATTATGATCAGTTGCTGTCACTTCCTCTTGTAAATTCACAGAATTCCATTATGTCTTCCTTAAAAAATAGACATCGAATAAGCAACTGCATCTGAATTAATACAACACAAGATAACTTAGCTCTTGAAATACTTACCTTGGGTTTCTAAAACCTCCAAGAACAGCTCTGTTGTTGAAGTAGTCCTCACGTGATTATTTTGAGGACTACTTCTTACCCAGGGAGCTACTCATTGCCTTACTCAGCAAATGATCACCACCATTACATAAGTAGGTATTCAAAACTGTTGAGCAGGCTTCAGGTATTAATGATTCATTCATATGAATAATTAAGCAAGTCGTATTATGAAAAGCACATTACAAATCAGCTTTGAATTCAATGCCTCATATGATGATTCATTAAATTGCTTTTATATTTCATTAACCTAATTTGTTAATAAGTTTATGCAAAGCAAATTAAGCCATCTGCTGATCTATATAGTTCTACTTACATGGTTTTCCTTTAGAAACGTGCTTTCGGACTATTCACAAAGATAGTGTTACTCTTTCAAAACTCTGTTGTTCAAGGGGGTTCTTAAATTATTAAATTACTAGAGGCACAGTGCACAAAATTCATGCACAGGGGGTGTGTCCCTCAGCCCAGCCTGCACCCTCTCCAATCTGGGACCCCTTGAGGGATGTCCGACTGCCCGTTTAGGCCCGATCCTACCGGGATTGGGCCTAAACGCGCAGTCGGACATCCCTCTCACAATCCAGGACTGTTAGCTCCCAACAGCTCGCCTGCCTGCCTTCCTGATTGCCCCTAACCGCTTCTGCCTGCCAGCCTGATAACCCCCTAACAACTCCCCTGCCAGTCTGATTGATGCCTAACTGCTCCCCTGCCAGCCTGTTTGCCCCTAACTGCCCTCCCCTGCAAGCCTGGTCACCCCTAAATGCCCTCCCCTGCAGGCCTGGTCCCCCCAACTGCTCTCCTCTGCAGGCCCGTGTCCCACCCAACTGCCCTTCACTGCAGGCCTGGTCGCCTCCAACTTCCCTCCTCTGCAGGCCTGGTCACCCCTAACTGCCCTCCCCTGAAGGCTTGATTGCCCCCAACTGCCCTCCCTTGCAGGCCTGGTCCCTCCCAACTGCCCTCCCCTGCTGGCCTGATTGCCCCCAACTGCTCTCCCTTGCAGGCCTGGTCCCTCCCAACTGCCCTCCCCTGCTGGCCTGATCACCCACAACTGCCCTCCCTTGCAGGCCTGGTCCTTCCCAACTGCCCTTCCCTGCTGGCCATCTTGTGTCCACATGGGGGCAGGATCTTTGACCACATAGGGGCAGCCATCTTGTGTGTTGGAGTGACAGTCAATTTGCATATTACTCTCTTGTTAGATAGGATAGAGGCCTGGTGCATGGGTGGGGGCCAGCTGGTTTGCCCTGAAGGGTGTCCCAGATCAGGGTGGGGTTCCCTTGGGGAGTAGGGCGGCCTGGGCAAGGGGCCTGTGGTGGTTTGCAGGCTGGCCACACACCCCGGCGACCCAATCTTCTGTAATTGAAACTGTAGCCTTGATTGGAGGCCTGGGCTCACCAGGGTGTGCGGAAATCTTGGCTTCCTACATTGCTGGGGGCAACTCAAGCCTCCTGCTCACTCCAGCTTTGTGGCTGCAGCCATTTTTGTTGGGATTTATTTATCTTCTATCATTGAAACTTTGTAGCCTTGAGTGGAGGCCTGGGCCCGCCAGGGTGTGTAGAAAGCTTGGCTTCCTCCATTGCCAGGGAAACCCAAGCCTCCTGCTCGCTCTGTGGCTGCAGCCATCTTGGTTGGGGTTAATTTGCATACTCGCTCCTGATTGACTGGTGGGCGTGGCTTGTGGGTGTAGCAGAGTGGTGGTTAATTTGCATATTACTCTTTTATTAGATGGGATGGTGGATATTTCATATACTACTGACCATAAGCATCTAACTAGTTGCACTTCATTCATTTAGACTGCAGTTGTGGCAGCATCACCAATCTGGAGAAGACCAGAAGACCAGATGTACTAGTAATGCACATGTACTTTATTCAGAAATGAATGCCTCAGGTCCCCCACAGTCTCCTTTGTCTTATGTCACACCTGATTCTAACATGTTTGGTTATCTGATTTCTGCTGGACAAATCACAGGTATCTACAGGGTCCTGTGAGAGGTAGGGAAACAATAAAATGTGACAGCTGACTGCAGGGGAGGAGGAAACCAAAAAATAAATTTAATGTGAAAAGCTTAGCACCTCAAGACCATTTAATAGAGGATCCCTGCACACCACAGTCTCATCAAAATATACAAGTCATGTTTGATGATGAATTTGAATCAAGAAAAGTACTATTTGATGTTTAAAATATGCTTATTTTATTTTAGAAAGGAAAGGAGAGGGAGGGAAACGGAGAGAGGGAAAGAGAAAACTTTGATCTGAGAAACACCAACTTGTTGCCTCCTGTACACACTGCAACTGGGGGTTGAACCCACAACCTGGGTATGTGCCCTGACCAGGAATCGAACCGGTGACCTTTTGGTGCACAAGATGATACTCAACCAACAGAGCCACACTGGCCAGGTCAATACTATATGGCATTAAGAAAGTAGGATATGGCCCTAACCGGTTTGGCTCAGTGGATAGAGCTTCGGCCTGCGGACTGAAAGGTCCCAGGTTCGATTCCGGTCAAGGGCATGTACCTTGGTTGCAGGCACATCCCCAGTAGGGGGTGTGCAGGAGGCAGCTGATCAATGTTTCTCTCTCATCGATGTTTCTAACTCTCTATCCCTCTCCCATCCTCTCTGTAAAAAATCAATAAAAAATATATTAAAAAAAAAAAGAAGGTAGGATATGTGTTGTATTTGATGATTCCAGTTTCCACTTGAAATAGTTAAAAGCTCAGTGATACATCCTGGCCCTAGCTGGTTTGACTCAGTGGATAGAGCATCGGCCTGCAGACTTGAAGGGTCCCGGGTTCGATTCTAGCCAAGGGCACATGCCCGGGCTGTGGGCTCAGTCCCCAGTGCAGGGTGTGTGTGTGTGTGTGCAGGATTTAGCCAATCAATGATTCTCTCTCATCATTGATGTTTCTATCTATCCCTCTCCCTTCTTCTCTGAAATCAATAAAAATATATTTAAAAAAAATAAAGTGGTATATCCTGGCAGAAAATTTATGCAGGAAATAGCTTGACTCATTCCTGATATTTGGAGGCTTATCATAGGAAGTTTTTCCATTCAACTGAAACATTTTTTATTTCATGACTAATTCATTACAAAATTTAATTTGTTAAAGTATGAGGAAAACTAAATAAAGGAATGGTGATTTAAACCACATGAATTGTGTAAGGTGACCTCCTCCCCCTCAGAGGATTACTATCACGTGTAAAAACCCCTCAGCTGCAGTTCACTGACTGCCTCACGGCCTTGCTGGCCCTTTGCACAGAGGCTGGAATGCAGAGGACTCCATGGCTGTTCTTTGGTTGGTTTGTTTATTGTTTGAGCTGTGGTGCATCATCGGAGGTTGGGCTTTAGTTTGTCAGGAAAGTTACTGGAAGCTCACTTTATTTTATCATGTTCACATGATCTACTTTTAACTTTTGCTCCAGTTTCATAAAGTCATGTAGCAAACATTATTTTAATATAAAAAGTAGGCAGTCCATATTAGGTGCTGTATTAGCAAGTGTATTAATTTTATATTAGTTATGGTCTTGAAAGACATTGAAAATCTGTTAGAGGCATATTTATGTCTTTCAATCAGAGGACATCACTCCTTTGGTTTAAATGCTGATTCTTTGCTTACAAAGTGTACTAGTATCTGTGACTCTATTCTCAGAGCTCTGTTGTCAAACAGATCAGCCACAATGTTAACAAATTCCTGATCTCTGTTATAAGGCTGTAATTTTCCAAAATAATGTAGAAAAGGGGAAAAGGGTAATAAATTGCATAATTACAGAGATGAACCCTGTACTAGCGAGAAAATAAAACTGTCAACAATTTACTAAATTTTTAAGTTTCCTGTAACTTTTATTAATATTCACCATGCATTCCTATGCATTATCACATTAAAGATAGGCATCTCTAACATCCATTCAACAAATTTAAGAAACTCAAAACCTAGAAGAACAGAGTTTTCAACTATATTGAATGCTGTCAAGAAGTGAAATAAGATGAAAATAGAAAAATGTTCACTTTAAAATGCTGTGTGCAGAGGAGGAACCAAGATGGCAGCGAAGGTAAACACCTGAACTTGCTGCCTTGCTCAACCACTTCAAAACTACAACTAAAAGACAAAACGGATATCATCCAGAACCACGGGAAGGCTGGCTGAGTGGAATTTATACAACTAGAAGGAAAGAGAAAAGCACACTGAGACTGGGAGGAGGTGCTGAGGTGCGGAAGTGAAGTGCGGAGGTACAGAGGCGTGTGCACGGAAAGGGCTGGCAACTGGGTACGCTGTTGTCTTTTTTAATCGGGAGGGAGATACAAGCTCCCGACTGCTCTAAACTCCAGTTCCGGGTGAGACTCTGGGGACGCAGAGTCATACTGGGAGAAACAGAACTGTCTGGCATCAGGCCGGAATACAAGGGTGGCTTTCTCTCAGAGGTGCTTGCAGCAATCATTGTTCCTGCACGGTGCCGCGGGACACAGAGACCGGGGACCTCTTTGGGCCAGGGCTGACAGCCAGTCATTGCTGTTTGCTCTGCCCTGGTGATTCCCTGAGACCCCACCCCACCCAATTTACAACCCCACCCAAGTTGTGCACAGAGGCTTTTGCATATGAATGGCCTGGCCTTTTGCAATCTAAAACCTAACAAACTGCAGCTGGATGAGAGAACATCAGAGCCTCCAAAGAAGGCTCAAGGCTGGACAGCCGCTTGCATTGCTTCGCAGTTGGGCCTCATCTGGGCACCTCCAAACCCCAAACAAAGAGGAGGAATCTGCAGATCTCTGTAGCTCCTGCTGGGTGGCCTCAGGCAGTGGCTGACTTTGCACCTCCTTGGAGATTCAAGAGCCAGTATACCCAGTGGTCAGAGTGAGACCATACCAGATTACAACTCCTCACATCCATAAGAGACATATTCAGGGGGCAGACTCAATGAGCGCCAAAGCCCCACTGAAGCAAGTCTTGCCTCATAAGGGTGTCTCCAGCACAGAGTTCTCCCATCATAGACACAGCTGATCCCCACAGCCAATTGGCTTGGAGGTCAATTCCTCCCAGTGATATCAACAGCAATCAAGGCTTAACTACAACAAGACTGTGCACACAGCCCACAAAGGGGTGCAACAAGAGTGTCCACCTCAGGTAATTAGGGAGGCTGAGCCACTGGGCCCTATAGGACACCTAGCATACAAAGCCACTCTATCAACACAGGGAAGCAACCAAAATGCGGAGACAAAGAAACAGGTCACAAATGAAAGAAACGGAGGAAAGCAAATGACTGGATATAAAGTTCAAAAAAACCACAGTTATAAGGTTACTCAAGAATCTTCTAGAAACCGCTGATAAATTTAGTGAGACCCTCGAGGATATGAAAAAGGACCAACTAGAAATTAAGCATACACTGACTGAAATAAAAAATAATATACAGCCCTAACTGGTTTGACTCAGTGGATAGAGCGTTGGCCTGCGGACTCAAGGGTCCCAGGTTCGATTCCGGTCAAGGGCATGTACCTTGGTTGCGGGCACATACCCAGTGGGGAGTGTGCAGGAGGCAGCTGATCTATGTTTCTCTCTCATCAATGTTTCTAACTCTCTATCCCTCTCCCTTCCTCTCTGTAAAAAATCAATAAAATACATTTTTAAAAAAGTATTAAAAAAAAATAAAATTATATACAGAGATCCAACAGCAGACTAGAGGAACGCAAGAATCAAGTCAAAGATTTGAAATACGAAGAAGCAAAAAACACCCAACCGGAAAAGCAAAAAGAAAAAAGAATCCAAAAATATGAAGACAAGCGTAAGAAGCCTGTGGGACAACTTCAAGCATACCAACATCCGAATTATGGGGGTGCCAGAAGAAGAGAACAATATATTGAAAACCTATTTGAAGAAATAATGACAGAAAACTTCCGCTACCTGGTGAAAGAAATAAACTTAAATTCCAGGAAGCACAGAGAACCCGAAACAAAAGGAATCCAAAGAGGACCACACCAAGACACATCACAATAAAAATGCCAAGGGCAAAAGACAGAGAGAATATTAAAAGCAGCAAGAGAAAAACAGTTACCTACAAGGGAGTACCCATATGATTGTCAGTTGATTTCTCAACAGAAACTATGCAGGCCAGAAGGGAGTGGCAAGAAATATTCAAAGTGATGAATAGTAAGAACCTAAAACCAAGATTACTCTACCCAGCAAAGCTATCATTTAGAATTGAGGGTCAGATAAAGAGCTTCACAGAGAAGAAAAAGCTAAAGGAGTTCATCACTGCCTAACCAGTGTTATATGAAATGCTGAAGGGTATTCTTTAAGAAGAAGAGGAAGAAGAAGAAAACGGTAAAGATAAAAATTATGAACAACAAAGTGACAACAAATACATATCTATCAACAAGTGAATCTAAAAAATCAAGTGAATAAAAAATTTGATGAACAGAATAAACTGGTGAATATAATAGAATCAAGGGCATAGAAAGGGAGTGGACTGACAATTCCCAGGGGTAAGTGGGTGTGGGGGGTGCGGGAAGAAACTGGACAAAAATCATACACCTATGGATGAGGACAGTGGGGGAGGGTAAGGACAGAGGGTGGGGTGGGAACCAGGTGGAGGGGAGCTATGGGGGGAAAAAAGAGGAACAACTGTAATAATCTGAACAATAAAGATTTATAAAATGCTGTGTGCAACTGCAAAGCAACACATCAGAAAATCTAGAGGAAATGTATAATTTCCTAGAAAAACATAAATGATGAAAAGTTAGCCCATGGTAAAATTTAAAATGTTAATAGAACAATATCAAGTAATAATGGAAAAATGATTTTTTAAAATCCATAATTTAAAAAGTACTAGGGTTGCAAGAAAGATAATTCCAATGTCATTTAAATCTCAATTTTTTTAAAAGGGAAAAAACTTCCCAGTTTTTTCATTTGGCTAGTATAACATTCATATAAAAAGCTGATAAACACAAGACAACACTGCCCGTCCCCAACCCGCCCCCCCCCAGAGCAATGCCACTTATACACATGGATTAAAATACTAAATAAAATTGTGGCACTGTAAAACAAACAATAAAAGTCTAATACATGGTGGGAAAGAGGATGGTCTTCCAAGAATTCAAGTGTTTTGATCGCTCTTTAATCCCTTCTACCACCACCCACTATACTGTCCTAAATCTCAAAAATGCCTTTTTCTCTATTTCCCTTGCAAAAGACTCCCAAAATCTACTTGCTTTCACATGGATAGATCCTGGCACCAATACATGACAGCAGCTAACCTGGACTGTCCTGCCACAAGGATTTAGGGACAGTCCTCATTTATTTGGTCAGGCCTTAGCATCAGATCTTCAACACCTCGACTGAACTCCCAGCATCCTCCTCCAATGTCGATGACCTTCTGCTATGCAGTCCTCTAACTTCCTCACAACTACACACCCATACCCTTCTTAATTTCCTGGGTGAATGGGGCTACCGCACATACCCTCATAAAGCCCAGCTGTCCTGAACCACAGTCACCTACCTCGGTTTCACTCTCACCCTACAAAGCCAAGCCATTACCTTGAACTGTAAATGCCTTATCTCCTCCATGACTGTCCCCTCCTCTAGACAAGAAATACTCCCCATCCTTGGGCTTGCTGGGTACTTTCACCTCTGGGTTCCCAACTTTAGTCTTCTCGCAAAGCCCCTCTATGATGTGGCAAAAGGACCCCTCACTGAGCCTTTAGGTCCCAAGACCAGCATCTCACCCCATATAATGCTCTGAAAACTGCTCTTACCTCAGTGCCCACCCTAACACTATCTGACCTATCCAAACCCTTCATTTTATACATGGATAAGGGCATCACTCTTGGCCTCCTGGGCCAGAAATTGGGGCCAGACCTCAAGGTCATTGCCTATCTTTCTAAACAGCCTCCCATTAGGGGCTGGCCCACCTGCCTCCGGGCTCTAGAAGTGCAGACCCTTCTGGCCCAGGAAAGCCAGAACTTACCTTCTCCCAGACAATGATGGTCTATTCCCCACATGCACTCAGAACTTACCTCCACCAAAGCCTCCCTCTTCCTTTCCCCTCCAGGCCCCAGCCCATTCACCTCACCCTCATGGAATTCCCCATATCCCTTCATGCCGCAGCACCTCCCTGAACCTGGCTACCTTACTCCTGCTTTCACCTTCAGATGACAATGAACAAATCATGCCCAGACCTCCTAGATTTAAACAGCCTTATTTCCCACACATCACCAATGCACCTTTCCCCGAGGCGGCAGACACCTGGTTCATAGATGGCAGTGCCAGTACACACAACAGGCAATGAGTGGCCAATTATGCAAATGTCTCCAATACCCAGACTACAGAATCAGGGGCCCTGCCCCCCAGCCCCTCCTCCCAGAAGGCAAAATTTACAGCCCTTACTTGAGCATTAACTCTAGCGACTGGACAGATTATCAACATCTATACCGACTCCCGCTATGCTTTTCACATCCTCCATTCAAACGCTACAGTCTGGGAGGAGCGGGGCTTCCTGACAACCAGAGGGTCCCCAATCACCAAAGCCAATCTTATTCTCAAGCTCCTTCAGGCCGCAAGATACCCTTAAGCCGCACCAGTAATCCATTGTAAGTGGCATCAATGATACAGACTCACTGCCCTAGGGAACAACAAGGCAGACAGGGAGGCAAAAAGGTCAGACACATACCAGCGTCGGAATCCCAATTAGCTATCCGCTCCTACAACACTGAAGAAATCTCCGGACTCACACAGGCAGGAGCAGTTTGGGAAGGGTCCTGGCTCATCACCACAGGAACACTATCCTACAACAGACACCCCAAATGCTAACCCAGATTCACAACTCCCTCCAGGTAGGATATAGGCTCCTCCTTAAATTCCTTCAGTCCCTAATCACTTGCCACCAGATGGTCACACACCTCAAGAACATAACCAGTCAATGTTTTACTTGCTCTCAGACCTCTCCCCAGGGTGCCCTCAAAACACCACCATCTTTTCCCACTCACCAGGCTGGAGGACAGGTTCCTAGTCAAGATTGGCAGGTTGACTTCACACACATGCCCCCTGTAGGGCATTTCAAATAGCTACTAACCTTTGTAGACATTTTCTCTGGGTGGGTAAAGGCCTTCCCCGTCACCTCAGAAAAGGCTACCGAGGTAGTTAAGGCCCTCGCTGAACATCTCATTTCCCGCTTTGGCCTGCCTACCTCCCTACAGTCAGATAATGGTCCAGCCTTCATCTCTCAAGTCACCCAAGGCATGGCCACTACACTACAGGTCTGCTGGAGCCTACATATCCTTACCATCCTCAATCCTCTGGCAAGGTCGAGAAAATGAACTCAATCCTGAAACAATACCTCACTAAATACACTGACTCCAGTCTATCCTTCCACTGTAAGAAACATAGAGAACCCTCGTTCTAACTCATGTGCCTCAATAAACTTTATAACTTCCAAATCATAGAAATGGCAAGAGGAAAACTCACAGGAAGAGCCATTCAGTTACTCCAGTCATATTTATAAATTTTTTGTTGTTGTTAATATTTTTTTTCATTGATTTTTAGAGACAGTGGAGAGGGAGAGACACACAGAAAGAAACATTGATGTGAGAGACACACATTGATTGGTTGCCTCTCCCACATACCCCAACCAGGGCCGGGATCGAGCCTGTAACCGAGGTATGTGCCCTTGACTGGGAATCGAACCCAGGATTCTTCAGTCCGAGGGTCAATGCTCTATCCACTGAGCCAAGTTGACCAGGGCTCCAGTCATATTTAAACAACATAACTGAACACTGATCCAACAAATTCCCCATTTTAGGACCAGTAACGACCAACACTGTCCTAGCATATCAGGCACCTCTTTACATCAACAGAACACTCCCTATAGGAAAGGTTTTAGGATATCTTGATCAATGCTTATGCAACTTTGCTCTCAACCTTCAGCCTTCCTCTGAGTGGGCTGTTTTGTCACCCAAATAGTCCCTTTTCTGAAACCCATTTGATTCTCAGCCTGGCCATCTCAGTGACCTTCCAAATGACCGATATCTCCCAGTTCTGTTTAGGTAGATCCCTTCCCTCTGATGGCTATTTCCCATGGCAGAGTTACAATTCACAATTACAATCTGTCACCGACTCCCCTCCCATGGCCTTACCCATTCTGAATTTTGGGTGGAGACTGAGAGGAAATATGTATTTTTTGAGAATACCACCACTGGGCTACACAATTCAACCCCAAAGGCCCTTTTCAGGCCCTTGCAAGGGCAACCTTAGCTGGTACTTTCTCTGTTTGGGAAAATGAGAACAACAAGGTTACTCACCTCTTCACCACTGAGAACAGTTTCTGCTTAGAAAATCAGGGAATCTCCTTTCTGTGCCTGAGATAAGTACCAATACTTATCTCTGTCTCCCAGCCAGCTGGACTGGGAACTGCACCCTAATCTATCTCAACCCTGAGATAGACATTGCCCTTAATAATTGGTCCTTTAAGGTTCCTCTCACTGTTTACATTCGAACGAAGAGGGGCATTGCCCCCCTTCCCCTCTTTGCTGGCCTAGGAATAGCTACAGGCCTAGGCACTGGGATGGAGACTAGCACCCTCCCTTTTCTACTATCAGAGCCTGTCCAAAGACCTTGCAGACAGCTTAGAGGAAATTGCCCAAAGCATTGTTGCAGTACAGGACCAGATAGATTCACTGGCAGCAATTATCCTCCAAAATCAGAGAGGACTTAACCTCCTCACAGCTGAGAAAGGGGGCCTATGCCTATTCCTAGAGGAAGAATGCTGGGTTTTTTTATTGTTGTTTTTTTGTTTAGAAGAAGAATGCTGTTTTTAAGCCAAACAGTCTGGCACAGTAAGGGAGGGGCCCAAGAAGCTAGTTGATAGGAACTCAAAAGTCTGACAACAACTTTCAGAATCCTGGGCACCTGGCTACAGAATTTTAACTGGACCTCCTGGCTTCTACCTCTAGTTGGACCCCTCTTAATGCTCTTCCTGGTACTCATCTTTGGCCCATGCATCCTAAGAGCCCTTTCCTCTTTCCACCAAAACCGCATTCAGCAATTACCAGTAGATCCATAAGGAAAATGATGCTATTCTAGACCTACACTAGAGATCATCCCCTCCCTCAATAGCCAACTAATTATGGACATCTCTACATCCCACCTAAGCATGAAGAAGTTACAGAAGAACAAGATTGGCCTCCTTCATCAACCCCAGCTGGCAGGAACCCCAGCTTATAGGAACCCCAGCTTACAGGGGGAAAAAAGGGAGAGGCTGGAATGTTAGGCACATCCTTACATTATGCCCCAGTTGGGGCTCTTGCTTCTCCTAGTGGTTTCCTGTTATTTTCATTATAGGTTAACAGCCTTCAGTTTCCAGTAGACCACCTCACCCAGTTTCCAGTGGACCGCCTACACCTGGCCCCCACCTGCACCTAGTTCAACTGGCTACTATGGCCTTTACAGGGGACACATATATCCCACTCCCCCTATTCTGCCCCACTGATGCCATTTGGGTCTCAGTTCTTCTGCTCGAAGGTGTAACAATCCTATATAATAAAAGCCCAGTGACCAGAAAGACCAGAGACCAGAACCATCTCGGTCCCTCGCTGGGCTGGCCACGCCCTCCCAGCAAATGGTTAGGGGGAATCAGGCAGGGAGGCAGAGTGGTTAGGGGTGATCAGGTAGGCAGGCGAACAGTTAGGGGCAATCAGGTAGGCAGGCAGAGCCCCACGATCAATCTCCTCAAAGAGGGAGACCCAGGCCACAGGGAGGGATGCTCAGCAGCTGAGTCGGGAGGTGCTGGTGGCAGTGGACGCTGCAGAGCAAGGCTGGCACCACAGCGGCTCCTGAGTGGGCATGGCGCCTGCAGCCTGGCCAAGGCCCCAGGGTCACAACCTCCCCCTGTGGCTTCTGCAGGGCTGGACTGCCACTCTTCCTGCTATGATGCTTGGGCAGATCCCAGACTCTTCCATGACTGTGGGCTCTCTGCCAGGGCTCCCCAGCTTGGCCCTGACTGCAGAGGAGCTGAAATATGCTGACATGCACAACATTAGGGCCACGATCAGCCCTTTGCACTTCCTGGAGGTGAAACTGGGCAAGAGGCCTCAATCTGTGAAAAGTGAGCTTGATGAGGAATAGGAGCGGAGGAAAAGAACAAAGGTGCCGGGAATAGAACAAAGTGGCAGCAGCCCCATGCCAGAACAAGAAGGAGCGGATGGAGTTTCTGCAGTGGGAATCTGAGTGCCTGGAGCTCATGAATGCAGAGCTGAAAACCCAGATGGAGGAGCTGAAGCAGGAGCAGCAGCAGCTCATCCTGATGCTCAACCGGCATCACCCCACCTGCATTGTCAGGACCGACAGCGTTAAGACCCCCGACTCAGAAGGCAACCCATTGCTGGGGCAACTGGAGAAGAAGTGACCATGGGCTGGGAGGAGGAAGAGGAGGAGGAGGAGGGTCCCAGAGGGCTCTTCCTTGCTGCATGAAAAACTCTTCAATGAGGCTCAGCACAGCCAGCATTGGCCAGGCTTTTTTGTGAAACTCAGATCATCCACACCAGGGGAAGAAACCCAGGCTGATGAAACCCAGGACCAAGCACTGAGACCAAAGTAGTCCTGAGGAGGGCCTGTTCTTCCTGGGGCCAGGCTTGCAGGAGGCAGGACAGAGGTTCTGGGCTAGAGAGACACCCAACCAGGCAGCTGTGGGCACTTCTCCGGCCTCTCCACCAGGGCACCCACCCAAAGGACCTCTGAGCAGCCAGGAAAAGCCATGAGTTGCAACCAAAATTAGGCTGAGTATGGAACTCAGAGTGAAACTGCAATCTGCCTGCCCCCAGCCCTGACCCTGATCCTGATGCAAGGCTGAATAAGGGTAGAGTGCCAGGCCCTGCTGTACCCACCCACCATGGTCCAGCTCAGTCCTGCCCGGAGTGGCAGCCGGGGTGCACCCTCGCCGGCCCTGCTGGAGTTACTGTGGGCACGAGGCATGGGTGCCCTTCCAAAGCACACACTCACTGAATGTTTACAGACTGGCTGTCCTGGCAGGGCTTTCAACTGCACATTTTTTATACTTTCTTTTTTAAAAAATATGTTTTACAAATAAAAAAAAGATTTTATACAAGCAATAAATTAATTTCTATAATCACTCGATGTGATACAGTATAAATATGCTATGGTTTGTTTTTATGAACAGATATTCAGCAGTTATGGCCATTGCATGTAACTTCTAAGTACTGTAGTCTCTGGGTATTGGGGGTGGCAGGGGTGGGGTGCGGTGCATTTCCATCTTGGTAAACCCTTCATAGTACTCAGTTCTGTATTGCTCGGTAAACATTACCCCCATAGGGAGACACAAGCTTCCGACTGCTCTGAACTCCAGTTCCGGGAGAGACTCTGGGGAACCAGACTCATATGGGGAGAAATTGGACTGTCTGCCAGTGGGCAGAACTTGAGGGCGGCTTTCTCTCAGAGGTGCTTGCAGCGATTACCAAGGGACACTGAGACCCAGGGGCCTCTAAGGGTAGGGCTGATGGGAAGCCATTGCTGTTTGCTCTGCCTTGAGACTCCGCCCCATCCAAGCTGTGCACAGAGGCTTTTGCATATGAATGGCCTGGCCCTTGGAATTCTAAACTTACCTATCAAACTGCAGCTGAGTCAGAGAGACCCAGAACATCCAAAAGAAGGCCCAAGGCCCCACAGCAGCTTGCATTGCTTCACAGCTGGGGCTCATCTGGGCACCTCCAAAACCCAACTAAGAAGAGGAATCTGCAGATCTCTCTGTAGCTCCTGCTGTGTGGCCTCAGGCAGAGGCTTAATTAGCACCTCCTTGGAGATCCAAGAGCCAGTGTACCCAGGGGTCAGAGTAGGACCATCCAGATTACAAGTCCTCAGATCCATAAGGGACACACTCAGGGGGCAGACTCAGTGAACACCAAAGCCCCACTGAAGCAAGTCTTGCCTCATAAGGGTGTCTCCAGCACAGAAGTTCTCCCATCATAGACACAGCTGATCCTCACAGCCAACTGGCTTGGAGGTCAATTCCTTCCAGTGATACCAACAGCAATCAAGACTTAACTACAACAAGACTGTGCACACAGCCCACAAAGGGGTGCACCAAGAGTGTCCATCTCAGGTAACTGGGGAGGCTGAGCCACTGGGCCCTATAGGACACCTAGCACACAAAGCCACTCTATCAACTCAGGGAAGCAGCCAAAATGCGGAGACAAAGAAACATGTCACAAATGAAAGAAATGGAGGAAAGCAAACTACTGGATATAGAGTTCAAAACCATGGTTATAAGGTTTTTCAAGAATTTTCTAGAACAGGCCAATAAATTTAGTGAGACCCTCGAGGACATGAAAAAGGACCAACTAGATATTAAGCATACACTGACTAAAATAAAAAATTATATACAGAGATCCAACAGCAGAGTAGAGAATTGCAAGAATCAAGTCAAAGATTTGAAATACGAAGAAGCAAAAAACACCCAACCTGAAAAGCAAAATGAAAAAATAATCCAAAAATATGAAGATAGCGTAAGGAGCCTCTGGGACAACTTCAAGCGTACCAACATCAGAATTATTGGGGTGCCAGAAGAAGAGAGAGAGCAAGATATTGAAAACCTATTTGAAGAAATGATGACAGAAAACTTCCCCCACCTGGTGAAAGAAATAGACTTACAAGTCCAGGAAGCACAGAGAACCCCAAACAAAAGGAATCCAAAGAGGAACACACCAAGACACATCATAATTAAAATGCCAAGAGCAAAAGACAAAGAGAGAATATTAAAAGCAGCATGAGGGTTACCGATTGGAATATGGTGACCCACAGGAAGGTAGGGAGGGAGAGAGTGAGGGAACCATAGAGGAGAATGTAGACGTGTGTGGTATGTGTGTGTATGAGTTAGGGATAGTTAGATTCTGCAGGTCCTCCAAGGGGCTACCAAACTGGAGCCCTGCACACAAAGCAGACACTTCTGGGTGGCCAGTGCGGGCACAGAGACCACACCATCTTGAGAAACAGAGCTGCTTGAGACTATGATCCTGGCCTCAGCACCACCCAGTCTGGTCTCAGATGCAAACCAGGACTCTGCAGCCACTGGGGACGGAGAACTGTGACCACAGCTTCAGACCAACAGACAGCAAGAATCCAGACTTCCCAGCCATAGATTTCTGTGAGTCCAAGAGCCTATAATGCCCCTAGCAGGATCGCGGATAGCGCCATAGTAACTGATAGACCAGCCCTTTGCTTGGGCCGCAGCACCCCTACAGGAATTTGAGTTTTGGAGCACGTGCACAGACCTCAGCGCTTCTACGGGAACTTGAACCTGAATTTGCTCCCCACAACGCAACTGGTCAAGCAAACCCGAAGTCCACACAGGGCGGCAGTGCCACCTGACTTCGATTCTGGGCAAGCGCACATGCAAGTCTGTTTTCCGCAGCGCACATGGAAGTCTGTTTTCTGCAGCGCAGGGACGCCACAATGCTACTGTGCAACCCAGTCCCCCATGGTAACTGGGACCCAGATTCTCCCAGCAAGAGGCAGTACTGAGCACCACTGACTTGACTCTGTTTCTTACCATGTGCGCCTGGAATCCCTGACTCACATTCACACTAAGAGCCAGTGACTCCAATTCTTGGTGCATGCGCACATGGGGACCCTGATTCTCAGTCAGAAGCCCACGAGGCAACAGAGACTCTGATACTCAATTCTTGGTGCAGACACAGGGATACTCTGACTCCTGGCACATGCTAGGATACTCATTTTCAGCATACGCCAACAGCGCAGTGCAGGCGGGGTACATGATTCTAGGTGCGCACAGGAGACCACACTGAACGCTGGTAACACTGACCCTGTTTCCCACCAACCCATGGAAGCCACACATCCTAGTGTCGGAGCACTTCAGTGACACTCGGGTGGTGTGAAGCTCCCAATGCACACGGCCCAGGTCCATGCAACTCGAAGTTTAAAACTTCTGGTGATAGTCAAAATGGGGAGAAGACACAATCCCCAGAGGAAAGAAAATGAGGAGTCGCCAAGAAAGGAAATTAGTGAAAATGAAGCATGCAACATGACTGAAAAAGAATTCAGAGTAATGGCCGTGGAATTCATAGATCGGATGGATGAGAAAATCAACAATCTATGCAAGAACCAGGAAGAGCCAAAACCGGTTTGGCTCAGTGGATAGAGCGTCGGCCTGCGGACTCAAGGGTCCCAGGTTCGATTCCGGTCAAGGGCATGTACCTTGGTTGCGGGCACATCCCCAGTAGGGGGCGTGCAAGAGGCAGCTGATCGATGTTTCTCTCTCATCGATGTTTCTAACTCTCTATCCCTCTCCCTTCCTCTCTTCCTCTCTGTAAAAAAATCAATAAAATATATTAAAAAAAAAAAAAAAAAAAAAGAACCAGGAAGAAATGAAAAGTGATATAGCTACAATCAAAAACACCATGGAAAGTTTCAACAGTAGACTAGAAGAAGCAGAGGAACGAATTAGTGAGTTAGAAGATCAGGTACAAAAACAAGCCCAATCTGAAGAGCAACTGGAGAAAAAAGATAAAGAGCAGGAGGAAAGCCTAAGGGAGCTTTGGGACAACATGAAACGAAGTAACATACATATAATAGGGCTGCCAGAAGGACAAGAAAAGCAGCAAGGATTAGAAAATCTATTTGAAGAAATAATGACAGAAAACTTCCCGGATATGGGGAAGAAAAAAGTTACACAAGTACATAGAATCCCAAGCAGGATCAATCCCATAAGACCCCTACCAGGACATGTCATAATTTCGATGGCAAATATTAACGACAAAGAGAGAATCTTAAAGGCGGCAAAAGAGAGACAGAGAATTACCTACAAAGGACCCCCCATCAGATTATCAAATGATTTCTCAACAGAAACACATCAAGCTAAAAGGGAATGAAAGGAGGTATACAAAGTGTTGCAAAGCAAAGGACTGAATCCAAGAATACTCTATCCAGCAAGACTATCACTCAAAATTGAAGGGGAAATCAGGAGCTTTGCAGAAAAAAAAAGGCTAAGGGAGTTTATCACCACCAAACCAGCAATGCATGAAATGCTAAAGGGAATGCTGTAAAAAGAAGAAATAAAAAGGTAAGAAGGAACACAGACACAAAAATAGAAATGACTACAAACAAGCACCTTTCAATAATAACTTTAAATGCAAACGGACTAAATGCTCCAATCAAAAGACATCGAGTGGCTGAATGGATAAAAAGACATGACCCATATATATGCTGTCTACAAGAGACCCACCTCAGAACAAGGGACTCACACAGATTGAAAGTGAAGGGATGGAAAAATATCTTTCAGGCAAATGGAAATGAAAAAAAAAAGCTTATATCTGATAAAATAGACCTCAAAGTGAAGGCCATAACAAGAGATAGGGAAGGCCACTTCATAATACTAAAGGGATCGATACAACAACAGGATATAACCCTGATAAATATATATGCACCCAATGCAGGAGTACCCAAATACATAACCAAACTCCTGGAAGATATCAAGGGAGAGATCAACAATAATACAATCACAGTAGGGAACTTTAATACACCACTGACATCACTGGATAAATCCTCTAGACAAAAAATCAGCAAAGACACAGCTATCCTAAATGACTCACTAGATCAGATAGACTTAACTGACATCTTCAGAACATTGCCTCCCAAAGCCAGGGAATATACGTTCTTCTCAAGTGCACATGGACATTTTCAAAAATAGACCACATATTGGGTCACAAGCAAAGTCTCCCCAAATTCAAGAAGATTGTAATCATACCAAGCATCTTCTCAGACCACAATGCCATAAAATTAGAAATAAACTACAATTAAAAGAATCCAAAAATCTCAAATACTTTGAAGCTGAATAGCATGCTATTAAATATTGATTGGATTACCAATGAGATCAAAGAAAAAATTAAAAGCATCCTGGAAACTAATGACAACAAAAACACAACAATCCAAAATCTATGGGACACAATGAAAGCAGTCCTGAGAAGGAAGTTCATAGCTCTACAAGCCTACCTCAAAAAGCAAGAAAAAATGGTAGTAAATCATCTAACTCTACAACTCAAAGAATTAGAATGAGAGCAACAAGAAAAGCCCAGAATGAGCATAAGGAAGGAGATAATAAAGATCAGGGCAGAAATAAATGACATAGAGACCAAAAAAACAATACAAAAGATCAATGAAACCAAGAGCTGGTTCTTTGAAAGGATAAACAAGATTGATGAACCTCTAGCCAGGCTCACCAAGAAGCAAAGAGAGAGGGTCCAAATAAACAAAATCAGAAATGAGAGAGGTGAAATAACAATAGACCTACAGAAATACAAAGGATCCTTAAAAAATACTATGAACAACTCTATTCCAACAAACTAGACAATCTGGATGAAATGGACATATTCCTAGAAAAATACAACCTTCCAAAACTCAATCAGGAAGATTCTAAAAATCTCAATAGGCTGATGAAATTGAACCAGTCATCAAAAAACTCCCAGCAAACAAAAGCCTCGGGCCAGACGTCTTCACAGGGGAGTTTTACCAAACCTTCAAGGAGAACTAAAACCCATCCTCCTCAGACTATTCCAAAAAATTCAAGAGGAAGGAACACTTCCAAGCTCATTCTATGAAGCCAGCATCACCCTATATCAAAACCAGATAAAGACAACACAATGAAAGAGAATTAAGGGCCAATATCCCTCATGAACATAGATGCCAAAATCCTCAACAAAATTCTAGCAAATCGGATCCAGCAATACATCAGTAAGATCATACACCATGACCAAGTAGGATTTATCCCGGTGATGCAAGGATGGTACAATATCCGTAAATCAATAAACGTGATACATCACATAAACAAATTGAGAGATAAAAATCACGTAATCATTTCAATTGACTCAGAAAAAGCATTTGACAAAATCCAACACCCTTTCTTGATAAAAACTCTCAGCAAGGTGGAAATAGAAGGATCATACCTCAACATAATAAAAGCCATATATGACAAACCCACAGCCAACATCATACTCAATGGACAAAAACTAAAACCATTTCCCCTAAGAACAGGAACAAGACAGGGATGCCCACTCTCACGACTCCTGTTTGACCTAGTATTGGAAGTACTAGCCATTGCGATCAGACAAGAAGAAGAAATAAAAGGCATCCAAATTGGAAAAGAAGAAGTAAAACTGTCCTTATCGCAGACGACATGATACTGTACATAGAAAACCCTAAAGACTCCATCAAAAAACTATTAGACTTAATAAATGAATTCAGCAATGTAGAAGGATACAAAATTAACGCCAAGAAATCTATGGCACCAATAGTGAACTTATAGAGAGAGAGACTAAGAAAGCAATCCCATTTACCATTGCACCAAAAAAATTAAGATACCTTGTGCCAGTACCAGGCTGTTCTTAAAACAGCCTGGTACTGGCACAAGAACAGACATATAGATCAATGGAATAGAATAGAGAACCCAGAAATCAACCCAAACCACTATGCTCAATTAATATTTGACAAAGGAGGCATGAACATAAAATGGAGTCAAGACAGTCTCTTCAACAAATGGTGTTGGGAAAATTGAACAGATATATGCAAAAAAAATGAAACTAGACCACCAACTTACACCATACACAAAAATAAACTCAAAATGGACAAAGGACTTAAACATAAGATGGGAAACCATAAAAATACTAGAGGAATCCACTGGCAGCGAAATCTGAGACATATGCCGAAGGAACTTCTTCACCAATACAGCTCCTAAGGCAATGGGAAATAAAGGGAAAATAAACAAATGGGACTACATCAAAATAAAAAGCTTTTGCACAGCAAAAGAAACCATCAATAAAACAACAAGAAAGCCCACTGCATGGGAGAACATATTTGCCAATGACATCACCAATAAGGGTTTAATCTCCAACATTTACAGGGAACTCATACAACAAAAGGAAGATAAACAATCCAATCAAAAAATGGGCAAAGGACCTAAATAGACACTTTTTGAAGGAGGACAGGAGGAAGGCCAAGAGACATATGAAAACATGCTCAAAGTCACTAATTATCTGAGAGATGCAAATCAAAACAACAATGCAGTATCATCTCACACCTGTCAGAATGGCTATCATCAACAAATCAACAAACACAAGTGCTGGCGAGGATGCGGAGAAAAAGGAACCCTCGTGTACTGCTGGTGGTAATGCAGACTGGTGCAGCCACTGTGGAGAACAGTATGGAGTTTCCTCAAAAAACTAAAAATGGAACTCCCATTTGACCCAGTGATCCCACTTCTAGGAAGATATCCCAAGAAACTAGAAACACCAATCAGAAAGGATATATGCACCCCTATATTCATAGCAGCACAATTTACCATAGCTAAGATTTGGAAACAGCCTAAATGCCCATCAGCAGATGAGTGGATTAAAAAACTGTGTTACATCTACACAATGGAATACTACGCTGCATTAAAAAAGAAGGAGTTCTTACCATTTGCAACAGCATGGATGGAACTGGAGAGCATTATGCTAAGTGAAATAAGCCAGTCAGAAAAGATAAATACCACATGATCTCACTCATTTATGGAATATAATGAACAACATAAACTGATGAACAGGGACAGATTCAGAGACAGAGAAGCATCGATCCGACTGCCAAACCTCGGAGGGAAGGGTGGGGGAAAGGAGGAGAGATCAACCAAAAGACTTGTATGCATGAATATAAGCCTAACCAACGGACACGAACACCAGGGGGGTGAGGGCATGAGTTGGGGGAGGGGATGTTTGGGGGTTAATGGAGGGATGAGGACACATATCTAATACCTTACTCAATAAAGAAATTTAAAAAAAAAAAATAAAAGCAGCAAGAGTTAGTTACCTACAATGGAGCACCCATACGACTGTCAGCTGATTTCTCAACAGAAACTATGCAGGCCAAAGAAGAGTGGCAAGAAATATTCAAAGTGATGAATAGCAAGAACATACAACCAAGATTACTCTACCCAGCAAAGCTATCATTCAGAATTGAAGGTCAGATAAAGAGCTTCACAGATAAGAAAAAGCTAAAGGAGTTCATCACCACCAAACCAGTATTATATGAAATGCTGAAAGGTATTCTTTAAGAAGAGGAGGAAGAAGAAAAAGGTAAAGATAAAAATTATGAACAACAAATACATATCTATCAACAAGTGAATCTAAAAATCAAGTGAATAAAAAATCTGATGAACAGAATAATTTGGTGAATATAATAGAATAAGGGGCATAGAAAGGGAGTGGAATGACAATTCTCGGAGGAAAGGGGTGTGGGGGGTGCGGGAAGAGACTGGACAAAAATCATACACCTATGGATGAGGACAATGTGGGGGGGTAAGGGAAGAGGGTGGGGTGGGAACCGTGTGGAGGGGAGCTAAGGGGGGAAAAAAAGAGGAACAACTGTAATAATCTGAACAATAAAAATTAAAAAAAAAAAAAAAAAACAAGAAAAAAAGAAAGAGCGAGGCCCTGGCCACCGGCTGGTTACGCTGTAGTAGGTGTGCGGCCCGCCAGCGATTGCCCAGCAGAGGGATGCCCATGCCAGCCAAGCCATCACACCCCATGCCTGTTGCCTGCAGAGGGAGTTTACCAGTGGCACGGGAGGGGGGCAGCACTGCACAGATGGCAAGCAGTAGCAGCGGTGGGGGTGAGGCCAGCTGCCTGCAGCCAGGGGAAGGAAAGCCCTGATAGGCCCTGATCTCAGGCCAGGTCTAGGGACCCTACCCGAGGGGTCCTGGATTGTGAGAGGGTGCAGGCCAGGCTGAGGGGACCACCGCCCCCCCCCCCCCCGCCAGTGCACGAATTTTCGTGCACCAGACCTCTAGTAAGTTTATAATTCTTTACCACTTTTGGCCTTGTGCATTCCTCCCTTGGCAACCCTAACACATACCAATAAGAAAATCTAAAACATTAATTGGATTTGATAACATGAAGGCCATTGATTACATTATTAAGAGCAGTTTTAGTTAAGTGGGAGCAGAGAATGAAGTACAATTTCTATTAAAGCAGTTTGAGTAATAAATAAGTAGTAAGATAGTGGACTATGATAAACTGAGCTTTACCACAATAACACCAATAAAAACAAACCTTAAAAAATGAGTATAATAAACAACGTGATTGGAAAAAAAGAGATAAAGAGAATCACTACCTTTTGTGTATATTAGGCAAAAATAGCTTTTGTATATTGGCCCTGTGTTGTTTATTTACAGGAGGCTGAGACCCACTAGCTCAAAAGCCCCCTGGCAGGATACCAAAACTTTATACATCAGTTGTTTTAAACATAGCCCAGACAAGCAGGTTTTTAGCCATTTAGAGCTTGCCTGCTTTACTTAATGAAACTGTGTCCAAAATCTGCTTGCCACAGACAAAATGAGCCTTGGGCTATAAAGATGCTAAGTTGCTGCTACCCTTTGGAATTTTCTGACCCAGCATCTCCCTGCCAGGCTGTATGCTGCAGTGTGACAACATGCATAAGCCCCCGAGACACAAAAACTCCCTCTCATGCTTCTCTACCCCAGGAGTTCCCTTGCCCCCTCTCCTTCTGGATGGTGGCCCCCATGGCCTTAAGCCTCTGGATGGTCTCACACTATTAGGGCCTTCTGCAGACCTGGAAAGCGTTGCCCAAATAAAGCTTGTGTGATAGTGCCACCTCGTGGCCATAGTTTTTTTCTTGATCAGTCCTGAAATATTCAAATTCACCTCCTTACATTACATCATAATAAAAGTAAAAACTCTCTAAGAAGATACACGGATCCTAATATTGTAGATATATAATAACACAAATAAAGTTAATTAAATTACAGTAATTTAATTAGAAGACAAAATTTTAGAGATAATTTAAAAAAAGATCAATGGTTGCAATTCAATTTCAATACAAAATAGAAGTAGAGAGAGGAATGTGTTTGGCACCCAAGGGATCCACTGGGAGTTCTCTAGGTAACCTCTTGTTTAATTTTGATGGCTTGATTTAAGTAGACAAGTGCATGGCATCCAACATTCAGTGGAGGAGGAATGGTGACCTGGGCTCAGACACCTCAGGGATGAGGATCTGGGTCCATCCACCAAATAAGTGACTGAGACCAGCAGAGGTGCTAGCTGAGGGTGAGAGGAATGTAGACCAGACAACACATGAATAGCAGAGGAGGGAGACGATCAGTTGAGGATGCAAAACCAGCTGCTGAGCTAAGGCGTTGTAGTTCATTCCACTAACGTTCTTTCATAAATTTCCCCAGCAAAAGAAACCAATCAGAATCCTGGAGGAGTTTTTCTTAGATGCAGTGAAATCATATGAAGCAATAGACACAAATGGCACAAGGGGTGGACAGCAGTGTATTCTGTGGTGTATATAAAACTGCCATCTTCAAGTGTTCTCTGTTGAGGGCTCACAACCCAGTCCCTCAGATAAAAGGAACTGTGTCGCCCAAATTACACTTCCTCCCAAGGACAGTACACATCCAATGGCTACTTGATGGGAGTTTATATTAATTGTTGCCAACAGACTTTTAAGTAATATGTTGTCAATGAAAGAAAATGAAAAGTTGAGTTAGATGAGTTGTTGGGGAACTGTTGGTGAGTGGACAGGAAATAATGATCATGTGGTCAGTGGGGGCCACTGAAATTCAGAGTGTTATTCAAGCAAAAAGCAACTGAAATAGGTGTCTATTTTGTATTAGGAAGCAATTCAGCCTGATGGATTACTTTAAACATTCCAAGGGTATTTACAGATTTATTTTGTTCTTGAAATATGTAAATACTAAGAACACATTCTATTTTACATTTTTTAATTAAATTAACTTTGTAATAAAAATCATAGAAAAGCTCTGTAATCAAATCACATGTTTATTCAGTCCTTGCTTCTGTGTAGTCTTCACATATTTGTATCTTTTAATTTTTGTCTCATGTAAGAAAATTCATTAGAAGAAGCAGGCAGGTGATGACAAATGAACTTTTAATGAAGTGCTCATTATGACAATTTCTGTTTTATTTAGTTTGGATCATGGCGTGCAAGTAATCTGGGCCCCAGTATGTTAATAAGCAGAGCTCCATTTGGAGCTGTGATCAAGATGGCTAAAAATGCTATAGTCATCACATCCTTCGCATATGGTTCCAAGTGGGGTGAGCTGACTCTTGCAGTTTCTAGAGCCAGAGGACCTAACACAGCCTGCATTTGGGTGGTGGGTGGGTGGGGGAAGATGAGGCATAATGAAAATTGTTAAGCAAAGTTAACATGTAATAAAAGCAAATGACTCTGTTAAAATGAGCAAAACCTGGTACTGGGATAGCGATTTTCAACAATTATGATACAATAATTTTTAAAACATGCAATACTTGACTATTTAGTCAGGGGCATTGACCTCTTTTCCCTTAGATTGTCAAATTAAAAAACATGACAACAGCCAACACAACAATAGCTGTCCAATATGAATGAATCAAAATTACACCTATTCTTTTTTTGTCAAATTGGCAAAAAATATAATACATTTTTTAGTGTGCTACGGAATTTTAGTAATTAGTTTATGTAGATGAAAAAGGTTGAAAATAGCTGTACTAGACTATTAGAAAAGAGGCAAGACTTAAAGCACTGAGGGATTTTCATGAGTTACTCATTAATGCTATGTTCTTCTTAGCAAATATCTCTAGAGTAAGAGTGAAATAGTGACCAATCAGCATGCAGACATTTTAAGGCTGATTTTGTATTTCTGTCATCTCAGCTTTCCCCTATTTAAATATATATATTTTTGAATGCTTGTATGACTCTCAGAACCTCGAGTTTTAACTGAACCAGGGTTTTTGCTTATTTGCCGTTACCAAGTACCACTTGATTCTTGGCTGCAACAAGACAATCCAAATACGAAGGTTTCTTATGGTTCACTAGGATTTTGTTGATCATATTCTCCTTGTTCTTCCTCCTTGGGAGGCAGTGTGATATAGTAAAACTGACAAGGAGTTTGGAATCTACAAACTGGGCACTGAGAGATTATGAACTAACTTGACTAAGGTTATAGGCAAGTAACATGGTATTCAAAACAGGCAGTCTGGCCCCATAGTCTGCTCTCTAACTATGACATAGAGAATTTTGTTGCATGGAGGCTCACAAGCTTTTGTTTTGGAATAACAATGGAGAAAAGAATCTCAGGGAATGAAGACATTATGCATCCAGGTGAAAAAGTCTAACAGTAAGTAGTAATACCTTTTTAGTAGGAGGGAATATCATTGAATTAGAGGACAAACTACATTCATTCATTCATTGATTCTTGTAAGCATGTAAGGGTTATTTATTGTGTGCTTCTTGCTTCCCCGGCACTGTGCTAAGTGCTAGAGAAAAACAATGGGGGAAACCCTAGACATGGTTCCTATCCTTTCTGTGTGATCTAGTAGGAAGATTCAGTCAGTAATCAAATAGTCATACAAAATAAATGTATAATTAATAATAATACATGTACATTCATGTGTGGTGGAGTGGGTGGAAAGAGAAGATATATTTTAAAAAGAATCAATGTATCTCTATTTTAAAATCATAACATTTAGTTCCACAATATTTAGCAATATTCAGCCTACAATGTATCTCTATGACAATTCAGTCTGTAGGCTGATGCTCTAACCACTGAGAAAACTGGCTAGGGCAATTTTTTTTTTCAGATATACTCTTATTTTATGTTTTGGAAAAATAGAAAACAATTTTTCATAAGTTAAGGAAGTAGTTAATTAAAATTTAACACTTTTCAAATTCAGAAGAATTGATTTTAAAACTGAGATTTTTAAAGATTACATTAATTTTAATGAGTAGCTATGATTAATCAAGCATTTTAAAAATAAGACTAATGGCCCACATATTGTGATTGGACAAACGGCGGTCATTTAGAATTTTTAAAAATCAATATTAAAATTATTAGAATGACTTAATATGTTCTTACCTGGACTGTAGCTTTGGGTATCCATGAGAGAGCAATAAATATTTTCTCCTTAAAATTAAAACCAGAAAAAGACACCAAGAAAAATGTAAAAGAAATTCGAACCAATAAGGCCAAACTCATAGAAGCAATAGAAATACCTACAACAGATAAAAAACAAATATAAATAACAAAATACTTGGGAAGAAGTGGTTTTTTATGTCTAGAGATATGATCTGTAAAAGTATTGAAAACTTTTAAGACTATTGAAATAAGTGAATATTCAAGAAAATTTAATTGTACTGGACAAAAAGCTGTTCCTAATGTGGTAACTAAAATTTCTATTGGTAGTTCATCTCATGGTAAAATTCCTGAACATGCAATGAAACTAAAGCAGTCATATTTTTGTCAAAAAATTAAAATTTAAAGTCATCAAGACTGCATTATAAAATTTACAAAAGCCTCCATTAATCAAAAAAGGGGGGATAGTAGGGTAATATCATGTAAGGAAAAATATCCTATAAGTAAATTACATCTAGAAAACTTTTACTTTACAAAATTAGTTTTCATTTGTAATGCTAACAGCAAGACACCCATGAAAAACACACATGGTGTCTAAATAAGACAAAGGAAAATGGTTTGGGCAAAAATAAAAAAGGATCCCAAATCAATTATATAGAAAAGATTCCTTTATTAACTTTTGGTCGAGAATATGTTTGTATATTTTCAGAAAACAACTCCAAGACCATGTGGATTCCTGCAACAGAGAGGAATTGACAGGTCTGCTCCAACCACGAAGACAAGAGGAGAAACAGTCCAGAGATGGAAGACGCTGATGACGCCTTGCCACGCTAGCAGTCAGCAGCTGTGCGATGCAGCAGGTTGCCTAGGACCAAACCAGAGAGGGTCGGACCTGCATTGCCACCATGTGCCCACCATCTAGATATCATTGCTGACAAGTACACTTAAGGAACTGTTTGACATTGAAACGGGGACTCAGAACTGTTGGACATTGAAATTGGGACTCAAACATTTTTTGTCATTATATGTTTACTTCTAGTCTGCAGAGGCAAGATTTTTTAAAGGAAAGAAATGGGGAAAAAATAGATACAGAGGCAAAGAAGCATTGAACAGACTGTCAAACTACAGCGGGAAGGCAGAGGAGGTTGGTGGTGGGGGGGCTGTAAGAGATCAACCAAAGGACTTGTACGCATGCATATAAGCATAACCAATGGATAAAAAACACTGGGGGGGGGGCATGTAAAGGCATGTACTGGGGGGAAGAGGAGGCCAGGGGAAGGTCAATGGGGGGGGGGGGAAAGGAGACATATGTACTACTATTTGTAATACTTCAAACAATTAAAAAAATTAAAAAAAATTAAAAAAAAATAAAAATAAATAGTAAGATACAAATGTTCTTAAGTTTTAAAATTCACCAAAATAAAACTAAATCCCCAAATATTAACAGGGGGGAAAAACTAAAAAAAAAAAGACTATTGCCTCTGTCTTTATTTTTTAAGTAAACATAATAATCATAAAAAATATAAATATAATTGAGGCATTTATGTAAAGCAGAAGAGGTTATCTGATGGTGAAGGTACATAAAAAATAAGATAAATTGCATTTAATTCTGAGTTAATAGACTTCAAACTTTTACTACAAGTGAAAGTATCAAACAGGTGCTGATAGTATCTAATATTTCTCCTTGGAAAAATATTCTAATCTTCATTTCCTCAGGTCCCTTAGGAAAGATATGGGACTATCTTTGGTAACAAAGAGCACTCAGGGTAAAGAAGAACAAATGTATGTTACTGTCTCAACACGAGTTTCTGAAAAAGGCATTCAAAGACATACTGTAAATAAAAATAAAAATTATTCATAATTTTCTTAAATATTTTCAACTCACATTTTTTGTGCTTATAATCATTCTTACCAATAGCATCTGATTTAAGAGCTGCAACAGATACTTCCAATCCAACCAAACCAAAAAGAAGGGGTTGAAAAATATCCCATGCAAATGCAATAATTTTTTGGACTCCAATCTAGAAAAGAGCAGTATATTTTTAGTTATTGTGGCACATAAAATAACTGCATTTCAGAAATTGAAAGTCTATTTTATTACATAAAATTAAGATATTTATTTGTAGGAGAAATGTTAAACAATAAAAATTGAGTTGGTTCATTCTTTTACTCAAACACTTGGGTAGAATTTGACTAACAGAAATACCAAAGCTATAAAATAAAAATATTTGGTAATCGTGTCATGAAACAAGTAAGGTCTTTGGAGCCCCAGACACATTCTGATGGTTCAGAAAGAGTTCTAGCTTTTGTTTGCAAGGTAACAGAATGGAGACAGAACTACATCATGCCCGATGAGAACATACTCAAGATCAGGCAAACATTTTAGCTCTCAATATGAAAGTGAATCCCAATAGTCTTAAATTATGAGGAAAAAAAAATTGGTAATCTGTTAGGCTGTTTTGGAAGGATCCATTTTGAAAACTTCAGTTTTTTTTTTTTTTTTCCTTAAAGCCAAACCCCAAACATATAGATTCTTTTTTAAAATTAATTAATTGATTGATTTTTAGAGAAAGAGAGGAAGGGAGGGAAAAAGAAATATTGACTTGTTGTTCTACTGCACTTATTGTTTCTCATATGTGCCCTGAACAGGAATCGACCCATAACCTTGGCATATCAGGAGTATGCTCTAACTTACTGAGCTACTTGGCCAGGGCAGAACGTATAGATTTTTACTTGGTTGCTTGCCAAGCTTCCCTTTCTGGGAATGAATCTCTCCCAGTTCTATCAGCCAGTGATGTGGTTACAGCAAAGACCCTGTGGACATAACAGTGCTGGCTCTTCTCCAGGAACTTGGATGAAGAGTTTCAGCCTAATCTGGGTTCATCTTTTTAAATAGAAGATACATAAAACTTTGATCTCCTTTGTTTGGGGAAGAAATTATCTTTTTAACTATTCCTTTTATGTCTGGATTTTCTGATGGCCATTTATAGTAAAAGTGAAGTTTACAAGAGGGAAAAACAAAAAACCCCACCCACAAAAAGATGGCTATCAATCCAGATATAGGAATTATGTATTTTTGTCTGCCAAGAGCATCTCCTCCTGATGAAAAAGGCTTTCCCCCCACCCCATTTAAGCAATCCTATCCTATGTAATCTATCTATATTAATAAAAGGGTAATGCTAATTAGACCGGGTCGACTGGCCATCTTCCGGATGTCCGACTTCCTTCCAGACAAAGCCATGGTGGTGGGGGCCAAGGCAGAGGCCATCAGGGGTGATCAGACCGGCAGGGGAGGGCAGTTGGGGGCGAAATCAGGCCAGCAGGGGAGGGCCATTGGGCAAGATCAGGCCGGCAGGGGAGGGCAGTTGGAGGCAAGATCAGGCCTGCAGAGGAGGGCAGTTAGGGGCAATCAGGCAGGCAGGCAGAGAGGTTAGAGGTGATCAGGAAGGCAGGCCAAGGGGTTAGGGGCGATCAGGCAGGCAGGCAGGTGAGTGGTTAGGTGCCAGCAGTCCCAGATTGCAAGAGGGATATCCGACCGCTGGTTTAGGCCCGATCCCACAGAGGGATCGGGCCTAAACCGGCAGTTGGAAATCCCCCAAGGGGTCCCCGATTGGAGAGGGTGCAGGCTGGGCTGAGGGACCCCCCTGCCCTCTTGCACAAATTTCGTGCACCGGGCCACTAGTTTACTTTATAATTGAAAATTTGTACCTCTTATTGTGCTTCACCATTTTCATTTATTCCCCACACCACTCCCTTCTGACAACCATCAGTATGTTCTCTGTATCTATGGGCCTATTTTTGTTTTGTTTTTTAGATTACACATAAGTAAAAGAATATAGTATTTGTCCTCTGATTTATTTCACTTAGCACAGTGCTCTCCACATGCATCCATGTTATTGCAAATGGTTAAGATTTTGTTCTTTTTTTATAGCTGAAAAATATTTCATAAATAATGTTATATAGTTTTTTCCCCCCAATCAGATTAAAAATAATAGAACTAGTGGTAATATTAGTGTGTTGATGGGTTGAGGTATTGGGGACTCTGTTATCCTGGTGGTAGTAAATAGTGTAAATATATAAAATCTTTTGAATGGAGAATTTGGCAGTCCCCATCAAAATAGAAATGCACCATTTCAAAATTCAACAATTCTATTTCTAGGAATATATTCCTACAGAAGTATTTGTATACTTGCAAAAAGACACATGAACAGGACTGTTCATGGCAGCACTGTTTATAATAACAAAAAAATGGAAATGATCTAAATGTCTACAAATAGAGGATTGATTAGAGGAAATAATTCTGTTTGATATTTGGGAGTAGTGAGGAAAAGGGACTATTTTACAATTTATTCTATATGTGTATTGTTTCATCTTATATGAGAATGTTTTCATGTCCTAACTGTATAACTAAAATTTTAATTAATAAAATAATTAAATCAATAAAAGTTATATAATCATATTACATAAAAGTTGGGGGGAAATAGGCCTGATGAGATAACTCAACTCCTGATTGCATTTTAGTGTATGTGCAGTTCCTTTTCTTAAATACTTTATTTCCTTTATTGATTTATAAACTTCCTCCAAGACACACACTTTTGGAATATCTTCCAACCAGAATGAGAAGGTTTCCTAAATGTCCATTATAATGTAAAAAAATTCAGTTATTTTATCTATAAAAATGGTGTATTAAAAATATTCACCTTATCTGTGGTCCAATTCATTCCTCCAATGAAAGTCAACATTAGTGTGAATAACCCTCCAGCTCCATGTATACCGATGCTATTGCTGACTATGACGGCAGAAACACACAAACTCAAAATAAGGCATGCTCTCTTTATTGGAAGATTTGTCTAGAATTATATAAATTTTTATAAATTATTTACATTAAACATATAATACAACATTTACGTTCTATGTCATTCATTATTGACCTTTTGATACTATAATATGTTATATTAAATAATGCGTAAAATTTTGGCTTTCTTCCTCACCAAATATTTTAGCAGACTTGATAACAAGTGACAAAATTTATAATTATTATTTCATCTTCTGCCACATGTTAGTAATGTCAGTAAAATGGTTAAAATATTTTAACTGTAAGTGAAAAAGGAAAGAAAAGAGAGAGCAATATAACCTGTAGTTCTATATAACATATCCAATGGATTCTTAAAAATAAATTTCTGAAAATGTCATTAGTTATGACAATTGTTAGAGGCAAATCAAAATGGACATTACAGATATACAAGAGTATTGGCACATTCTTTCTTTTTTGGGGGCACATTCTTTAGGGCAGGAAAGGATTGAGTTTAATAGTGTTGCCTTAGTCAAAGGGAGTGGGAATGAATTTAACTTAGATCAAGGGAAAGTGTGAGTTAAGAAAGATTAGAAAAAGTTGTCAGAAGTCAGTAGGCAATTTAGTGAGGAAAAGGGTGGGGTAGAATGGAGATGATATTTTAATTATATATTTTTAAAAAGTATCCATTGCAAAGTATTATGCATTAGGAAGCTTAATTTAAAAACCAACAGCATAGCCCTAGCTGGTTTGGCTCAGTGGGTAGAGTATCGGCCTGCAGACTGAAGGGACCCAGGTTCGATTCCGGCCAAGGGCACATGCCCGGATTGTGGGCTTGATCCCCAGTAGGGGGCGTGCAGGAGGCAGCTGATCAATGATTCTCTCTCATCATTGATGTTTCTCTCTATCCCTCTCCCTTCCTCTCTGAAATAAATAAAGAAATATACTAAAAAAAACCAAACCAACAGCATAGTAAAAAGATATGTTATCTCTGTCATAGCACAACAGGTTTCAAAAAATATTTTTTAAAGGTATTTAGTCAGTAAGTACATAATCCTTTATAAAAGGTGTATATATTTTTTTCTGTCAACACCTTCATTACATTTATAAATACAAGATTTACTCAGTGTTCCATCAAAAAAATTTTCCCTAATATTCCTTATTTGCCAAGTCCAGAAGCAAAGACTTTAGTCAAGGCCATTGACTCCTATCAATCAGAACTGTGCTCAGTTTAAAGCAAAGTAGGCAATGGAGGCTACACTTTTGGAGAAAGACAAAAAATATTAAATGTAATATTTCATGGATATTTAAAAAATTCAAATTTTGAAAATAATAACCAATTCTATACTTCTAAAGGTTGACTAATTTTTTATTTACCTGATCTTCACTTGGAAAATATTGAAGAAAAATTCCCAAAAATGTTCCTAGTAGCACACCAATAATTATATCCCGAAAAGAAGTTAGGAGATCATGAAGTATGCCACCTAAAAGGGCACACATAAGGAAAACAGATCATAGAGAAAAATTTTTACATACCCAACACATCAGAAAATCAAACATAGGTGATTTATGAAGAAAGGTATGTATTTTACAGAAATATACAAAAATGAATCTTTAATATTAACAAATATAAAAAATGTATGCCGATCTATTTGATACGTTAGATGTGTACTCTTAAATAATTTAATACAAACACTCAATTCAGAAATGTTTATTGAATAAGTAGGCCAGGAAACAAAGAAGTAATACGCTACAATGTGCTTCCCTTACACACCCTGACTACAAGATCAAGTGAGGTAGAAGAATGGACAGGACTGACAAAGAAGCGCCTCTGGCACCTAGCACAAGGCTGGTAATATTTATTTTCGGATGTATGATTATGACAAAGAAAAAAAATATTTAAATATAAAAAGAACAGCCTGGCTGGCATGGCTCAGTGGTTGAACATAGACCTATGAACCAGGAGGTCATGGTTCAATTCCCAGTCAGGGCACATGCCTGGGTTGGGGGCTTGATCCCCAGTGTGAAGCATACAGGAGGCAGCCAATCAATGATTAATTCTCATCATTAATGTTTCTATCTCTCTTTCTCTCTCCCTTCCTCTCTGAAGTCAATAAAAAAAATAAAAAATAAATAAATATCAAAAGAACAATTCAACAGTAACTACATAAAAAAAAATTTATTCTAGGGTCAATCCTGGGATTATTCAAGGGTCAACTGAGTCATCAATATATTTTATGCAACCACATCTGTATAGAATAGTACTTAAAAGTGTGGGTCTGGGGTCAAACAGCCAGATTTGTATTTTGGCTACCCTACTTAATGGATTTGTGACTTTGAGCAAATTTATTTATTTAAATCCTCACCTCAGGATATTTTTTCCATTGATTTTTCTAGAGAGAAGGAGAAGTGCCAGGGGAGAGAGAAACATCGATGTGAGACACACATTGACTGGTTGTCTCCCACATGCAACTGACCTGGGCTATGTCGAACCTGTAACTGAGGTATGTACCTTTGACTGGGACTGGAACCTGAGACCCTTTGGTCGACAGTCTAATGCTCTAACTACTGAGCAAAACCAGACAGGGCTGAGCAAATTATTTAACCTACTAGGGGCCCAGTGCACGAAATTCGTGCACGGGGGTGTGTGTCCCTCAGCCCAGCCTGCATCCTCTCCAATCTGGGACCCCTAAACGGGCAGTCGGACATCCCTCTCACAATCCAGGACTGTTGGCTCCCAACAGCTCGCCTACCTGCCTTCCTGATTGCCCCTAATCGCTTCTGCCTGCCAGCCTGATCACCCCCTAACCACTCCCCTGCCAGCCTGATTGATGCCTAACTGCTCCCCTGCCAGCCTGTTTGCCCCTAACTGCCTTCCCCTGCAGGCCTGGTCACCCCTAACTGCCCTCCCTTGCAAGCCTGGTCACCCCTAACTGCCCTCCCCTGCAGGCCTGGTCCCCCCCAACTGCTCTCCCCTGCAGGCCTGGGTCCCCCCCCAACTGCCCTTCCCTGCAGACCTAGTCACCCCCAACTTCCCTCCTCTGCTGGCCAGGTCACCCCTAACTGCCCTCCCCAGCAGGCTTGATCACCCCCAACTGCCCTCCCTTGCAGGCCTGGTCCCTCCCAACTGCCCTCCCCTGCTGGCCTGATCGCCCACAACTGCCCTCCCCTGAAGGCTTGATCGCCCCCAACTGCCCTCCCCTGAAGGCTTGATCGCCCCCAACTGCCCTCCCTTGCAGGCCTGGTCCCTCCCAACTGCCCTTCCCTGCTGGCCATCTTGTGGTGGCCATCTTGTGTCCACATGGGGGCAGGATCTTTGACCACATGGGGGCAGCCATCTTGTATGTTGAAGTGATGGTCAGTCTGCATATTAATCTTTTATTAGATAGGATAGAGGCCTGGTGCATGGGTGGGGGCTGGCTGGTTTGCCCTGAAGGGTGTCCCGGATCAGAGTGGGGGTTCCCTTGGGGTGTGGGGCAGCCTGGGCAACGGGCCTGTGGTGGTTTGCAGGCTGGCCACACCCCCCGGCGACCCAAGCGGAAGCCCTGGTATCTGGGGCTTATTTATCTTCTACAATTGAAACTTTGTATCCTGGAGTGGAGCCAAGCCTTCTGCTTGCTCCGTGGCGGCAGCCATTTCTGTTGGGATTTATGTATCTTCTATAATTGAAACTTTGTAGCCTTAAGTGGAGGCCAAAGCAGGCCAGGGCTGCAGAAGCTTGGCTTCCTCCATCACCGCGGGCAACCCTAGCCTCCTGCTCTCTCCAGCTCCATGGCTGCCGCCATTTCTGTTGGGCTTTATTTATCTTCTATAATTGAAACTTTGTAACATTGAGTGGAGGCCTGGGCCAGCAAGGGCAGGCGGAAAGCTTGGCTTCCTCCATTGCCAGGGAAACCCAAGCCTCCTGCTCGCTCTGTGGCTGCAGCCATCTTGGTTGGGTTTATTTGCATATTCCCTCCTGATTGGCTGGTGGGCATAGCTGGTGGGCATGGCTGGTGGGTGTAGCGGAGGTATGGTCAATTTGCATATTACTCTTTTATTAGATAGGATGTTCCTCAGTTTCCTTGTCTATAAATGAACATAGCACTATTGTGACCATTAAATGGGTGGAAACATCAATGGAACTTAAAACAAGTATGAAGCAATCCTATTTAATAAAAGAGTAATATGCAGATTGACCATCACTCCAACACACAAGAAGGCTGCCCCATGTGGTCAAAGATCCTGCCCCCATGTGCACACAAGATGGCCACCACAAGATGGCCAGCAGGGGAGGGCAGTTAGGAGGGACCAGGCCTGCAAGGGAGGGCAGTTGTGGGCAATCAGGCCAGCAGAGGAGGGCAGTTGGGAGGAACCAGGCCTGCAAGGGAGGGCAGTTGGGGGCGATCAAGCCTTCAGGGGAGGGCAGTTGGGGACGATCAAGCCTTCAGGGGAGGGCAGTTAGGGGTGACCAAACTGGCAGAGGAGGGAAGTTGGGGGCAACCAGGCCTGCAGGGAAAGGCAGTTGGGAGGGACCCAGGCCTGGAGGGGAGAGAAGTTGCGGGGGACAAGGCCTGCAGGGGAGGGCAGTTAGGGGTGACCAGGCCTACAGAGGAGGGAAGTTGGGGGCAACCAAACCTGCAGGGAAAGGCAGTTGGGAGGGACCAGGCCTGCAGGGGAGGGCAGTTAGGGGTGACCAGGCCTGCAGGGTAGGGCAGTTAGGGGTGACCAGGCCTGCAGGGGAGGGCAGTTAGGGGAAAACAGGCTGGCAGGAGAGAAGTTAGGCATCAATCAGGCTGGCAGGGGAGTGGTTAGGGGGTGATCAGGCTGGCAGGCAGAAGCGGTTAGGGGCAATCAGGAAGGCAGGCAGGTGAGCAGTTGGGAGCCAGCAGTCCTGGATTGTGAGAGGGATGTCCCAGATTGGGGAGGGTGCAGGCTGGGCTGAGGGACACACACACCCGTGCATGAATTTTGTACACCAGGCCTCTAGTTACCCAATAATATTGTTGTTCACTGTTTATCCTCAGTGTTTGTCATAATGGCTGGCACAATGGCTGTATATGTATATATATATTTTAATTGATTTTTAGAGAAAGTGGAAAGGAGAGGGAGGGAGGGAGGGAGGGAGGGAGGGAGGGAGGGAGAGAGAGAAAGAGAGAGAGAGAGAGAGAGAGAGAGACAGACAGACAGACAGACAGACAGACAGACATCGATGAGAGAGCTACACATGGATGGGTTGCCTCCTGCATGCCTCTACTGGAATCAAGAACCCCTACCAAGGATCAAGCCTGAAACCTGGGTGTGTGCCCTGACCCAGGAATTGAACCAACAACCTTTTGGTGCATGGAACGATGCCCAATCAACTGAGCCACAGAGGCCTGGCCAGAAATATTTTTTGAGAGAATAACTGATACCATTAATGAAGGAAAAGATGACCATATTTGTTAACAGAAATTTAAGAACTTCTGAATAGCAAAAAAGAACTCTTATAAATTAAAATTAAAATTGGGGAAAACTAAGAATATAATACAAAGGGTTATCATTCTTAATTTTATGAAGAATCTTGATAAATCAAAAAGAACAAAAGATGAACACATCTATAAGGCAAAAGATTCCAAGAAAAGAAATATATAAAACATGCCAAAATGTCGACGACCAATAAACATGAATATTTGTTTAACATCACTAGTAGAAAAAGTACTCCATTTAAAGTGGTCTCACTTTTCACCTAACAAATTAGCAAGGGAAAAAGAAAAGAATAATATCTAGTTTTGAAAAGGGTGAGGAGAAAGTGGCAAACTGGTGCACCATGGTAGGACATGATATTGCGGCAATATATTTCAAAAGCTTATTAACTCCATATACTTTTTAGCTCAATGATTATTCTTTTAAGAGTAAGAAAATATTAACTTTAGGTACCGCTATTTAGTTATAAGATGTTCACTCAAGTATTATTTTAATAGAAACTATAGGAGTCAACTTCAGTTTTCAACAAGAAATTATGATACAGATAATTGAGTACTATGCAATCATTACAATGTCACAGAAATCTATTTACCGAAGAGAAACCTGTGTGCAATATACAATTAAGTGCAAAACAATCCTATCCTATATAATAAAAGCCTAATATGCAAATTGTCCCTATGGGCGGTCATTTGACTGGGAGAACGGGAGTTTGACTGCTCACTATGATGTGTGCTGACCACCAGGGGGTGGCGCAAAACATGGTGGGTGTCGGCGACTTGCTGTGACCTCTCGCCAGCTACCTGGGGGTGGGGGTGATGGGGATGGAGGAGCGGTGAGAACGTGAGGTGTCTGCCGAGCTTACTCTCACTCCCCCTGCTCCCCTCCCCTGGGACGCCAGGGCTCACGCACAGTTGCCGAGCACCCACGAGGAGCCTGCCCCGCACCTGCACTGCCTCTTCTGGGTGAGCCGGGCCACAGCCGCTGGGACTGCAGGGGCTGGTTGGGGTCCCCATGGGTTTGCACAGGAACTGGTCCGCAAGGCTGGCCAGGAGAGAGAGCCCTGCCAGTCCAGCTTCCATGCAGCACCGCTGGGCAGCCCAGAGGCCCTCGCTGCACCCTGGCCTGCCACGTCCAGCCACACCCATCACATCTCCACATGGAAACTCGGGCGCCATGACTGAGGCGCAGGGGGAGCATGAGAGTCTGGGGGCTCAGGTGCAGCCCAGGGCTCAGAGGTCAGCTGGGACCTGCCCTTCCATGCCAGATGCTCACGCTTCGATCACCGGCCAGGCCTAGGAACCGCAGCTGTGCACAAATTTTGTGCACCGGGCCTCTAGTTCAGGTTATAATCAAGTATGGTCAATGTTCAATAATTTTATAAGAATACTAGAGGCCCAGTGCATAAAATTTGTGCATGGGCGGAATGTCCCTCAGCCCGGCATGTGCCCTCTTGCAGACTGGGACCCCTCGGGGGATGTCCGCCTGCAGTCAGACATCCTTTTCTCAGTATGGGGCTCTCGCAGTCCAGGACCTCTCGCTCCTTACCACCCGCGTGCAGTGGAGGCGGGAGAGGCTCCCGCCACTGCTGCTGTGCTCGCCAGCTGTGAGCCCGGCTTCTGGATGAGATGCATTCCCCCTGTGGGAGTGCACTGACTACCAGGGGGCAGCTCCTGCATTGAGCGTCTGCCCCCTGGTGGTCAGTGCATGTCATAATGACCCGTCCTTCCACCAGTCATTCCGCCGTTTGGTCAATTTGCGTATTAGTGTTTGTTATATAGGATTTGGAACAGAGAGGAGAGAGAGAGAGCTGATAGATAGGTAGGTAGGTAGGTAGGGGGTAGATAGATAGATAGATAGATTGATTCTGGGTGGACTTACATCAAAAGATTCAGAATTATTATTCCTGGGATATGATCATTGCAGATTTTATTTTTATCTTTTCAATTTTTAAAATGTATATCTTTTGATTTCAAGAGAAACTTTATATATTATTTTTCAACTTAAATATTTTGCTTCAATAATATAGAAGACTGAATTTCAAACATTGCTGATAACTAAAATCATTACTAAATGTGGAAATTTTTACTGTTATGATTTCTGTAAAGTGACATTCAAGACCAAATTAACACCTTGGGATTCAGAACTGGTGTAGGATCTTGTTCCACCACTACCAAAAGGTGCACAGTTGTACACACTCTATACATTTAACTTGTCTTAATAATAGAGCAACCATCTATATCTATATATATAAAAAGCCAGAGACCGTAACACCGTAATGACCAGACAACTGGTCGCTATGACACTCAGTCCCTGCCCCCAGATGGCGCCACCACTGATCAGCCTCTCCCACCCCGATTGAGGGTGGGGCGGCTGGCCAACCCCTCCATGGCCCTCACCAATAGGGGTGTGGCTGGCCTGCAAACTGCCCACAGTCCCTTGCCCAGGCATGCTCCATCCCCCAGTGGGGACCCCCACCCCAATTGAGGGCTTGGCTGGCCTGAAAACTACCCATGGCCCCTCACCCAGGCCGGCCCCCCTCGTAGAATCCCCCACACCGATAGGGGGCGTGGCTGATCTGAAAACCGCCCACAGCCCCTTGCCCTGGCCAGCCCTGCCCCCCAGCAGGGACACCGCCACCCAGATCCAGGGCCCCCATGAGGGCAGGCCGGCTAGCCCCCACCCATGAACCAGGCCTCTATCCTATATAATAAAAGGGTAATATGCAAATTGACCCTAAAGGCAGAACGATCAGAATGACCGCTGGACCAGTCACTATGAGGCGCACTGACCACCTCTCAGTTCCTTTCCCCTGCCAGTAGGCACTGATTGCCTGATGACGAATGAGGAACCAGGGGTGGGTGGCGGGGGATGTGGATGGTGCCAGACCAAGGCCCCCACCCCACTGGTCACCCCACACACAGAGGGCAACCCACGGCAGGGGCAGGGCTGGTGAGCGGGAAGTAACAGCCGACCTCTCAGCTCCTTCCCCTGGCTGTCAGGCACTGATCACTCTATGGTGAAAGGGGAACTGGGGGTGGGTGGCAGCAGGTTTCTGGGCCAGCTGTGGGCAGCTGGGGAGGATGGCCCTGATTGTAGGCCAGGCCTAGAGACTGTACCCGTGCACGAAATTCATGCACTGGGCCTCTAGTTTACTTAGTGCATGAAATTCATGCACCGGGCCTTTAGTTTACAGGGGGGTGTATGTCCCTCAGCTCAGCCTGCATCCTCTCCAATCTGGGATCCCTCTCACAATCCAGGACTGCTGGCTCCCAACTGCTCGCCTGCCTGCCTGCCTGATTGCCCCAAACCACTTCTGACTGCCAGTCTGATCACCCCCTAACCACTCCCCTGCCAACCTGATCGATGCCTAACCTCTCCCCTGCCAGCCCGATTGCCCCTAACTGCTCTCTCCTGCTAGCCTGGTCACCCCTAACTGCCCTCCCCTGCCTGCCTGGTCTCCCCTAATTGTCCTCCCCTGCAGGCATGGTCGCCCCCAACTGCTCTCCCCTACTGACCTGGTCACCCCTAACTGCCCTCCCCTGCTGGCCTGGTCACCCCCAACTGCCCTCCACTGCAGGCCTGGTTCCCCCCAACTGCCCTCCCCGGCTGGCCTGGTCCCCCCCAATTGCCCTCCCCTGCAGGCCTGAGTCCTCCCAACTGCCCTCCCCTGCAGGCCTGATTGTCCCCAACTGCCCTCCTCTGCAGGCCCGGTCACCCCTAACTACCCTCCCTTGCAGGCCTGGTCCCTCCCTACAGCCCCCCATGCTGGCCATCTTGTGGTGGCCATCTTGTGTCCACATGGGGGCGGCCATCTTGTGTGTTGGAGTGATGGTCAATTTGCATATTACCTCTTTATTATATAAGATGATGTCCAAAGGTATATTTCAAAAATATCTATTAAATATATTAGTAGTACTAATAATACTACTGCTTAAAATTATCTATTAAAAACTGTGATAAAGAAAAGCAATTTTGGGTCAGGGGCCATTTCAGAAGTAAGAACATTTTCTTCGTCAGCCTTGAATTCTTTTCTCAGTATGGAAAATGCAAAAGGCAAGAAGAAGTCCCCAAAGAAGTCAGGGGAGCAGCAAAAAGCTTCAAAATCCCAACTGGTACCAACTAAAGAGAAACATGAGGGTGCTGGTGAACCAAGTCAACAAAGAACCTCAGAGATGGAGACCAAACGGAAGAGATCTAAGAAAGATGACAAAGTTTCTTGTCCACAAAAGATGGCACCAGAAAAAAAAAGAGTAAGAATTCACAAGAAGATACCAATTCCTCCACTGCCCCTTCACTTGCCACCAGTTAACATGATTCACCGAGACGTCGTGGGGGCTTGGTGCCAGCAATTAAAGCTGAGCACCAGCGGCCAGAAATGGGAAACATATGATAGGCTGCGTGCATATGCTTACCCTAATCAAAAGAATATTCCTATCAAACCAGAGGAGGCAAAGATATTGACATTATCACAAAGGAAATTGAAGATGCAAAAGGGGGAAATGACTGTGGACAGTTCTGGTCTTCCTGAACTGACTGCTCCCCTGGTGGGGGGGCCTGCTCCTGACGGGGGTGCTGCTGCTCTCCTGGAGGGAATGGACAATATTTTCGTGACAACTTCCACCCCGGATGATGTGTTTGCCTCCTGGAGCAGAATTGCAGCCACTACTGGGAAGACTGGGGAGATGGAGACTGTGAGGTTGACACAGGAGGCCTCTGGTTACAAATGGTGTGTGGTCCATGGACAAAGTCTCCCTGCAGACACAGAGGGTTGGGTTCAGCTACAGTTTTATGCTGGGCAAGCCTGGGTTCCTGAAAAACCGGGGCAAGTGTGTGCACTCTTCTTGATACCTTCCCGCAACTTTCCACCCCCACACCTGGAGGATAATATGTTGTGCCCCAAATGCATTCATAGGAATAAGGTATTAGCGAGAAGCTTCCATTGCCAAGAAAAAGGGTACAGCTATGATTGTAATTAATATGGTAGAAAGGTGACTACAATCAACTCCACAGTGCCACTGACAGCAACTCCGGGCTGCTTGACACCCTCCACGCTCCCTGCTTACAGGGCCCAGATGGGTGGGGAGCAGATGTTACTCTCAGACCACCAACAGTGCCTGCTGCTTCGTCTGCTGGGATATGGTTATGTTTTAAAATAGACATGCATTTCACAAACTATCACTCATTGCAGTGAAGATGCAAAAGTCACACCATCCAACGATTGCCCATCTGAAACAGAAGGGACTCGAGCAGCTCTTTCACGGTGGGAACCTGAACTGGACCTCTCGAGGGGAGTGGAGAAACAGGTGTGCTCCCTCACTAGACTTCCTGCCTCAGAATTGTGTTCGCTCCCAAAAAACATTCTTAATATTCAAAACATTTTGCGAAGTTGTCTTAACTTGGGATTTCTGTAGTGTGTCTCTGGGATAAAAACACAGGGCACTTGGGCCAGTATAATTTCCAGTTGTAACTGTTTTGTATATTTTTGCTGTTTAAAATATGTCCAAGGTTACTTGAGTCATAAATACCTAGTATGCTTAAAATACATATGTAAAGTAATCCATCTGCTATGTTTTGAGAACTTTGTTGTATGCAAATTATTGTTAATGTTCTTAACTCGGTAGGATTAAGCCAAAAGGCATGATTTTGTTTCAGTGTAATAAATAATATACACTTTATTTCTTAAAAAAATAAATAAATAAAAATAAAAACTGTGATAAAATTCCAAAGCAACTTGAGCAGATAAGTGGTAATTTAATGGTTATCAAATTAACTGAAATATATGGTTATTAAAATGAAATAACTTGTATTAAGTAGTGGTTTTTTAACCCATTGAAATTTCCTCCCTGGTCTAGAATGAGCTTTCAATAAAGAATAAAAAGTTATTAAATTTATAAAAATCTTGCTTAATAACTGAAGGAAATAACAACAAAAAGTTATGAATTACATGGCAGTGGTTGTATTTTCTTGTTTACCTGTGGAGAAGACTATGCTCATGGATATACTGAATCCAGTGATAGCTAAGATGTCATCCACACTGCTAGCAGCCATTAGTAAGGTTGGAATGCCTTTCTCAACACCATATCCTTCTTCTTGCAATTGTAGCATGGAAGGGACAACAACAGCAGGAGAGACAGCACCTACTACAAAACTGAGAGAAGACTTTGAAAACCAATTTTAAAACATCCACTTTACCAAATAGTTAATTTTATTAAAATTTATAGCAGATATATTTTTACAACTTTAAGTATAAAAATTCTGATTTTGAGTGAATGCCATTTAATGATGGTAAAATATCCCCCTTACCCAAACCCCTGGCAACTACCATGCTAATTTCTGTTACCATGATTTTTAACTACTCTAAATATATCACTAAAATAAGATATTTGTCCTGGCTTATTTCACTCAGCATAACGTCATCAAGGCTCATCATGTTGTAGAAAGTGACAAGATTTCCATTTTTTTTTTTTTTTTACAGCTGAATTATATCCCAATGTATGTATATACCACATTTTCTTTACCTATTCATTTGTCAATGGATATTTGGGCTTTTCCCACCTTTTGGCCATTGTGAATATTACTGCAACATCTCTCTGAAATCCTGCTTTCAATTCTCTTGGATATATACTCAGAAATAGAATTAATAATTTTATGGTGATTCTATTTTTGATTTTTTTGAGGAACCTCTAAACTGGTTTCCAAGTTTTATTCCCAATAGTAGTGCACAATATTTCCAATTTTTGCACATTGTGGTCAACTGTTATTTTTGGTTTGTTCTTTTTACACGTTTTTATTGATTTTTAGAGAGAGAGGAAGGGAGAGGGATAGAGAGATAAAAACATCAATAGGAGAGTCTATGACTAATGACAGTTTTAGTGTCTCAGTGTAGGTCTTTTTGGTTTTATTCAAGTAGAACGTCTTTTTTTTAAAAAATATATTTTATTGATATTTTACAGAGAGGAAGTGAGAGGGATAGAGAGCTAGAAACATCGATGAGAGAGAGACATCGATCAGCTGCCTCCTGCACACCCCCAACTGGGGATGTGCCCGCAACCAAGGTACATGCCCTTGACCGGAATCGAACCCGGGACCCTTCAGTCCACAGCCCGACGCTCTATCCGCTGAGCCAAACCGGTTTCGGCAGTGGAACGTCTTTTGAGCTTCTTAAATTTGTATGTCCATTTTATCTCTCAATTTGGAAGTTTTTACCCATTATTTCTTCAAGTAGGCTTTATGACAATTTCTCTCTTCTACTCCTAGAACTGGCTTTATGACAATTTCTCTCTTCTACTCCTAGAACTCCCATAATATGTAGATTGGTCTATTAAAGGGTATCCTTAAGTCCCTAGTATCTCTTCATTTTCCTTTGTTCTTCTTTTTGCTCCTCTGACTTGATTTCAAATAACCTTGGCATCAAGTTCACTAATTCTTTCTTCAGATTGATCCAGTCTGTTATTGATCCCTGTAGTCATTCCAACACCCCCCCCCCCAATTTTGTTATTGTATACTACAGTTTAGAATTAATTTTTTTTTTATAGTTTCTATTTCTTTATTGGTAACCTCATTTGATTCATGCCTGATTTTCCTGATATGCTTATTTTTTACATTTTTAAATTTATGTTTTTTATTGTTAAAAGTATGACTTATGCCCCCTTCTCCCCCATTGACCCACTCCAAACAATCCCAGGCCCCCTCCCCCCACAACTTTCACCACACTATTGTCTGTGTCCAAGGGTTATTATGCACATAAGTCCTTTGGTTAATCTCTTCCTGCCTTCTCTCTCCCTTCCCTCTGAGATTCATAAAAAAAAGTGGGTTCCATACTTCCATGTCTCTGGATCTATTTTTTCTTTGGTCACTTTTTAAATTAGATTCTACACATAAGTGAGATCATGTGATACTTGTCTTTCTCTGATTGGCTTATTTTGCTTAGCATAATACTCTTCATGTACCTCCATGTTGTCTCAAAGGATAAGAGATCCTTCATTTTTGTAGCTACATAGTATTCCATTGTGTAAATGTACCACTTCTTTTTTATTCACTCATCTACTGATGGGCACTAGGGCTGTTTCAAGATCTTAGCTATTGTAAATAACCCTGCTATAAACATAGGGGTGCATATATCCTTTCTGATCCGTGTTTTGGGATTCTCAGGATATATTCCTAGATGTGGGATCACTGGGTCAAATGGCAGTTCCATTTTTAATTTTTTGAGGAAAACTACATACTGCTCTCCATAGTGGCTGCACCAGTCTGCATTCCCACCAGCATTTGTAGCTTGTTGATGATAGCCATTATGGCGGGTGTGAGGGGATACCTCATTGTTTTAATTTGCATCTCTCTGATGATTAGTGACTTTGAGCATTTTTTCATATATCTTGGTCATATGTATGTCCCCTTTAGAGAAGTGTCTGTTTAGATCCTTGACCCATTTTTTAATTGGGTTAGCTTCCTTTTGTTAGGTCGCATGAGTTTTTTATATATTTTGGAAATTAACCCCTTATCAGATGTATCACTGGCAAAATGTTCTCCCATACAATGGGATCCCTTTCCATTTTGTTGATGGTTTCTTTTGCTGTGCAGAAGCTTTTTATTTTGACGTAGTCCCATTTGTTCATTTTCTCTTTTGTTTTCCTTGCCCTAAGAGATGTATTGGCAAACATATTGCTACAAGAGATGTCTGAGATTTTGCTGCCTATGGTTTCTTCTAGAATTTTTATGGTTTCACAACTTACACTTAAGTCTTTTATCCATTTTGAGTTTATTCTTGTGTATGATGTAACTTGGTGGTCTAGTTTCTTTTATTTTTCGCATGTATCTGTCCAATATCCCCAACACCATTTATTGAAGAGATTGTCTTTACTCTTCCTGACATTTTTAGATGTCTGTGTTCTCTTTTAGCTCACTGAGCATTTTAAAGATGTTACTTTGAATTATTTGGTGAGTAATTCACACATTTCCATTTGTTTAGGAATGGTTTCTGGAGTTTTAGTTGTTCCTTTGATGTGTCTTATTATCATTTGGTGAAATTTGCATATCTGAAAACAGTCTTTATGGACTGTCTTCACTAGGGAGAGATCTTCACCAATCAGCCCAGCTAGAGATTCTAGGGACCTCTCAAACCTTTTTGGGATATGTCTTCTCTGGGTGTGGGTGTGTTATCTCCAGGTGAAGAGTTTTGCCTTTTCCTACTCTGGAGCATTCCCAGGGATCTATCTGCAGTACTACAATACCTCTAGAGCTGTAGCAATCCATAGAACTCAGGCATCTAAAGTTTGCCAGTTTCTCTCTCTCTCTCTCTCTCCCTTTTTTTTTTTTTTTTGTAATCCTCACCCATTGATTTTTAGAGTGAGTGGAAGAGGAGAAGAGAGGTAAGGAGGGAGGAAGAGAGAGAGAAAGAAACATTGATGTGAGAGACACATTGATTGGTTGCCTCCTACATGTGCCCCACCTGAGGCCGGGTATCAAAACTGCAACCCAGCTATGTGCCCTTGACTGGGAAGCAAACCCAATGCTTTAACCACTGAGCAACACTGACAAGGGCTAAAGTTTGCCAGTCTCTTTTCTGTCAGCAATCCGAGTAAGGAGAGACCGTCCCTTGGGCAGCCCCTCAACAAGCCAGAATCTAGGCCCTGGCTGGTGTGGCTCCATTGGTTGAATGTCCTCCCATGTACCGATAGGTCTCTGGTTCAACTACCAGTCAGGGCACATGCCTGGGGTGCCAGCTTTAGTAGGGGCTGTGCAGAAGGCAGCTGATCAATGTTTCTCCCTCAATGATGTTTCTTTCTCTTTCTCCATTGTTTTAATTTGCATCTCTGATGATTAGTGACTTTGAACATGTTTTCATATCTCTTGGCCATATGTATGTCCCCTTTAGAGAAGTGTCTGTTTAGGTCCTTGACCCATTTTCTCTCTCTCAAATCAATAAAAACATTTTTTAAAAGCCAGAATGAAGGACACCTGTTCCATGTCTCTCTTTCCCTCCTGAGAGAGAAGTCACAAATTAGGAGCTCTCTTGTTGTTCAGGCAGAAGGATGAACCTTGTTGCACCTTGTTCAGGCAGAAGGATGAGGTATGTTGGGTAAATACAATGGAATGCCCTAATTGCTCCAATGTGCCTCTTCTTGGCCTTGTGCTTGACTGGGATGCTGTAATCTCTTAAGTGGCTTCTGAAATTCTGACAAAAGTAATAAGGTCCTTATATTGCTAAATGAGTATCTCCATTGTGGAAAAAAAGAGTCCGAGGCTGCAGATTCTGCCATCTTTCTGACATTCCTATAATTGTTGGAATTTTCAAAAGCTCCTCAGGTGATTTTGAGATATAACAAATTTAAGTCAAGGTTTTTTGGGTGTTCATTGTATTATTCTCCCTATTTGTCTTCATTGATGAAAAATTTAACTAAGGAAAAAGATCTATTTAAGACTGTTCTTTTCAAACTTTAATATGCAAACAAATTACATGAGGAGTTTGTTAAAATGAAGATTCTGTTTCAAAAGATCTGGGTGAAACCCAAGATTCTGCATTTCTATGAAGCTTTTAGGCGATACTAATGCTGCTGTCCAAGGGACATGCTTTGTATAGCAAAAAGTTATTTGGGGGGAGGGGGACGGAAAACACACCAAGCTTCCAAACAAGAAAAAAAAAAAGTAGATTATATTAACTGGAAAAGAAATTAAAAATTAGTTTGAGTCCAGCCAGTGTGGTTCAGTGGTTGAGCATTGACCCAAGAACCAGGAGGTCTCAGGGCATATGCCCAGGTTGTGAGCTGGATCCTCAATAGGGGACATGCAGGAAGCAGCTGATGGATGATTCTCTCTCATCATTGATGTTTCTATCTCTCCCTCATCTTCTCTCTCTCTGGAATAAAAACAATTAATTTGGTAAGAGGTTTCTCATGGGTAAAATTAATACAAAGAGATAATGATGGTATCTTTAAAATACTGAGGGAAAATAATTTTGAACATAAAATTCAATACTAAGCCATATAGAAGACATTTTCAAATATCTAAGGAATCATTTTATCATCTATTGATCAGTTTTAAAAGAACCAGAAGATCAACTCATTAGGAAAAAGATTACAAAAAAAAAAGAAGATCAGAAATAAAAGAGAACAGGCAGAATAGTGAATACATTAAGAATAACAGTTCAGGCAGCACCAAAATCTGGATCCACATATTAGTTGTCTGACCTTAGGAAAACCAAATAACATTTCTTTGTCTCAGTTTGTATGTTCCACCCCACAATGGTAATAATAATAGGGTTATTGGGAGGATTAAAAAGTTAATAATATCAAGCTTCATCTGCCACATGGTAAGCACTATTTAAGTGTTTGCTACTACTATAATTATTGTGATTATTGTTACAAGAAACAATAGTGAGCAGTGAAATTTATTGCTAAATCTATAGAAGTGTTCATTATAAAGAACTTAAAAATAATCTTAGACTAAAATGCTAGATTATATAAACTAGTGAGGGAATATATAAAGAAGTGGGGGAAGTGACAACTTGCTATGAATTAAAGTATGTTTTCCAGAATTATAGGTAATCATTAGGAGAATGAGTTTCTAATTTCTAATCAGGATGTTTTTACTGATGTTTACAGAGAGAGGAAGGGAGCGGGAGAGAGAGAGAGTGAGAGAAACTTCAATGTTAGACAGAAACATCATTGTGAGAGAGAAACATCTATCAGTTGCCTTGGGTACCCACCCCAACCAGGGATCAAACCAACAACCTGGGTATTTTCCCTGACCAGGAATCAAACCCTTGAACTTTCAGTTACTGGATAATGCTCCAACCACTGAACAACACCAGCCAGGGTGAGTTTCTAACTTCTAAAGATTAAAGGAATAAACAAAAGTAGAACAAAGAAAATGTTAATCCAGCAAAAGTAAGTGAAAAAAAAAAGAATGAAATTCACATATATTTTAAGTGTTTTTTAAAATTGATTTTAGAGAGATATTGAGAGACAGAGAGAGGGAGAATGAGAGAAACATCGACTTGTAGTTCCAATTATTTATGCATTCATTGGTTGATCATTGTATGTGCCCTGACCAGATATCAAACCCACAACCGTGAGATGATGCTCTAACCAACTGACTTACCTGACCAAGACCAAGAATATATAATATTTTAAATAGTGAAATTAAAAGTAGGATTAAATCCAAATTGTTCTATAATAAATGGGTTAGATGGATCTTTTCGAGACAGAGGCTCTCAAATTGTTTTAAAAAAATTAGCTCTGAGAGATGATAGAAACTGACGGAGGAAAAATGGCGGCTGAATAGGCATACCTGTCCTGTGCCTTGTTCTGGATCAGATAGAAGGAGCAACTAAGTTGAATAACATGCACTCAAAAGTGGTGAATTAGGCACAGCTGGTGAGACAATTCACAGCTGGGAAGGACGCCTGGAGAACGGTAGAATCAGGGATCTGGGCTGGAGAGACATGCGCAACCAACGGGCCAAGAGGGTCAGAAAGAAGCTGCACAGCACCAAGTCCGAGTCCCTTGGGGTCAGGTGCAACATCTGACTGTGGAAAGGAAGCCTACAGGGCTGCTGCTAGCTGGGGAATCTAGATCTAAGTCCACAGCCATGAGAGGCTGCACCCAGAAAGGCAGCCTGAAGAGCTGCCTGAGCCACATGGTGCCAGGGGGAGAGAAACTTGCAGTCATGTGGTTGTTTTGCCTTTGTTTTGTCTTTGCTTTTACTCATTAAACCCCGGTTCATGGGACTTTCAATTAGAAACACTCACACGAGGCTGCCATGCAGGCAGAGGTGCAGATTTGTGGAGTCTGGGGAGAGGTGGTGGAGAAGAGCAGGACAGGGAGAGGTGACCAGGAATCTGGCACTGAGACATTTGTGATCCTCCAAACCTAAGCAGCCATTTTTCTCCTAAGAGCCAGGCTCTCCCAGCAGCCTCAAGGCATCTAATACAGCCACACACAGCCTACACCTTGAAATTTACAAATAAAACAAAGACTCTGAATAACACCAAAGAGCAATCAGAGACTGGGCTGAAGAGGGGCTGTTCAGTGCCAGAAAGCAATACAGCACCCCCTCCCCCTAAAGCCCTGTCAGAAATAGACACTTGAGTGATTAAGATTGACAGCAGGCAGACAGGCAAAGCAGGCAGATTGGTTCTGCTTGATTGCAGCCAAGGCTGTGGAGATAGATACAAACAGAGCAGTGGATCGCTTGGAACTTCAACATGGTGCTGACTACCTAACAGAAAACTGAGAAGTGGCAGACAGAAGAGTGGGGTCTTAAACCAGCCCGCATGGGGCATTAAAACTCGGCTGAAGCAAACAACACTTCACTTTTTTATTTTTTTTTATATTTTACTTTAAAAAATTAATATTTTTTTGTTTTATCTTTTGTATTACTTTTTCCTCATTTTATTTTTTAATTTTTAGTTTATGATTTTATTTTATCTTATTTTTACTTTTTGTCCCACTCTTTTCTTCTTCATCTCTCCCTTTTTCATACTGTTTTCTCCTGTTCCTGTTTTAGTTTTTCTCTTTCCTTTCTTTTTACCCCTTGTTAAAAGTTGATCATCTTTATCTGTTTTATAGATAGTATTATTGTAGTCTCTGTTGGCTTACTCATATATCTAATTTCCTCTCCCCTGCTCCAAGTCCATGCACCCATCTCTTTTCTCTTTCTTCGCTAGTCAATTTGTTTTATGCTTTTGTTTTTCCTCTCCTCTCTTGCTCTCTTCTTCTCCTAATTGTTTAATTAGTTTCACTCACTAAACTCAAGCCTATCTGCTCTCTCCTCTATTCTCCTTTTCCAAAAATAAATGAATAGATTAAAAAATTATTTATTTACTTATTTATTTTTCTTTTCTTCTTATCACTCATTCTCTTTCTACCTCCTCTATACTGAAACCATGGTCCTTCCCCTGTTCATTCAATTCCTTAATCTTACTTTTTGTATATAAGCCCTGCCTCTACAGATTCTGTCCCCTCCCCCTTTTTCTGGGTGTTTGTTGTTTGCATTTTGTTTGTTTATTTGTTTGTTTTGTGGTGTTTTCTCCATAAATATATATATTTCCTTTTTGCTCCTTTTTCTTTTCTTTCCTACTTTTTTTTTTTTTTTTTTTTTTACTTTTCTCGATATCATTTTTGGTCTCTTTTCTTTCTCCTAATTCTCTTTTCTTGGTTGGTCACTTTTTTTTAAAAATATTTTATTGATTTTTTTACAGAGAGGAAGGGAGAGGGATAGAGAGTTAGAAACATCGATGAGAGAGAAACATCGATCAGCTGCCTCCTGCACACCCCCTATTGGGGACGTGCCCGCAACCAACGTACACGCCCTTGACCGGAATCGAACCTGGGACCCTTCAGTCCGCAGGCCGACGCTCTATCCACTGAGCCAAACCGGTTTCGGCCTTGGTTGGTCACTTTTATTGGGGTTATTGGTGTCGTGAGTACATTTGTGTTTTCTTCCCTTTGTGTTGTGTCTTGTCGAGTTGTATTTTTTGCTGTTTGGCCAATAGAGTAGAAAGAGAGCCACATAAATATACACCCTGAGAGGAGACGAATGGTACAGTAACACTCAAGATGAATGGTACAATAACACTCAAGACACAACTATACCAAGAGACTCAAATATCTCAAGTAGGAGGTATCTCTAGAATACCCAGACCAGAAGACTTGAGAGATTGCACCACCAGGTCCCACAAAACATCTATTTAAGACAAACAAAAAATGTGGGTGGCATAGCAGTTTGATCTAATACATAGAAACAATCACAAAGGAACAGCAAAAACAGGGAGACAAAGAATGAACCCCTATATTAAAGAAAAGGAGGAACCCCTATATGAAAGAAAAGGAGGAATCACCAGAAAAGGAAATAAATGAAATGGAAGCAAGCAATTTGTCAGAGAAAGAATTCAGAGCAATGGTTATAAGGATGCTGGAAAGGATGGAAGACAAATTGAACATGTGTAAGAATCAAGAGTAAATGAAGAATGACATAGCTGCAGGAAAGAACACAATGAAAAGTTTCAACAGTAGACTAGAAGCTAAGGACTGCATCAGCAAGTTAGAAGACAAGGTAGAAAAAACACCCAAGCAGAGCAGCAACTGGAAAAAAAAAACAACACCTTAAAAAGCAGGGACCTTTGGGACAATATAAAATGAAACAACATCTACATAATAGGGGTGCCAGAAGAAGAGGAAGCTGAGCAAGGAATAGAAAACTTGTTTGAAGAAATAATGAGAGAACTTCCCTGATTTTGGAAAGAAAAAAGTCACACAAGTCCAAGAAACACAAAGAGTGCCAACAAGATGAACTCAAAAAGACTGACACCAAGACACAGCATAATTAAATTGCTAAATATCAATGACAATGTAAGAATCTTAAAGGCTGCCAGAGAGAGACAGAAAGTTACCTACAAGGGATCTCCCATTAGACTATCAACTGATTTCTCAACAGAAACACATCAGGCTAGAAGGGATGAAGTTAAGAATACTATACCCATCAAGGCTATCATTCAAAATTGAAGGTGAAATCAGGAGCTTCACAGACAAAGAAAGGCTAAGGGAGTTTATTACCACCAAGGCAGCAATGCAAGAAATGCTAAAGGGACTACTGTAAAAAGAAGAAATAGAAAGGGAAGAAGGAACACAGGCATAAAGAATAAAAATGGCAACTAACAAGTACCTATCAATAATAACCTTAAATGTAAATGGATTAAATGATCCAATCAAAAGACAGGGTAGCTGAAGAATAAGAAAACATGACCCATTAATTTTCTGTCTACAAGAGACACACCTCAGAAAAAGAGACTCACACCGATTGATAGTGAAGGGCTGAAAAAATTTTTTTCAGGCAAATGGTCATGAGAAAAAAAGCTGGAGTAGCAATACTTCCATCTTACAAAAATATATATACAGATTAAAAAAAAAACAACTTCAAAATCTTCCTTGACTTTAGATGTACTTTCTCATTATTGATCAGTCATTAAATCCCATCAATTTGCCCTGGCCAGGTTGCAGGTTCAATCCCAATCAGGGTGCTCACAGGAGGCAACCAATTGATGTTTCTCTCACATCTCTCTCTGTCTCTCCCCCTTCCTCTCTCTCAAATCTATAAACATATCCTCAGGTGAGGATTTTTAAAATACTCTGAATTATATTTTGAATCCCCTGTATTCTAAAGTCACTACTACTTTATTATTATGAGATACTCATTAACTTACTGATATCTTTTATGAAGAGTTTTCAAACTAAAATACCCACCTCCAGCCTCAACTTCTCTCCACTTAATCCTGTATTCTATCAAATATCTTTGTAGAATGCAGACTAAGTATGTTTGCCTGCTTAAAAACCCAACAACGTCAGCCTAGTATACACTGAGTGGCCAGATTATTATGAACTCTGAACGCATGATAATCTGGCCACTCAATGTATATCCTATATAATAAAAGGCTAATATGCAAATTGTCCCCTCGACCACGAGTTGGACCAGCAGGAAGGCTGGCCAACCGCCCATGTCCCCTCCCCCTGGCCAGGCTGGCCGGCCCCCACCCATGCACGAATTCATGCACCGGGCCTCTAATATATATATATATGTGTGTGTGTGTGTGTGTGTGTGTGTGTGTATATATATATATATATATATATAATTATATATACATACACATACTGAGTGGCCAGATTATTATGCGTTCAGAGATCATAATAATCTGGCCACTCAGTGTATAAGACCCCTAACAATTTGGCTCCAACCATATATGTAGCTTCTTCTCTTGCCTCTCCTTCTATGACATATGTAATGTTTTAACCAAATTATATACAGTAGGTCTTTGGGTTACATCAGAGATCTGTTCCTATAGCGCAACATAACACGATTTTTGCCGTAAATTGGAACTCACCTACATTAGCACCTATGTCACTCACATGGAGCACATACACAGCAGTAATGAAGTGAAACAGTAAAAAAATTTAAAAGATAACAATTCCTGACCTTTACTTGTGGTAAATAAATAATAAAAAACATAAAGCACATATGTACATACGTCAAAATGATGGAACTTTTTTTTAAATAAATAAATGGGAGATGGTGACATAACAACGAAACAATGTACGTTGAGTCCAACGTAACCCGAGGACTGTCTGTAATACCTCATCGTTCTCCAAATACACCTTATTCATTCATGCTTCTCTGTGTTCATAAAAATCTCTATTTTGGGGGTATAGAGATAATGCCTCCTTTATTCTTGTTTATTATTCTGTCCCCAACTAATTTTTCACATCCTTCAAGACCTAGTTTAAGTATCTTTGAGATAGCTTCTTACATCCCTCACAACTAGGGGAATTTTACTGCTCTTGTAGGATTTTACAGGTAATTCTATCATAGTAGTTATCACACTGTATGACAGTTAGCTATTGCCTGCCTGTAATCCTGGAGAGACTGAATTTTTTTAGGACACCGTTATGTCTTACAAATCTCTACATTTCTGCCCTAGCTGGTTTGGCTCAGGCCCATGGACTGAAGGGTTCTGGGTTTGATTATGGTCAAGGGCATGTACCTCAGATGCAAATTCCCTGGCCCTGGTAAGGGTATATGCAGGAGGCAACCAATCAATGTGTGTCTTTCACATTGATGTTTCTCTCTCTCTCTCCATCTTCCTCCCACTCTCTCTAGAAAAAGAAAAAAAAAATCAATGAAAAAATATCCTCGGGTGAACATTAACAAAAAATAATAAAAATAAAAAAAGAAAATAAAGTCCACTTTCAAAAAAATGTCTATATTTCTGGTGTAGTATGTAAAATAAACATTTAATAATAAGCATTAACTGGATGAATAGTGACAAAATCAGAACTCAAGCTATTAGACTGGGATGAGCGGCACTCCCACAGTGGGAGCAGCCACTCAGAGGGTGGGTCCACAGCCACTCAGCTGACTGGGATGAGTAGCTGCTCCCACAGCGGGCCGATCCCCGCAGGCCATGCCCCCGATCAGTGCACGAATCCATGCACCGGGCCTCTAGTAGAGAATAATATTAAGCAGTTAACACATGTGCAATTGTTGTCCTAGAAGAAAAAGAGAGGGTGACAAAACATTTAAGAATAAATGGCTGAAAATTTTCCAGATTTAAAGAAGAACGATAAAACCACAAACTAATACCACTACATACCCCGTAAAAACTGCTAAAATTAAATAGACAGACACCACCAAGTATTGGAGAAGATATGGATGGCCTGAAATTTCATACATTGTTGGTGGGAATATAAAATACAACATACTTTGAAAAGCTATTTGGCAGTTTTTAAATAAAATTCAACATTACCTTACCATATGACCTATCAATTCTACTCCTAGGTATATCCCTAAGAAATGAAAACAAATGTCCAACCAAAGACTTGAATGCAAAAGTTTATAGCTTTATTTGTAATAGCTTCAAATTTGAAACAATTCCAATATCCACCAACAAGTGAATGAATAAAGTTGGTGGTATATTCATACAATGAAATACTACTCTGCGATAAAATGGAATGAACTACTGGCCATAATATGGATGCATCTCAAAAACAACTTGCTGAACAAAAGAAGCCAGAAACGTGAATTTTATGGGGTAATGAAACTGTGTTGTACCTCAATTGGCAGGTGGTTACACAGGCATATAAACTTGTCAAAACTCACTGAAATGTTCACTGAAAATGGGTGCTCATTTTATTGTATGTAAATTATTCCTCAATGAAAGTGATTTTAAAAATTAGTAACTTTCATATAGCTGAAAAAAGTAATTAGAAAATGTTATGAAAAAATATTTCATCTACAACATCAATGAACACAAAATACCTAAATTATGAAATAGTCTAGGCCTTTATAAAAAGCATAAACACTGTAGTACTTAAGATAACATCTGAATAATTGAAGAAACGTTTCACATTTTTTGTGTAAAAGCTTTAATGTTATAAAGATGTCATATACCCCTCCAATTAATTTATTAATTCAGTTCTATGCCAATTAAAATCCTTTCAGGATTTTTCATTGAACTTAACTGATTCTAAAATTCATTTGGGAGAATAAGAGCTTAGAATGAAAAACCCAGTCAACGTAAAAACGACATATTTTTGTGTGAAGTAGAATGGTTAAAAGTCTATAATAGTGACACAGAAATAAGACAAAATAGATGGGAAGAAAACAGAATACAAAGTATAGAAACAAATTTAAGGGATTTGTTACAGGATAAAATTGACATTTGAAATCAAGTGTGGGAAGAAAAAACTTTTCTATAAATGGTGTTGAGACATTACCTATTCATGTGGAAAAGAATGTAGCTAGATCCCCACACATAATAAATTCCAGCTGTTTTAAAGAATTTAAAAAATAGAGCTAGTAAAAGTAATAAGAACAAAATATAGATGAACATATATATTTGTGACTAGGGGCAAGAAGGACCTTCTGAATGACTCATGCCCACTCTTACCACTCCTGTTCAACATAGTACTGGAAGTACTAGCCATTGCGATCAGACAAGAAGAAGAAATAAAAGGCATCCAAATTGGAAAAAAAGAAGTAAAACTGTCCTTATTTGCAGATGACATGATACCGTAATAGAAAACCCTAAAGACTCCATCAAAAAATTATTAGACTTAATAAATGAATTCGGCAATGTAGCAGGATACAAAATCAACGCCAAGAAATCTATGGCATTTCTATACACCAATAATGAACTTACAGAAAGAGAGACTAAAAAAGAAATCCCATTTATCATTGCACCAAAAAAAATTAAGATACCTAGGAATAAACTTAACTAAGGAGGTAAAAGACCTATATGCGGAAAACTACAGGACACTGAAAAAAAAGACAGAGGAAGACATAAACAGATGGAAGAACATACTGTGTTCATGGATTGGTAGAAACAACATCATTAAAATGTCCATACTACCCAAAGCAATCTATAGATTCAATGCAATCCCCATTAAAATACCAATGGCATATTTCACAGACCTAGAACAAACTTCCCAAAAATTCATCTGGAATAAAAAAAGACCCTGAATAGCAGCAGCAATCCTGAGAAAGAAGAACAAAGTAGGTGGGATCTCAATACCAGATATCAAGCTGTATTACAAAGCCACTGTTCTCAAAACAGCCTGGTACTGGCACAAGAACAGATATATAGATCAATGGAATAGAATAGAGAACCCAAAAATCGATGCAAGCCACTATGCTCAATTAATGTTCGACAAAGGAGGCATAAACATAAAATGGAGTCAAGACAGTCTCTTCAATAAATGGTGTTGGGAAAATTGGACAGATACATGCAAAAAGATGAAACTAGACCACCAACTTACACCATAAACAAAAATAAACTCAAAATGGATAAAGGACTTAAACATAAGACGGGAAACCATAAAAATACTAGAGGAATCCACAAGCAGCAAAATACAGACATATGCCGAAGCAATTTCTTCACTGATACTGCTCCTAGGGCAATGGAAACTAAAGAGAAAATAAACAAATGGGACTACATCAAAATAAAAAGCTTTTTTACAGCAAAAGACACTATCAACAAAACAACAAGAAAGCACACTGCATGGGAGAACATATTTGCCAATTTCATCACCAATAAGGGCTTAACCTCCAAAATTTACAGGGAACTCATACAACTTTGATTGGGAAGAAAAAGAACCCAATCAAAAAAATGGGCATCGAACCTAAATAGATACTTTTAGAAAGAAGACAGAAGGAAGGCCAAGAGGCATATGAAAACATGCTCAAAGTCACTAATCATCCAAGAGATGCAAATCAAAATGACAATTAAGTTCCATCTCACACCTGTCAGAATGGCTATCACCAACAAATCAACAAACGACAAGTGCTGGCGAGGATGCAGAGAAAAAGGAACCCTCGTGCACTGCTGGTGGGAATGCAGACTGGTGCAGCCACTGTGGAGAACAGTATGGAGTTTCCTCAAAAAACTAAAAATGGAACTCCCATTTGACCCAGTGATCCCACTTCTAGGGAATATATCCCAAGAAACTAGAAACACCAATTAGAAAGGATATATGCACCCCTATGTTCATAGCAGTATAATTCACCATAGCTAAGATTTGGAAACAGCCTAAGTGCCCATCAGCAGATGAGTGGATTAGAAAACTGTGGTACATCTACACAATGGAATACCACACTGCTATAAAAAATGAGTTCTTACCATTTGCAACAGCATGGATGGAACTGGAGAGCATTATGCTAAGTGAAATAAGCCAGTCAGAGAAAGATAAATATCACATGATCTCACTCATTTATGGAATATAATGAACAACATAAACTGATGAACAAAAAGAGATCCAGAGACTGAGAAACATCGATCAGACCATTAAACCTCAGAGGGAAGGTAGGGAGGGTGAGGGTAAGGGGGAGAGATCAACCAAAGGACTTGTATGCATGCATAAAGCCTAACCAATGGACACAGACAACAGGGGGTGAAGGCATGGGGGGGGAGGGAAAGGAGTAATGGGGGAATAAGGACACGTATATAACACCTTAATCAAGAAATTAAAAAAAAGAGAAATATTGTTAAAAATTTATTATATTTAAAACCTTTGGTATATCAAAAGTAGCTATATTCTGACTCCCTCTACTACCTCTTTTTTTCCCCCCTCAAGGTCAAGTGAATGGTTTTATGCAGTGAACATTCTATCTGTTGGAAGGAATAAAATATTTTTAGATTTAAAAGTTATTATAAGCAAAGTTAAATATCTAGTGGTGCACTGGGACAAGATATTTGCAATTCCTACAACACACAAAGATTTGATATAATGAATGAAAAAGAAAAATAACTGAATAGAAAAATGGACAAAAGATATGTATGAACAGGATAGTCACAGAGAGAAGATATAACATACAAAAATATACAAAATTATACTCCTTTCTCCGTGAAGATTTAGAAGCCTAGAATAATATAAACTCATAAGAGTTGTCATTTTGGGTAGAAGAATGTGCAGTAGGATTTGAAGGCATGCTCAAAAGGCTTTTTTTAAATAATAAAATTTAATTTAAAAGATTCATTAAATTTGGCAGTATGTATATAATGGGTAAACTTTGCTATAGGTTTTACTGGAATGGATATGTGGAGGCAAAAGTTAAATGGATGGAAAAATGAAGAGGAGCTCAGGATCCAGAGATAGGGATTGTAGACTATTATTCTGAAGGATTTGGACATGAAGGAAAATGGATGGTGGAAAATAATAGATGGGACACTGGATCTAGAGAAGAGTATTTTTTGCTTATAATATCTATCTTTATACAAATTCTCTCACATGTAGCGTATAAGGAAGGGGCCATTAGATAAAAAAACAGAGAAAGATTACAATATAGGAGAGAATGAATAAATCGATGAAGTGAATTATATTAACATTAGACATTTAGGGACTACACATGCTTGTCAAGGATACGGTAATTTTAGAACATGACTGCTTCTGACCTACTGATTTCCAAGGTGTTCTACCACTGTGAAAATGATCCTAATGAGAAGCTTGTCTATTCAATATTCTAAATATATCAATACTTTTAAACCAAACAAACTTAACTAAATATATTCATAGGGAAAAAATGAGAAAAAATTACCCTAAAAGAAATCCCCATTGCCAGGGAAAATTCAAAAGGAAGTGGGAAATAACAGCAGTCGAACATGCCTCCATGAGGCATGGACCAAAGGACAATCTTAAACAAACACTCTTCAAACGCTTCAAAGCCTGAAATATAAGCACAGTCATATTTAGACAAACTTATAACGACCAGCAAGAAAATTATTTAAGAAAAATTTAAAATATATAGTCTTTGACTAAATTAAATCTTCCTGATTGTTCCTGGGCTTGAAATGTTAATACAGATCATTTTATATGTCATGATAGATTGGATTATAAACCATTGCACATTTTATCAAATTTATTTTTACTTGATTTGAGAGAGAGTGAGATCGACTTGTTGATCCACTCATTTATGCATTCATTGGTTGATTCTTGTATGTGCCCTGACCAGAAATCGAACCAGCAACCTTGGCGTAGCAAGAGGATGCTCTAACCAACTGAGCTAACTGGCCAGGGCCAAACACTGTTGTATTTTAATTGTTAAAAAATATCAATTTCTCTGTGCTTAAATAACTAGTTCTATCTCCCTTAATCTTCCTCGTAAATAGTATAATGAAAGTATAGGTTTATACCCATCAGTTGACTTTCAGAGATGAACTATTTGATTAACTTAATAATTGTAAATAGAAAATACCAACATGATAAAAAAGACAATCACTTAAAAGCTGCATAATTAACTAAAAGGGAGAACAATAAAATTTTTTCATTGGTTTAAACTTTCTATTGGAGAACAATAGATTAGCACGGTCTATATTTATACTCCTGAGATATTACCACTAAACTTATATATTTGTCACATCTATTTGAGAAGTTATTATGTGAATCTTTTTAAAACCCAAATAGATTTGTGATCCCTAGATAACAATATTTTAGAAAATGTTTTAAAAGATTAGCTTTTACAATAATGCAAAAATAATCAGGAACATACTTTAACAGGGAAAAGTCATAAAACAAAAATATTATTGAAATTTTTAATCTCTCTGAAAAAAACAAAAGCAAAAACCTTTTATAGGTACTTTATCCTTTGTTAACTAAAAAGCAAATAGTTCTCCATAGAAGAGCCACAACTCTCAAATAATACAAATGCTGGATAAGAGCCATTTATCTCTATGCAAATAATTAAAGGCTATCTCTAATGGAGATCTTACATCACAGTGATGTCTCTTCATATCAGTAATAATGACAAGAAGTATAAATTAAGGTGCCAATATTTCTGCAAATTTTTGTTCTTTATCTTAGTTGTGCTTACAGATTCTACTTGAAATAGCTATTAAAAAAATTCGTCCTCTTTTTCTTTTCTACCAGCCTCTAATATTTAAAGTATCTTTACTCACGGTACAATGGGAAATCTACCTGTATATCGAGTCCAAGTCCAGCTTTTATTAGGATAAGGGTAAGGGCAATATTTCTTACAGTTGAAGACCACTCGTTACTAATATGGACGTGCTCACTGATATATGGAGCATTCCTAATGGTAAAACCAGCCAATAACATACCTTCAAAAAAGAAAATAAATTGTGTTTGATTCAGTTCATTTTTCCAAGAGGAAAACAGATATGTTTAATTTCCCTTTTTCAAACACACTATGTCTTTCATTACTTTGGTGAAGGGCAAGTTACACACATGTAGAGGAGACAGCATAAAGAAATGGAGGTAAAAAATGATATATCTTAATGGGGTACAATCCAGTGTTGCTAGGACATAAAGGGCAAAAATGGGAGTGGGAGAATGAGCAGGAGAATGGGCCTCAGATTGTGAATATATACACCCACTCCACACTCACACCTGCTTTGGCAGAGTAAGGCACCATGGGAAAGTTTTAGGCAGGAAGTGACATAATGACTCTTGCATTTATGGTCTTGGTGAATAGATAGACATAAAATTGGAGGAGAAACCATTGAAAGGCCTCTGCCATAGTCCATGGTAGAGTTGGAAACATTGCTTAAACTAGGATAAGAGTAAAATTTTGAAGAGGAGGAAAGAAGATTCAACGAATACTTATTAAGTGCTGAAAGAGTGTAATGGACATAGAAAGGGTGTTAGAAATAAAATGGAGATTATTTCTATTACAATTTTACTGAATATTTGGATGTATTGAATACTTAGAAGATATAGTTCTTCCATTAATTTCCTCTGTCCACCTGGAGATTATGTAAAAAGGTGATGAAGAAATAGGTATAAAACAGGTCAGGCAGGTGATATATCTATGAATACAAATAGTGGAGATGCCCAAACAGCTTACTCAAAAACTATAAGACTTTTTGATGCTATAGACACTATAATATTTGAATTTGTAATTGAATTTGAGTTGCGTTATCTACAGAAAAATTCGGTCTTTCTCTAATTTTTCCTTTTCTACGATACATTTAAAATTAAGTAAAAAATGTCCTATTAAATGATAAAGCAACAAGAATCATATACTGAGTATATTTAAGTTATTTTAAAAATATATTTCAGGCCCTAACCAGTTCGGCTCAGTGGATAGAGCGTCGGCCTACGGACTGAAGGGTCCCAGGTTCGATTCCGGTCAAGGGCATGTACTTTGGTTGCGGGCACATCCCCAGTAGGGGGTGTGCAGGAGGCAGGTGATCCATGTTTCTCTCTCATCGGTGTTTCTAACTCTCTATCCCTCTCCCTTCCTCTCTGTAAAAATCAATAAAATACATTTAAAAATATATATTTCAGAAAAAATCTGTGTGTATACATAGAGAGAATAAATACCTTTATAAATTAGGTATATATACACACATATACATATATACACATATAAAGATGCTATATAAATTATATTAAAACATTTCTAAATTATATTTATTCTGACTATAATATGCTCATAATTTACATGAAATCAATGAAAAGAAATTAAAGTTAATTATACCCTTACCCAAAAGAGGTGGAAGTGGAGGCACTGAAGGTATTTTACTGACTTCCAAAAGTTTCCCCGCAATTAGGGAACAACAAAAGACAATTAACAGTCCTAATGAATTTTCATCAGGGTAATGGCCATGGCTTGAGATTGATGAGATTGCAAACCATATCATAACAAGTAAAACTCCTGAAATATAAAAAGATACATATCTATCTATCTATTTTTATATACAGACACAAACATAGATATATACATCTGAAAATGGATTATATTTTATCAAATATCTTATTAATAGCCAATGCTATCTAAAGATACATACATAGTGTAGACCACTGATTTTCAACTGGTGTGCCACAAGAATTTTTAAAACATGTAATACCTTATTGTTTAGTCAGGGGCACTGACCTCTTTTCCCTTATAATGTCAAATAAAAAAATGATAATAGCCAATACAAAAATAGCCATCAGATATGAATGCCCTGTGTTGAAGCATATATATATATTATAGAATTGCATCTTATTGGTCACAATGCATAATAAGGTTGTGTATGATTGGTTAATTCTTGGTAACCAGAAATCCTTATATATATAGGCACCGGATTTTTAATTTTTATGTTTTAAATGTTTTTATTGATTTCAGACAGAGAGGAAGAGGGAGAGAGGATAGAAACATTAATGTGAGAGAGAAACATTGATCTGCTGCCTCCTGCACACTCCTTCACTGGGAATTGAGCCGGTAACTCAGGCATGTAGGCACCTGATTTTTAAAAAGTCACTTTGCAGCAAAAATGGTAGGTAATTACTATTAATTTTTTGGGGTAAATCTATTGAAATTATACCTTTTTTTTGTCAGAATGGCAAACAATGTATTTTTTGGTGTGTCGCAGAATTTTAGTAATTAGGTTCTGTGTGCTGTGAAATGAAAAAGATTGAATATCACTGTTGTAGACTAATATCTATTGCTAGTTTGAAGAAATACCTGTTTAACATATATTCTAAAATCCCTGCCAGTTTATGGGATGAGATTGTTTTTTCTTTTATTGTTAGTAGTAGTACAGATAAGTACCCCCCACCTTTACCCCGCTCTATAAGATGAGCTTTTTTTTTTAAAATATATTTTATTGATATTTCACAGAGAGGAAGGGAGAGGGATAGAGAGCTAGAAACATCGATGAGAGAGAAACATCGATCAGCTGCCTCCTGCACACCTCCCACTGAGGATGTGCCCGCAACCAAGGTACATGCCCTTGACTGGAATCGAACCCGGGACCCTTCAGTCCGCAGGCCGACGCTCTATCCACTGAGCCAAACCGGTTTTGGCTATAAGATGAGTTTTAAACAAAGTTTCTTATTTAAAAAAATATCTTAAAACTTCATGGACAGTGTGGCTCAGTGGTTGGGTGATGACCTATGAATCAAGAGGTCACCAGTTCAACTCCTGGTCAGGGTACATGCCCAGGTTGAGGGCTCAATCCCTAGTAAGGGGCATGCAGGAGGCAGCTGACTGATGATGATTCTCTCTCATTGATGTTTCTCTCTCTCCCTAAAAATCCACAAAACCATATTAGAATATTTCAAAACTATATGTGAATCCTTTAAAGTGCTTAATATTTCTCAAATTATATGACATTTTTAAAATGTCATGGCAATATAATGAGATTTACTTCATTTTATATTTTTAAAGTCTTTTTTCCATGAGGAATAAGATGATGATTGGTTGTGATACGAATTCTCATATTTTTAACAGGAGCAGAATAAATTTTTATATTGAAAGGATAACTCAGTTGATATTTGGTATAAATTATTAAAGCAGATAAGGGCTGGACAAAAATGAAACCTGGCCTTTGGGTGAATATAAAGTATCTTAGTTATGTATAGGAAGCAGAGGTGGGCAGGGTAAGAAAGAATAAGGTAGTAGACATCTTGTTGCTAGCAAATAGATACTAAGGAAAGGCCCTACTAACAAGGGAATCCAAATGTTTTTTTTAATCTAACAGAAGTATTTTATTTTTTAATTGAATGTATTGGGGTGAAATTGGTTAATAAAATTATATAGGTTTCAGGTGTTCAATTCTGTAATAAATCATCTGTATATTATATTGTGTGTTCATCACCCAAAGTCAAGTCTCCTTCCATCACCATTTATTCCCCTTGTACTCTTTTCTTCCCCCTCACACCCACCTTGCCCTGAGGTAACACCATACTCTCCAACATACTGCCTGTGTCTATGAATTTTTTTCTTTCATTTTTTTTTCCTTTTTGCTTAATCCCTTCACCTTTTTCACCCAGATCCAGGTGTTAGTCTATTCTCTGTATCTATGAGCCTGTTTCTATTTTGTTAATTTATTTTGTTCATTAGATTCCAGGTGTAAGTGAAATCATATAGTATTTGTGTTTCTCTGACTGGCTTATTTCACTTAGCATAATACTCTCCAGGCCCATCCATGCCATCACAAAAGGTAAGATTTCCTTTTTTTTTTTTTTTTTTTTTTTTTTATGGCCAAGTAGGTTCCATTGTGTAAATGTACCATGATTTTTTTCAGCCACTCATCTACTAATGGGCACTTGGGCTGCTTCCAAATCTTGGCTATTGTAAGTAATACTGCTATGAACATAGAGGTATATATATTCTTTCTAATTAGTGTTTCAGGTTTCTTTGCATATATTCCCAGAAGTGGAATTGCTGGGTCATAAGACATTCTATTTTTAATTTTTTGAGGTAGCTCTAAACTGTTTTCGATAGTGGCTACACCAGTCTGCTTTCCTACCAACAGTGCACTAGGGTTCCTTTTTCTCTTCACCAGTAATTGTTGTTTGTTGATTAATGACTAGAGGCCCAGTGCATGAAATTTGTGCACTGGGGGGGGGGTTGTCCCTCAGCCCAGCCTGCACCCTCTCCAATCTGGGACCCTTCAGGGATGTCCAACTGCCGGTTTAGGCCCGATCCCTGCTGCCCTCCCCTGCAGGCCTGGTCGCCCCCAACTTCCCCCCCTGCCAGCCTGGTCACCCTTAACTGCCCTCCCCTGCCGGCCTGGTTGCCCCCAACTGCCCTCCCTCCCCTGCAGGCCCAGTCGCCCCCAACTGCTCTCCCCTGCCAGCCTGGACACCCCTAACTGCCCTCCCTTGCTGGCCTGATCACCAACAACTGCCCTTCTCTGCCGGCCATCTTGTGGTGGCCATCTTGTGACTACATAGGGGCAGCCATCTTGGGTGAGAGCGTGATGATCAATTTGCATATTACCTCTTTATTATATAGGATAGCCATTCTGACAGGTGTGAGGTGGTATGTCACTGCTGTTTTAAATTTGCATTTCTCTGATCACTAATGGCATAGATTTTTTATAAAGTATGGATGACTGTAAATTGCCATCTATAAATTAAATGGCTATAGTCATTTACTATGAATCATAGTTTCTAATGCTTTTTCAGGTTCTTAAAAGAGCTTATGTGATGGCTTTTTGGCTTTATAGTATTGCCAATGGTAAAAGAGGAGGATATTGACAAATTAAAAGCAGGAAGTTAGAACTGAGATTCTTGTCCTCTCCCCTCTGACCATTTCTTACTCCACAAAACTGAACACTTGAAGGATTGAACTCTTACTAAAAGAATAGACTAGAAAATGTCATTCTACTAACAAAGAGAAAAGAAAAGGCAGTTTGTCTGTCTTCACTGATCTCTGGAAGGCAAAATAACCTCTGAAAATCCATGTATAAATTGGCCTCAAATAACTTACGTTTAAGCAAAAATTTATATGATTTGCATGGTTTTGGAGCCTCCAAACCCTAAGCCTACCATAAAAAGCATCTTTCCACGGAACTATCCCTAGGGCAGTTAGTAGATGCTAGTTCAAAATAACCCTAATAAACACTACTGATTTCAGATGCATAAAAGCCCAAAGATAAAATCCCACTGAATCTGAAATTAAAATAAAAACTTACAGAGATAGAAAAATGGTGACAGATTAAGTAGAAGCTACACTGAAACTCTCCCAGGACCAAACTGGGAAAAGTTTGGACCAAAACTTTGGACTCCAATTCTTGGTGCATGTACACACAGGGACCCTGATATAGAAAAACCCTGGACCAAAATATAGAAAAACCGTCCTGAACAATCAACTGAAGACTAGCTGGAGGGAACCTGATAACCAAGGATGGAAAGTGGAGACTGGATAGAGACTGGTAGGAAGGACAGAGGCACGAGAGAGCTGGCCAGGCTCCCACATAAAAAAAAAAGCCCCAAATGAAAGAACAAAAGAATTCTCCAGAAGAGCTAAATGAAATGGAGATAAGAAATTTATCAAGATAGAGAAGATGACGACCAGCAGGAAGGTAGGGAGGGAGAGAGTGTGAGAGAGTGAGGAAGTGATAAAGGAGTGTGTGGACGTGTGTGGTGTGTGTGTGTATGAGCTAGGGACAGTTAGATTCTGCAGGTCTTCCAAGGGGCTGCCAAACGGGGCAGTCTTGGACAGCAGGAGCCCTGCTCCCAACGCAGACATTCAGGGGTGGTCAGCGCGGGCACAGAGACCACACCATCTTGAGAAACAGAGCTACTTGAGACTAGGATCCTGGCCTCAGCACCACCCAGTCTGGTCTCAGACGCAAACCAGGACCCTGCAGCCACTGGGGACAGAGACTTGCAACCACAGCTGCAGACCCACAGACACCAAGAATCCAGACATCCCGGCCGCAGATTTCTGTGAGTCACAGTGCCTATCCCCGCAGGCTCACTGCAGCGCCATAGAAACTGATAGACCCGCCCCTCGCACGGACTGCAGCACCACTACAGGAATTTGAGCCTGGAAGTATGCGGACACTGGGAATCTGTTCCCCGCAACGCAATCCGGTGACCAAATCCGAAGCCCACGCAGGGCGGCAGTGCCACCTGACTTTGATTCTGGGCAAGTGTACACAAAAATCTGTTTTCTGCAGCGCAGGAGCGGACCTACTGCCGACAGAGTGCTACTGTGCAACCCAGTCCCCCAAGCTGACTGGGACCCCGATTCTCCAGGTGAGAGGCAGGACTAAGCACCAGTGACTTGACTCTGTTTCTTATCGTGTGCACCTGGGATCCTTGACTCCCAGTGCACTCACACTAAGAGCCAGTGACTCCAATTCTTGGTGCATGTGCACACAGGGACCCTGATTCTCAGTGCCAGGGTCACACGAAACAACAGAGACTCTAATACTCGATTCTTGGTGCAGACAACAGGGGAACTCTGACTCCTGGCACACAAAAGGGGGCTCTCATTTTCAGCACACGCCAGCGGGGTCTCTATTTCAGCAGAGTTCAGGCGGGGTCCCTGATTCTAGGTGTGCAAAAAATGAGTGCTGGTAACGGTGATTCTGGGTGCGCCTGATTCCCACCAACCCATGGCAGCCACACATCTTAGTTTCGGACCTCTTCAGTGACACACGGGTGGTGTGAAGCTCCTTATGCACACGGCCCAGGCCCATGCAATTGACATTTGAAACTTCTGGTGATAGTCAGAATGGGGAGATGACACAATCCCCAGAGGAAAGAAAATGAGGAGTCGCAAAGAAAGGAAATTAGTGAAATTGAAGCATGCAACATGACCGAAAAAGAATTCAGAATAATGGCTGTACAATTCATACAACAGATGGATGAGAAAATCAACAACCTATGCAAGAAACAGGAAGAAATGAAAAGTGATATACCTACAATCAAAAACACCATGGAAGGTTTCAACAGTAGACTAGAAGAACCAGAGGACTGAATTAGTGAGTTAGGAAATAAGGTAGAAAAACAAGCTCAATTTGAACAGAAACTGGAGAAAAAAATTAAAAAGCAGGAGAAGAGCCTAAGGGAGCTTTGGGACAACATGAAACGAAGTAACATACGTATAATAGGGCTGCCAGAAGGACAAGAAAAGCAGCAAGGATTAGAAAATCTATTTGAAGAAATAATGACAGAAAACTTCCTGGATATGGGGAAGAAAAAAGTTACACAAGTACAGAGAGTCCCAAGCAAGATGAATCCCAAAAGACCCACACCAAGACACATCATAATTACAATGTCAAATGTTAATGACAAAGAGAGACTCTTAAAGGCTTCAAGAGAGAGACAGAGGGTTACCTACAAAGGATCCCCCATCAGATTATCAAATGATGTCTCAACAGAAACACATCAAGCTTGAAGGGAATGGAAGGAGGTATACAAAGTGTTGCAAAGCAAAGGACTGAATCCAAGAATACTCTATCCAGCAAGACTATCACTCAAAAATGAAGGGGAAATCAGGAGCTTCGCAGACAAAAAAAGGCTAAGGGAGTTTATCACCACCAAACCAGCAATGCAAGAAATGCTAAAGGGAATGCTGTAAAAAGAAGAAATAAAAAGGTAAGAAGGAACCCAGACACAAAAACAGAAATGACTACAAACAAGTACCTTTCAATAATAACTTTAAACGTAAACGGACTAAATGCTCCAATCAAAAGACATCGAGTGGCTGAATGGATAAAAAGACATGACCCATATATATGCTGTCTACAAGAGACCCACCTCAGAACAAGGGACTCACACAGATTGAAAGTGAAGGGATGGAAAAATATCTTTCAGGCAAATGGAAATGAAAAAAAAAAAAGCCTATATCTGATAAAATAGACCTCAAAGTGAAGGACATAACAAGAGATAAGGAAGGCCACTTCATAATACTAAAGGGATCGATACAACAACAGGATATAACCCTGATAAACATATATGCACCCAATGCAGGAGCACCCAAATACATAAAAAAAACTCCTGGGAGATATCAAGGTAGAGATCGACAACAATACAATCACAGTAGGGGACTTTAATATACCACTGAAATCACTGGATAAATCCTCTAGACCAGTGGTCGGCAAACTGCGGCTCGTGAGCCACATGTGGCTCGCGAGCCGTGGTTTACTGCTCTGTTGACTAATGGGTTTGCCGACCACTGCTCTAGACAAAAAATCAGCAAAGAAACAGCAATCCTAAATGACTCACTAGATCAGATGGACTTATCTGACATTTTCAGAACACTGCATCCCAAAGCCACAGAATATACGTTCTTCTCAAGTACACATGGGACATTTTCAAAAATAGACCACATATTGGGTCACAAGCAGAGTCTCCCCAAATTCAAGAAGATTGAAATCATACCAAGCATCTTCTCAGACTACAATGGCATAATATTAGGAAAAAATTACAATAAAAACAATCCAAAAAACTCAAACACTTGGAAGCTGAATAGCAATGCTATTAAATAATGATTGGGTTACCAATGACATCAAATAAGAAATTAAAAACATCCTGGAAACTAATGACAATAAAAACACAACAATCCAAATCCTATGGGACACAATGAAAGCAGTCCTGAGAGGGAAATTTATAGCTCTACAGGCCTACCTCAAAAAGCAAGAAAAAATGGTAGTAAATCATCTAACTCTACAACTCAAATAATTAGAAAGAGAGCAACAAGAAAAGCCCAGAGTGGGCAGAAGGAAGGAAATAATAAGATCAGGGCAGAAATAAATGACATAGAGACAAAAAAACAACAACAACAAAAACAAACAAACAAACAAACAAAAAAAAAAAACCAAAAAAACAAACAAACCACAAAACACTAAACAAAACAAAAAAAATAACAAAAAAACAATACAAAAGATCAATGAAACCAAGAGCTGGTTCTTTGAAAGATTAAACAACATTGACGAACCTCTAGCCAGGCTCACCAAGAAGCAAAGCTAGAGGACACAAGTAAAAAAAATCAGAAATGAAAGAGGCGAAATAACAACAGACCCCACAGAAATACAAAGGATTGTTAAAAAATACTATGAACAACTGTACTCCAACAGACAAGACAACCTGGAGGAAATGGACATATTCCTAGAAAAATACAACCTTTCAAAACTCAATCAGGAAGGTTCTAAAAATCTCAATAGGCCAATAAATAAGGAAGAAATTGAAGCAGTCATCAAAAAGCTCCCAGCAAACAAAAGCCCGAGGCCAGATGGCTTCACGGGGGAGTTATACCAAACACTCAAGGAAGAACTAAAACCTATCCTCCTCAGACTATTCCAAAAAATTCAAAAGGAAGGAACACTTCCAAGCTCATTCTATGAAGCCAGCATTACCCTAATACCAAAACCAGATAAAGACAACACAATGAAAGAGAATTATGGGCCAATATCCCTCATGAACATAGATGCCAAAATCCTCAACAAAATTCTAGCAAATTGGATCCAGCAAGATATCAGAAAGATCATACACCATGACCAAGTAGGATTTGTCCCAGGGATGCAAGGATGGTACAATATCCGCAAATCAATAAATGTGATACATCACATAAACAAATTGAGAGATAAAAATCACATAGTCATATCAATTGATGCAGAAAAAGCATTTGACAAAATCCAACACCCCTTCTTGATAAAAACTCTCAGCAAGGTGGGAATAGAAGGATCATACCTCAACATAATAAAAGCCATATATGACAAACCCACAGCCAACATCATACTCAATGGACAAAAACTAAAACTATTTCCCCTAAGAACAAGAACAAGACAGGGATGCCTACTCTCACCACTCCTGTTTGACACAGTATTGGAAGTACTAGCCATTGCGATCAGACAAGAGGAAGAAATAATAGGCATCCAAACTGGAAAAGAAAAAGTAAAACTGTCCTTATTCACAGATGACATGATACTGTACATAGAAAACCCCAAAGACTCCATCAAAAAACTATTAGACTTAATAAATGAATTCAGCAATGTAGAAGGGTACAAAATTAACGCCAAGAAATCTATGGCATTTCTTTACAACAACAATGATCTTACAGAAAGAGAGACTAAAAATAAATCCCATTTATCATCACACCAAAAAAAGTTAAGATAGCTAGGAATAAACTTAACTAAGGCGGTAAAAGACCTATACACTGAAAACTACAGGACACTAAAAAAAAAGACAGAGGAAGACATAAACAGATGGAAGAACATAATGTGTTCGTGGATTGGTAGAATCAACATCATCAAAATGTCCATACTACCCAAAGCAATCTATAGATTCAATGCAATCCACATTAAAATACCAATGGCATATTTCGCAGACCTAGAACAAACTTTCCAAAAATTCATCTGGAATAAAAAAAGATCCCAAATAGCTACAGCAATCTTGAGAAAAAAGAACAATGTTTGAGGAATTACAATACCAGATATCAAGCAATACTACAAAGCCACTGTTCTCAAAACTGCGTGGTACGGGCACAAGAACTGACATATAGATCAATGGAATAGAATAGAGAACCCAGAAAATGACCCAAACCACTATGCCCAATTATTATTCCACAAAGGAGGCAAGAGCATACAATGGAGTCAAGACAGTCTTTTCAATAAATGGTGTTGGGAAAATTGGACAGATACATGCAAAAAGATGAAACTAGACCACCAACTTACACCATACACAAAAATAAACTTAAAATGGATAAAGGACTTAAACATAAGACGGGAAACCATAAAAATACTAGAGGAATCCACAGGAATTGAAATCTCAGACATATACCGAAGGAACCTCTTCATCGATACTGCTCCTAGGGCAATGGAAACTAAAGAAAAAAATAAACCAATGGGACTACATCAAAATAAAAAGCTTTTGCACAGCAAAAGAAACTATCAACAAAACAACAAGAAAGCCCACTGCATGGGAGAACATATTTGCCAATGTTATCACCAATAAGGGTTTAATCTCCAACATTTACAGGGAACTCATACAACTTAACAAAAGGAAGATAAACAATCCAATCAAAAAATGGGCAACGGACCTAAACAGATACTTTTGGAAAGAAGACAGAAGGAAGGCCAAGAGACATATGAAAACATGCTCAAAGTCACTAATCATCCAAGAGATGCAAATCAAAACGATAATGAGGTACCATCTCACACCTGTCAGAATGGCTATCATCAACAAATCAACAAAAGACAAGTGCTGGTGAGAATTCGGAGAAAAAGGAACCCTCCTTCACTGCTGGTGCAGCCACTGTGCAGAACAGTATGAAGTTTCCTCAAAAAACTAAAAATGGAACTGCCATTTGACCCTGCAATCCCACTTCTAGGAATATATCCCAAGAAACTAGAAACACCAATCATAAAGGATATATGCACCCCTATGTTCATAGCAGCACAATTCACCATAGCTAAGATCTTTAAACAGCCTAAGTGCCCATCAGCAGATGAGTGGATTAGAAAACTGTGGTACATCTACACAATGGAATACTATGCTGCAGTAAAAAAGAAGGAAATCTTACCATTTGCAACAGCTTGGATGGAACTGGAGAGCATTATGCTAAGTTAAATAAGCCAGTCAGAAAAGATAAATACCACATGATCTCACTCATTTATAGAATATAATGAACAACATAAACTGATGAACAGGGACAGATCCAGAGACAGAGAAGCATCGATCAGACTGTCAAACCTCAGAGGGAAGGTAGGGGAGGATGGGGGTAAAGGGGAGAGATCAACCAAAGGACTTGTATGCATGCATATAAGCCTAACCAATGGACACAGACAACAGGGCGGTGAGGGCATGAGTGGGGGATGTGTGGGGGGATGAGGACACATATGTAATACCTTAATCAATAAAGAAATTAAAGACTGAAAAAAAAGGAATTTATCAAATATAGAGTTCAGGATAATGATTAAAAGGATGCTCAACAGTATGAGAAAAGATATAAGAACTATGAAAAATTACAAGTTAGAAATGAAGAATGACATAGCAGTAATAAAGAACACATTAGAAGGAATAAAGAACAGATTATAGGAAGGCGAGGATCGGATCAGTGAATAAGGAGACAGGATAGAAAAAAAAATCACTCAATCAGAGAACTCAAAAGAAAAAAAACAATTAAAAAACAGGAGGACAGCTTTAGTGAGCTGTGAGACAACAGGAAATAAAACAATATTCACATCAAAGGGGGGCCAGGATGTGAAGGAAGTCAGCAAGGGATAGAGAACCTGTTTGAAGAAATAATGGCAGAAAACTTCCCTAACCTGGTGAACGAAACAGTCACACAAGTTCAGGATTTGTGGATATTGTACTAACCTCGCATCCCAGTAACAAATCCTACTTGATCATAGTGTATTATCTTTTTAATTGTTGCTGGATCTCGTTTGCTAATATTTTGCTGAGGATTTTAGCATTTATGTTCATTAGGGATATTGGCCTATAACTTCCTTTGTGGTGTTTTTATCTGGTGTTCGAATTAGAGAATTAGGATAGTGCTGATATTTCCTGCAATACTGGTTTGGTAGTATAAACTCCTTTGTGCCTTTGTGGTTGTGTGGTGTTTTTTTTTGGTGGGGGGGAGGAGTGGGTTTGGGAAGCTGTCTATTTCAGCTTCAATTTTTAAAGGATACACTTGCTGAACAGAGTAGATTTCTTCTTTGTAGGTCCTTGCTTTTCAGCATAAAAGTGTATTGTTCTTAAGTATTTTGAGATTTTCCAGCTGTCTATTGAATTCTAGTTTATTTTTCATAATACCCATATTTTAGTGATTTTAATACTTAAAAAGTTTTCATTTCATTTGAAAAATTGCAGTTTAGTAGCATAAAGATAAAACAAAAATTGATGGGTTTTTTTTGCTCAAACTTAAAAATACCACTGCATTCCCTCCATTTTATTTATTTATTTTTGTTAATCCTCACCTGAGGATATTTTTCCCATTTCTTTTTAGATTGAGTGGAGTGGGGAGAGCAACACCAATATGAGAGAGACACACTGATTGGCTGCCTCTTGTATTTACCCTGAGTGGGGCAAGAGATCAAACCTGCAACACATGTATGTGCTCTTGACCTGGAATCAAACCCGTGACCCCTCAATGCACAAAAAGACACTCTAACCACTGCGCAATGCCAGCCAGGGCTGAATTCTAGTTTAAATCTATTGTGGTCTGAGAGTATACACTGTATGGTTGTAATTCTTTTAAATAGTATTCCTTTTTTAAAAAATGAAATCCAACACCTTTTATTGTTTAAAGTATTACATGTCTCCTTTTTCCCCCAATTAACCGTCCTCCTGGCCACTTCCAACCCTGAGGGCAAACCCCCACCAACCCAGTGTCTGTGTCCATTCGTCCTGCTAATGTGCATGCATACAAGTCCTTTGGTTGATCTCAAACCACCCCCCTCCCCTGCCTTTTCCCTGAGGTTGGACGGTCTGCTCAGTGCCACCTTGTCTCTGGATCTGTTCATCAGTTTGTGTTCCTCATTATATCCCACATATAAGTGAGATCATGTGATATTTATCTTCCTCCGACTGGCTTATTTTGCTTAGCATAGCTCTGCAGTTAATCCATTCTGTTGCAAATGGTAAAAGTTCCTTCTTTTTTTATAGCAGTGTAGTATTCCATTGTGTTGATGTACCACGTTTTTTAATCCACTCATCTGCTGATGGGCACTTAGGCTGTTTCCAAATCTTAGCTATGGTAAATTGTGCTGCTATGAACATAGGAGTGCATATATCCTTTCTCATTCGTGTTTCTAGTCTCTTGGGATATATTCCTAGAAGTGGGACCACAGGGTCAAATGGGAGTTCCATTTTTAGTTTTTTGAGGAAACTCCATACTGTTCTCCACAGTGGCTGCACCAGTCTGTATACCCACAAGCAGTGCAAAACAGTTCCTTTTTCTCCACATCCTCGCCAACACTTGTCGTTTGTTGATTTGTTGATGATAGCCATTCTGACAGGTGTGAGATGATACCACATTGTTGTTTTGATTTGCATCTCTCAGATAATTAGTGACTTTGAGCATGTTTTCATATGTCTCTTGGCCTTCCTTCTGTCCTCCTTCAAAAAGTGTCTATTTAGGTCCTTTGCCCATTTTTTGATTGGATTGTTTATCTTCCTTTTGTTAAGTTGTATGAGTTCCCTGTAAATGTTGGAGATTAAACCCTTATTAGTGATGAAATTGGAGTTTATACTACCAAACCAGTATTGCAGGAAATGTTACCCCATGCAGTGGGCTTTCTTGTTGTTTTGTTGATGGTTTCTTTTGCTGTGCAAAAGCTTTTTATTTTGATGTAGTCCCATTTGTTTATTTTCTCTTTAGTTTCCATTGCCCTAGGAGCAGTATCAGTGAAGAGGTTCCTTCGGCATATGTCTGAGATTTCGCTGCCTGTGGATTCCTCTAATACTTTTATGGTTTTCTGTTTTATGTTTAAGTCCTTTATCCATTTTGAGTTTATTTTTGTGTACTGTGTAAGTTGCTGGTCTAGTTTCATTTTTTTGCATGTATCTGTCCAATTTTCCCAACACCATTTGTTGAAGAGACTGTCTTGACTCCATTTTATGTTCATGCCTCCTTTGTCAAATATTAATTAGGCATAGTGGTTTGGGTCGATTTCTGGGTTCTCTGTTCTATTCCATAGATCTATATGTCTGTTCTTGTGCCAGTACCAGGCTGTTTTAAGAACAGTGGCTTTGTAATACAGCTTGATATCTGGTATTGAGATCCCACCTACTTTGTTCTTCTTTCTCAGAATTGCTGCAGCTATTCGGGGTCTTTTTTATTACAGATGAATTTTTGGGAAGTTCGTTGTAGGTCTTTGAAATATGCCGTTGGTATTTTATCTTTTTTTAAAAAAAATAAATCCTTATTCAGATTATTACAATTGTTTCTCCTTTTTCCCCCCCATAGCTCCCCTCTACCCGGTTCCCACCCCACCTTCTGCCCTTACCCCCCCCCCCCCACTGTCCTCATCCATAGGTGTATGATTTTTGTCCAGTCTCTTCCTGAACCCCTCATACCCCTTTCCCCCTGGGAATTATCAGTCCACTCCCTTTCTATGCCCCTGATTCTATTATATTCACCAGATTATTCTGTTCCTCAGGTTTTTAATTCACTTGATTTTTAGGTTCACTTGTTGATAGATATGTATTTATTGTTCATAATTTTTATCTTTACTTTTTTCTTCTTCCTCTTCTTTAAGAATACCTTTCAGCATTTCATATAATACTGGTTTGGTGGTGATGAACTCCTTCAGCTTTTTCTTATCTGTGAAGCTCTTTATCTACCCTTCAATTCTGAATGATAGCTTTGCTGGGTAGAGTAATCTTGGTTGTATGTTCTTGCTATTCATCACATTGAAAATTTCTTGCCACTCCCGTCTGGCCTGCATAGTTTCTGTTGAGAAATCAGCTGACAGTCGTATGGGTGCTCCCTTGTAGGTAATTAACTGTTTTTCTCTTGCTGCTTTTAATATTCTCTCTTTGTCTTTTGCTCTTGGCATTTTAATTATGATGTGTCTTGGTGTGGTCCTCTTTGGATTCCTTTTGTTTGGGGTTTTGTGCGCTTCCTGGACTTGTAAGTCTATTTCTTTCACCAGGTGGGGCAAGTTTTCTGTCATTATTTCTTCAAATAGGTTTTCAGTATCTTGCTCTCTCTTCTTCTGGCACCCCCATAATTCTGATGTTGGTATGCTTGAAGTTGTCCTAGAGGCTTCTTACACTATCTTCAACTTTTTGGATTTTTTTTTTTCTTTTTCCTTTTTCGGTTGAGTGTTTTTTGCTTCTTTGTATTTCAATTCTTTGACTTGATTCTTGTGTTCCTCTAGTCTGTTTTTGGGTCTCTGTATAATATTTTTTATTTCAGTCAGTGTATGTTTAATTTCTAGTTGGTCCTTTTTCATATCTTCGAGGGTCTCGTTATATTTATTGGCCTTTTCTAGGATATTCTTGAAAAGCCTTATAACCGTGGTTTTGAATTCTATATCCAGTCATTTGTTTTCCTCCATTTCTTTCGTTTGTGATCTGTTTCTTTGACGCCGCATTTTCACTGCTTCCCTGAGTTGGTAGGGTAAATTTGTGTGCTAGGTTTCCTATATGGCTCAGTGAGTCGGCTTCCCCAGTTAACCTGAGGTGGACACTCTTGGTGCACCCCTTTGTGGACTGTATTATCTCCTTCCTTCTGCTCACTCTGGGCTTTACTTGTTGCTCTCTTTCTAATTCTTTAAGTTGTAGAGTTAGATGATTTACTACCATTTTTCTTGCTTTTTGCGGTAGGCCTGTACAGCTATGAATATCCCTCTCAGGACTGCTTTATTGTGTCCCATAGATTTTGGATTGTTGTGTTTTTGTTGTCATTAGTTTCCAGAATGTGTTTAATTTCTTCTTTGATCTCACTGGTAACCCAATCATTATTTAATAGCATACTATTCAGCTTCCAAGTGTTTGAGATTTTTGGGTTGTTTTTATTGTAGTTAATTTCTAATCTTATGGCAATGTGGTCTGAGAAGATGCTTGGTATGATTTCAATCTTCTTGAATTTTGGGAGACTATGCTTGTGACCCAATATGTGGTCTATTTTTGAAAATGTCCCATGTGCACTTGAGAAGAACGTTTATTCCGTGGCTTTGGGATGCAATGTTCTGAAGATGTCAGTTAAGTCCATCTGATCTAGTGAGTCATTTAGGATTGCTGTGTCTTTGCTGGTTTTTTGTCTAGGGGATTTATCCAGTGATATCAGTGGTGTATTATAGTCCCCTACTGTGATTGTATTGTTGTCGATCTCTCCCTTGATATTTCCAGGAATTTTGTTACATATTTGGGTGCTCCTGCCTTGGGTGCATATATGTTTATCAGGGTTATATCCTGCAGTTGTGTTGATCCCTTTAGTATTATGAAGTGGCCTTCCATATCTCTTGTTATGGCCTTCACTTTGAGGTCTATTTTGTCAGATATAAGTATTGCTACCCCAGCTTTTTTTCATTTCCATTTGCCTGAAAGATATTTTTCCATCGCTTCACTTTCAATCTCTGTGTGTCCCTTGTTCTGAGGTGGGTCTTGTAGACAGCATATATATGGGTCGTGTTTTTTTAATGTATTAAGCCACTCGATGTCTTTTGATTGGAGCATTTAGTCCATTTACGTTTAAAGTTATTATTGAAAGGTACTTGTTTGTAGTCATTTCTATTTTTGTGTCTGGGTTCCTTCTTACCTTTTTATTTCTTCTTTTTAAAGTATTCCCTTTAGCATTTCTTGCATAGCTGGTTTTGTGGTGATAAACTTCCTAAGCCTTTTTTTGTCTGTGAAGCTCCTGATTTCCCCTTCAATTTTGAGTGATAGTCTTGCTAGATAGAGTATTCTTGGATTCAGTCCTTTGCTTTGCAACACTTTGTATACCTCCTTCCATTCCCTTCAAGCTTGATGTGTTTCTGTTGAGACATCATTTGATAATCTGATGGGGGATCCTTTGTAGGAAACCCTCTGTCTCTCTCTTGCTGCAAAGATTCTCTCTTTGTCGTTAATATTTGCCATTGAAATTATGATGTGTCTGGTGTGGGTCTTTTGGGATTGATCCTGCTTGGGACTCTCTGTACTTGTGTAACTTTTTTATCCCCATATCTGGGAAGTTTTCTGTCATTATTTCTTCAAATAGATTTTCTAATCCTTGCTGCTTTTCTTGTCCTTCTGGCAGCCCTATTATACGTATGTTACTTCGTTTCATGTTGTCCCAATCCTCCCTTAGGCTTTCTCTTGCTTTTCAATTTTTTTCTCCAGTTGCTGTTCAGATTGGGCTTGTTTCTGTACCTGATCTTCTAACTCACTAATTCGGTCCTCTGCTTCTTCTAGTCTACTGTTGAAACTTTCCATGGTGTTTTTGATTGTAGCTATATCACTTTTCATTTCTTCCCTATTCTTGTATAGGTTGTTGATTTTCTCATCCATTCAGTGTATGAATTGTATGACCATTACTCTGAATTCTTTTTCGGTCATGTTGCATGCTTCAATTTCACTAATTTCCTTCCTTTGCGACTCCTCATTTTCTTTCCTCTGGGGATTGTGTCATCTCCCCATTCTATCACCAGAAGGTTCAAACTTTGAGTTGCGTGGACCTGGGCCGTGTGCATTGGGAGCTTCTCACCACTCGAGTGTCACTGAAGTGCTCCGACACTAGGATGTGTGGCTGCCGTGGGTTGGTGGGAACCAGGCTCACCCAGGGTCAGTGTACCAGCATTCAGTGTGGTCTCATGTATGCACCTAGAATCATGGACCCCGCCCGCACTGCGCTGTTGGCGTGTGCTGAAAATGAGTCCCCTAGCGCGTGCCGGTAGTCAGAGTTTCCCTGTGTCTGCACCAAGAATTGAGTATCAGAGTCTCTGTTGCCTCATGTGGCTTCTCACTGAGAATCAGGGTCCTTGTGTGTGCATGCCCCAATAATTGGAGTCACTGGCTCTTAGTGTGAATGCGCTGTGAGTCAGGGATCCCAGGCGCACATGGTAAGAAACAAAGTCAATTCAGTGGTGCTCAGTGCTGCCTCTTGCCGGGAGAATCTGGGTTCCGGTTACCATGGGGGACTGGGTTGCATAGTAGTACTGTGGCATGCCTGTGCTGCGGAAAACAGACTTCCATGTGCGCTGCGGAAAACAGACTTCTGTGTGCACTTGCCCAGAATCAAAGTCAGGTGGCAATGCTGCCCTGCGCTGGCTTTGGGTTTGGTCACCCGATTGCATTGCAGGGAGCAAATTCCAGCTAAAATTCCCATAGGGGCGCTGCAGTCCCTGCGCACACTCCCAAGCTCAAATTCCCGTAGGGGTGCTGTGGCCCGAGCGAAGGGCAGGTCTATCAGTTACTATGGCGCTATCCACGATCCTATGGGGATAGGCTCTTTGACTCACAGAAATCTGCGGCCAGGAAGTCTGGTTTCTTGTTGTCTGTTGGTCTGAAGTTGTGGTCGCAGTTCTTTGTCCCCAGCTGCAGGGTCCTTGTTTGCGTCTGAGACCATACTAGGTGGTCCTGAGGCCAGGATCGTAGTCTCAAGCAGCTCTGTTTCTCAAGATGGCATGGTCTCTGTGCCCACACTTGCCACCCAAAAGTGTCTGCTTTGTGTGTGGAGCTCCGCCATCTAAGACTGCCCGGTTTGGCAGCCCCTTGGAGGACCTGCAGAATCTAACTGTCCCTAGCTCATACACACACACACACCACACATGTCTACACTCTCCTCTATGGTTTCCTCACTCTCTCACTCTCTGTCCCTCCCTACCTTCCTGCCGGTTGTCATCTTCCAATCCCTGGGTGCACATATGTTTACCAGAGTTATATCCTCTTGCTGAATTGCTCCCTTTAGTATTATAAAATGGCCTTCCTTAGCTCTTGTTATAGACTTCACTTTGAGGTCTAATTTATGAGATATAAGTATTGCTACCCCAGCTTTTTTTTCATTTTCATTCACCTGAAAAAATTGTTTTCCATCCTTTCATTATCAGTCTGTGTGAGTCTGTTGTTCTGAGGTGGGTCTCTTGTAGACAGCAGATATATGGGGTCATATTTTCTTATCCATTCAGCTACCCTATGTCTTTTGATTGGAGCATGTAATTCATTTACATTTAAGGTTATTATTGACTAAAGGCCTGGTGCATAAAATTCATGCACAGGTAGGGTCCCTAGCCCTGGCCAGTGATCAGTGCCAATCTGTGGGGCGACTGGTGGGGCAATCGAGGGGCACCTCCTGGAACCTGCCTTGGCCAGTCTGGCACTGCCTGCTTGCTAGCCCCACCTCCCACTGCTGCTGCCAGTTGCCTCGCACTGTGGGGTGACTGGTGGGATGACTGGGGGCCCCTGCTGGCACCTGCCTTGGATGACCTAGGGCCTGCGGGCTGGAGGAATCTCCTGCGTTGAGTGTCTGCTCCCTGGTGGTCAGTGCGCATCATAGTGACCTGTCATTCGATTGGTTGTTCCACCAGTTGTTTGGCCATTCAGTTGATTTGCATTTTTGGGTTTTATTATATAGGATAGGTACTTGTTTGTTGCCATTTTTATTCTTTATGCCTTTGTTCCTTCTTCCCTTCCTATTTCTTCTTTTTACAGCAGACCCTTTAGCATTTCTTGCATTGCTGGTTTGGTGGCAATAAACTCCCTTAGCCCTTTTTTTGCCTGCATAGTTCCTGATTACACCTTCAATTTTGAATGATAGGCTTGCTGGTTATAGTATTCTTGGATTCAGGTCTTGCTTTGTATCACTTTGTATATTTCATTCCATTCCCTTCTGGCCTGATGTGTTTCTGTTGAGGAATCAGTTGACAGTCTAATGGGAGATCCTTTGTAGGTAACATTCTGTCTCTCCCTGGCAGCCTTTAAGATTCTTACTTTGTCGTTGATGTTTGCCAATTAAATTATGTTTCTTGGTGTCGGTCTTTTTGGGTTTTTGTAAGGGACTCTGTGAGCTTCTTGGACTTGTGTGACTTTTTTTCTTCCCAATATCAGGGAAGTTTTCTGTCATTATTTCTTCAATCAGGTTTTCTATTCCTTGCTCTGTTTCCTCTCCTTTTTGCACCCCTATTATGTGGATGTTGTTTCGTTTTGTGTTGTCCCTGAGCTCCCTTAGGCTCTCCTCCTGTTTTTTAAGTGTTGTTTCCAGTTGCTGCTCTGCTTGGGTGTTTTTTCTATCTTGTCTTCTAGTTCAGTGATGCAGTCCTCAGCTTCTTCTAGTCTACTGTTGATGCTTTTATTGTGTTCTTCATTTTTCATTTCTTCTTAGTTCTTCTTCATTTCTTTTTGATTCTTACACGTAGTTCAATTTGTCCTCCATCCTTTTCAGCGTCCTAATGAGCATGGCTTTGAATTCTTTCTCTGACAAATTGCTTGCCTCCATTTCATTTACTTCCTTTTCCGGTGATGTAATGTCCCATGGGGGCTGGTCTAAGACCCCTCTCTACTGTTTTGTCTGCCATGTCTCAGCTTCCTTCTAGATCAGTGGTTCTCAACCTTTCTAATGCTGCGACCCTTTAATACAGTTCATGTTGTGGTGACCCCAACCATAAAATTATTTTCGTTACTACTTCATAACTGTAATTTTGCTACTGTTAATGAATCGTAATGTAAATATCTGTGTTTTCCGATGATCTCAGGTGACCCTGCTAGCGGTTCTCAACCTGTGGGTCGTGGCATTAGAAAGGTTGAGAACCACTGTTCTAGATAGTCAGCACCATGTTGAAGTTCCCAGCGATCCACCACTCCTCTGTGTCAGATGCCACAGCCTTGGTGTCAGCTAGGCAGGACCACTCTGCCTGCTTTGTTTGTCTGCCTACTTTCAGTTGTATTTACAAAAGTATCTATTTCTGATACTGCCTTTAGGTGGCGGTGTTTCTGAATTAGTTTCCCGGACCAAATGGCCCCTCAGTGCAGTCCCCAAGGATTCCCCAGGGTATTTCTTTCTGTTTGTTGTATCATTGCTATTATTCATTTCACTTATGCATTAGCTATAATCAGTGAATATATTTTGCTATTATTATTTGGAACAAACTGCTATCTGATCATTTAACAATATAAAAATAAAACTATTTTTTAATCTTCATTTATTCCTTCTCTGATGATCTTCCTTCTTTTTTATAAATACATTTTTATTGATTTCAGATATGAAGGGAGAAGAAGAGAGAGAGAAACATCAATGATGAGAAGGAATCACTGATCGGCTGCTTCCTGCATGCCCCCTACTGGGGATCGAGCCCACAACCCGAGCATGTGCCCTTAACCGGAATAGAACCTGGGACTCTTCAGTCCACAGGCCGACACTCTATCCACTGAGCCAAACCATCTAGGGCATGATCTTCCATCTTATGTAGATCTGAATTTCTGACCAATCAATATCATTTTTCTTCTTTCTAAAGAACGTCTTTTAGTATTTTTACAAGGCAATAAATTCAATTTTTGTTGGTCTGAGAAAGTTGTCATTTCTCTTTCACTTTTAAAAATATATATTTTTATTGATTTCAGAGAGGAAGGGAGAGGAAGAGAGATAGAAATATCAATGATGAGAGAGAATCATTGATCAGCCACCTCCTGCACGCCCCCTACTGGGGATCAAGCCCACAACCCTGGCATGTGCCCTTGACCAGAATCGAACCTGGGACCTTTCAGTCTGCAGGCCAACACTCTATCCACTGAGCCAAACCAGCTCGGGCTCTCTTTCACTTTTGAAAGATAATTTCATAGGATACAGAATTCTAGGCTTGGTGTGGTTTTATTGTCCTAACACTTTAATATTTCAGTCCACTCTTTTTGCTTGACTGATTTCTGAGGATAAGTCAGATATGATTCTCACCATTTCTTCTTTATAGGTAGTGTTTTTTTCTTCTGACTTCTTTCAAGATTTATATTTTATCTTTGATTTTCTACAGGTTAAATATAATATACCTAGATGTCAATTTTTGTCATTTACCCTACTTCATGTTCTCTGAGCTTCCTGGATCTGTGATTTGCTATCTGACATTAATTTGGAGAAAATTATTCCTGCAAATATCCTCTGTTACTTTTTGTCTTTCTTCTCCTTCGTGTATTCCCATTACAAGTATGTTATACGTTTTGTAATTGTCCCACAGTTCTTGGATAGTCTTAGCATCGCAGTTTTGTAAGTTTTTATTAATATATTCCCAAGTTCAGAGATTCTTTCCTCAGCTGTGTACACTCTACTAATGAACCCATCAAATGCGTTCTTCATTTGTTCAGTGCTTTTAATTTCTACCATTTTTTGAGTCTTTCTTAGAATTTCCATCTCTCTGCTTACATTACTAATCTATTTTTACATGTTGTCTACATTGCCACTGGAACCCTTAGTATGTTAGTCGTAGTTGTTTTGAGTTCATGGTCTGGTAATTCCAATATCCTTGCCATGTCTGTGTCTGGGTCTCTTCAAAGTTGTTATTTTCCCTTTAATACATTGTATGTATTTTTGTTTAAAGGTTAATAACATGATGTCCTGGGTACAAGGACCTTTGGTATATGGTGGTAAAGTGTGGTGGGAGAGGAAGAGTGCTGTGGCCCTAGGATTAGGTCTCAGTCTTTTAGTGAACCTGTGCCCTTGGACTGTGAACTTCACTAGTGCCTCTCAGGTCTTTTCTATCCTCATAGATTATACAGGATGGCTAGAGGGGATGGGAGTTGGGTATTTCTCTTCTCCCAGATAGGATGAGCTCTGATAAAACTCCCATAGGTTAGGGGCTGATGAAATACTTTCTATTGAGGACAAGTCTTGTGAAGAATAGAATGCTGTGGTATATTTCATTGTAGTTACTTTCCCCCCTCCCCTTGCCAGATGGCTCCTGGTGAGAAGTGTGTCTTCTCACACCATGACTGGCTTCCCTCTGGAGTTTTTAACTCTTAGACTTGTTCACACTGAGCCTACAGCCAATTTTCCATTATAATTTTGGTTTTCCTGCTCTGGTACTGGTTCCCACAGAGGTGTCTTCTCTGTTATGATTCTCTGTATCCACCTTCCTGTATCCAATATTTGGTTACAGGGGCAGTAATTTGCCCTGTGACCTCTCTTCTTTGATGAAACTAAAGGTTGTCAATTTTCAGTTTGTTCAGCATTTTATTTGTTGTTAGGATGGAGTGATGAAGCTGGACCACAATCTAGAAGGGTCTGAGATATTACTTTTGAGCTCTAAACTTCCAAGACTTCTTCCGTCATAAAACTGATTATAAGATTTTAATGCAGAAAGTCTGACCCTAAGACTGATAGTTGGATGTATAATAAAACTTTCCTTTCATGTATTTAAAGGGAAAACAGCTTCATAAAAATAAGTGAATTTAGTAAACTAAAACAGGACTTATAGCCTAAAACCTAAACCTATTGCTGAAGAATATCCATTTCTTTGGGATTAGGCAAGCCACTTCCCCAGTACCAGTATAGGATATAAACAGTGTGATTAAAAGTGATGAGATTGATTTCTGTATGTGGTTGAGAGTTTAGATTTCTTATGTAAACTGATTTATATACACTGTGGGATTAGTGAATTAAGTATGATTTATAGAGAAACTGCAGCTCTATTTCTTTCTATTATCCAGAGTACATGCTGTTTTGAGGGTTTCTTTAGTATGAATGCAGTGTGTGTGTGTGTGTGTGTGTGTGTGTGTGTGTGTGTGTGTGTGTGTGTGTGTATGGGAGAGAGGGAGAGAGAAATTGAAGTAGAAAAATATACAATCCCCCAAATATAAACATGGAAGCACATTTTCCTGTAAATTTCTCTAAAATTGCAAAATCAAAGACAACAAGGAGGAAGTGGATTATAGATCTAAGTAAGTTTGTAGTTTCAATACTGTTGTTATAAAACTCCTCAATTATTTCATGAGAGAACTGCAGCCCTCAATCTCAAGGGAAAATCTTTGGTGACCAATACATTTTTCTCTCTTCCATAGGCCCTGGCCCTACTCCTAAAAACTGCTCTATAGAAACTGCCCACTAAATAGGGTCATGGAAACATGCAGGTAAGACCTACATGCAGAAATTATATTTACAAAGAAGTCCAATCACTTACACTGGCAGATATTCTAGTTTAGTTTAGATTCAGGACCTTAAAAATACTAATGTTAATTAAAAAGCAACTTTTATTAATGAAAAATCTATTAATAAAATTTGCTTTTAAAAGTTTAAAGTTACAAAGCAGCAAATAAGAAATTAAAAGTTTAAAACTTCAATTGCTTATACTCGTATTTTAAAATAATTTTTGTTTTCTATAGGCTTTCTATTTCTGGAGGTCAAAAATCTCTCTTAAGTTTAATCATATGGAATATCTAGGAAAAAATCAAGAAAAATCTCACACATATTTGGTGGCAATGAGATACTTTAAACTGTTAGTGTGAAAGCAAGTTTTATGTAACTATTTACAAGGCAACAGATGTTTTAAAAATTGCAGCCTAATGTAATAAGAACTGTAATATTGCCAGAAGTATAATGTTCACTTTAGCTAACTTAAAAATAAATGTGGCCTGGCTGGAGTGGCTCAGTGGTTGAGTGTTGACCCATGAACCAAGAGGTCTGGTTTGATTCCCACTCAGGGCACATGCCTGGGTTGTGGGCTCGGTCCTCATTTGGGGGTGTGTAGGAGACAGCTGATTGATGTTTTTCTTTCATTATGTTTCTATCTCTCTATCCCTCTCCCTTAAAAAAATAAATAACAAGATAGTTTAAAAAATAAATGTGAAAAGTAGGTTTTAAATAAAAATGTTTAATCAATGCTATTTCTAATCTATACAATTTAACATTAAAAATGATAAAAACAGCCAAGACCGGTTTGGCTCAGGGGATAGAGCATCAGCCTGCGGACTGAGAGGTCCCAGGTTTGATTCCGGTCAAGGGCACGTAACTTGTTTGCGGGCACATCCCCAGTGGGAGGTGTGCAGGAGGCAGCTGATCGATGTTTCTCTCTCATTTATGTTTCTAACTCTCTATCCCTCTTCCTTCCTCTCTGTAAAAAAATCAATAAAATATATTTTTAAAAAATGATAAAAACATAAAAATATATATCTCTTGAGCAATTTTTTTTGACAGATTCAAGGAAAAATTTTCTTTTTGTTTACATATTGACTGTAATAAAGCTGATAAACCGATCTGGGAGTACATAGATTAAACAGTGGTTTTGTTGGCTTGTGGTTTAATATTTATCAAACACATTTCTTATTTTCTCTCCATTTACATTCCTTATTTTACGTACCATTTGTAATACACTTATTCAATCTTCCTTGTGGAGGACAAGCACTTTCTGTCACCTGTGGTTTTGTTTCTTCCTCTGTTGCTGAGAAGACGATTTCCTTAATTTCTTCATCTTCTCCAGTATTATCATCTTTGAGGATCTGAAGTAAAACAAAGAAATATTTTTAAAAATTTACTTTCCATACAAATTTATGAAACCACCAAATCTCATAATTAAACTAATATTATTACTCTCAACATGGAGAATTACACACAAAATTCTCATGCTCTATATCAATATATAATATTGACATATGGGGATGTAAAAGGTGTGCATTTTATTTTGCAGGGCACCTTGACTTAGCCTTTTATAGACTTCAAGCCCGTCATTTTCATTTGTGATTTATGTATATGAATAAGTGAGCCTATAGTGTTTTTAGAGTAATTAAAAGTGTCCCTCTTCAACCTAACTCCGAAAGATTATCAAACAAAACTTTTGTGAAATGAAAATACAACTAAATTGGAAAGGAGGTAAAATATAATTTAACATGGACTTATTTCATTTGAAAAATTATATAACTGAAAGAAAAAGAAAAAAAAAACAGATCAAGCCTTCAAAAGGTGAAGGTTCAAGCTTCTACTATTATTTATAGATAACATATTCAGATAGTTCAGGGGTATACCTCAATCCTCCAGACTTTTAATAGTAGTTAGTCTAATTATGAAACTGCTGATTTAGGGAGAAAACAATTCATGAGAATATTGACAAGCTTTTTCCAAGGTAAAAAACAAAATTTTAAAAATAAAAAAACAAAAGTCAAGTTAACTCTAGAACAGAGATCTTCAAATTTGCCTTATTGTCCTCATGGTGTGTGTGTGTGTGTGTGTGTGCGCGCGCGCGCATGCGTGCGCGCTGAGAACCAATTCCAACATGTAATAATTACAAGAGTTCCATCAAAAGGTTGATGGGACTTGGTGGGCTCAACAAGGGTGAGCCACGTATGTAGTTTACCTGTTGGAAACGGCTAAACGGCAAGTCCCCCAAACCTGAATAGGATTATTGCCTGCTGCCAGACAGCTCAGGGCATTTTATTGCCTCCTGTTGGCCAAACACCTGAACAGCTGTAGGCTATTCCCCAAAGACAATGATTCTGTAAACCCTTTGAAACCTTACCCTTTGAAGTGTATATTTCCACCTTGCCTTAGGACAGATTGTGTTTAATAAATACCACGGGGTCCTTAGACAGGTGAGTCTTTTAGCTCCCTTTAGCTGAAGCTCCTCTGACCCCCAATGCCTTTCAAAATTATCTTTTGTCTCCGGACTCTTTAGTCATCTACATGCAGCCCCTTTCTCCAGAATGCTGAACCCTTTGTAAGGCTGAGAAAAGAACCCCGGTATGTGTGTGTGTGTATTGATAATACTTTGGGTCTTTGAGTGCAGGGAAGAGAGAATATCACATTGTCACAAGAAATGGTAATGAAGGCTAGAGAGCATGGGCAGAATAAGGAAAGGAAGAGGAAACATTTAATGGCCAGGGCAGTGGTCGGCAAACTGCGGCTCGCGAGCCACATGCCGTGGTTTGCCGCTCTGTTGACTAATGAGTTTGCCGACCACTGCCTTAAGGAAAAACACTTAAAAAACATTTAATAATGTACTAATGTCTTTAACCTGAAGTCAAAACTTCTGGGTAAGGGTAATGCCTTACACCAGTGGTCGGCAAACTCATTAGTCAACAGTGTGGCAAACCGCGGCTTGCGAGCCGCATGTGGCTCGCGAGCCGCAGTTTGCCGACCACTGGGCTAGGAGAAGAGAGGCACTATAGCAGCTAATGTAAACAAATTATGTAGCTCTTTAGGATCAAAGGTCTTTAAATCTAATCACATTAATCGGTTTGAGTTCCTGTGTAGAGATCTTTTTTTAAAAAGTCTGTTACTATACAAAAGAGCCAAGGTAAAGATACAAAGGTGAATTTTGATTAGGGTAAGTAAAAGGTCATATACAGTAAAACCATATTTCTTTAAGTTTTTTTTTTTAAATAAATCTTTATTCAGATTATTACAATTATTTCTCCTTTTTCCCCCCATAGCTCCCCTCCACCCATTTCCCCCACCACCTTCTGCCCTTACCTCCCCACCACTGTCCTCATCCATAGGAGTATGATTTTTGTCCATTCTCTTCATGAACCCCCCATACCCCTTTCCCCCTGAGAATTATCAGTCCACTCCCTTTCTATGCCCCTGATTCTATTATATTCACCAGATTATTCTGTTCCTCAGGTTTTTAATTCACTTGATTTTTAGGTTCGCTTGTTGATAGATATGTATTTGTTGTTCATAATTTTTCTCTTTACTTTTTTCTTCTTCCTCTTCTTTAAGAATACCTTTCAGCATTTCATATAATACTGGTTTGGTGGTGATGAACTCCTTCAGCTTTTTCTTATCTGTGAAGCTCTTTATCTGCCCTTCAATTCTGAATGATAGCTTTGCTGGGTAGAGTAATCTTGGTTGTAGGTTCTTGCTATTCATCACATTGAAAATTTCTTGCCACTCTCGTCTGGCCTGCATAGTTTCTGTTGAGAAGTCAGCTGACAGTCGTATGGGTGCTCCCTTGTAGGTAATTAACTGTTTTTCTCTTGCTGCTTTTAATATTCTCTCTTTGTCTTTTGCTCTTGGCATTTTAATTATGATGTGTCTTGGCGTGGTCCTCTTTGGATTCCTTTTGTTTGGGGTTTTGTGCGCTTCCTGGACTTGTAAGTCTATTTCTTTCACCAGGTGGGGCAAGTTTTCGGTCATTATTTCTTCAAATAGGTTTTCAGTATCTTGCTCTCTCTCTTCTTCTGGCACCCCCATAATTCTGATGTTGGTACGCTTGAAGTTGTCCCAGAGTCTTCTTACATTATCTTCAACTTTTTGGATTTTTTTTTTTGCTTTTTGCTTTTTTGGGTGAGTGTTTTTTGCTTCTTTGTATTTCAATTCTTTGACTTGATTCTTGTGTTCCTCTATTCTGTTTCTGGGTCTCTGTATAATATTTTTTATTTCAGTCAGTGTATGTTTAATTTCTAGTTGGTCCTTTTTCATATCTTCGAGGGTCTCGTTATATTTATCGGCCTTTTCTAGGATATTCTTAAAAAGTCTTATAACCGTGGTTTTGAATTCTATATCCAGTCGTTTGTTTTCCTCCATTTCTTTCGTTTGTGATCTGATTCTTTGACCCCGCATTTTCACTGATTCCCTGAGTTGGTAAGGTAGATATTTGTGCTAGGTTTCCAATATGGCCCAGTGGGTCTGCTTCCCCAGTTAACCTGAGGTGGACACTCTTGGTGCACCCCTTTGTGGACTGTGTGTACAGCCTTGTTGTAATTAAGTCTTTATTGTTGTTGGTATCACTGGGAAGAATTGACCTCCGGGCCAGTTGGCTGTAAGGATCAGCTGTGTCTATGCTGGGAGAAGTTCGGTGCTGGAGACAGCCTTATAGGATTAGACTTGCCAAATTGCAATAGCCTCTGTGCTCAGCTTGGATGGGGTGGAGTCTCAGTCTTGGCTTCCTGTCAGCCTTGCCCTTGCGCGCATGTGCGCTTTCAGTCCTCCGCCTTCCCCAGCTCGAGTCTCCGCCTGAGAGTCCAGACTCCCCCCACAAGAGCGTGGGTCCCCAGGGGCTCGCCTGGAACTGGGGTTCACTGCAGTCAGAACTGGGGCTCAGTGCCATCAGGAGCCTCTGACTCTCTTTCACTAGGGAAAGCCTGTGGCAACCTCCGCAGCCTTTGTGCGCACTGGCGCTCGCGTGCGTGCGCACTTTCAGTCCTCCGCCTTCCCCGGCTCCCGAGTCTCCGCCCGAGAGTCCAGACTCCCCCCACAAGAGCGTGGGTCCCCAGGGCCTTGCCTGGAACTGGGGTTCACTGCAGTCAGAACTGGGGCTCAGTGCAGTCAGAATCCTCTGACTCCCTTCCACTAGGGAAAGCCTGTGGCAACTTCCGCAGCTTTGTGCGCACTGGCACGCGCGTGCGTGCGCACTTTCAGTCCTCCACCTTCCCCGGCTCCCGAGTCTCCGCCCGAGAGTCCAGACTCCCCCCACAAGAGCGTGGGTCCCCAGGGGCTCGCCTGGAACTGGGGTTCACTGCAGTCAGAACTGGGGCTCAGTGCAGTCAGGCTCCTCTGACTCCCTTCCACTAGGGAAAGCCTGTGGCAACCTCCGCAGCCTTTGTGCGCACTGGCCCGCGTGCGCCTTCAGACTTCTGCCTTTCCCAGCTCGAGTCTCCGCCCGAGAGTCCAGACTCCCCCCGTAAGAGCATGGGTCCCCAGGGGTTCGCCCGGAACTGGGGTTCAGTGCAGTCAGAACTGGGGTTCAGTGCGGTCGGGGGCTTCCTTCCCCCTTCCGCCAGAGAAAGTCAGCCAGGCTCTCAGCCGCCCTTCCTCTCTGCGCGCACAAAGCCCCTTTGCCGTACCGCCAATTCTCTGTGAGCTTTCTCTTTCCTTCTAGTTGTAGAATTTTCACTCAGCCAGCTTTCCTGTGGTTCTGGATGGTGTCCGTTCTGTCTTTTAGTTGTAGTTTTGAAATTGTTGTGCGAGGCAGCAGTTTAGGTGTTTACCTATGCCGCCATCTTGGTTTCTCCTCTAAGTTTTATTATTTCAGAATTTATAACAAATTGACATAAACTAAGATGAAGTCTTTACAGCTAAAAATAATAATTGCAATAAGTGGTGAATATTTTAAATATTTAAAAGAAGAACATTTGGCCCTTAAGAACTATAGAAGTCTCATTTTTTAAAAAATAAAAGATTATAGTACTAATATGAACAATTATTATTTAGTAAAACTAGACCAACAAACAGTCTACTGACTTATTCTATATACTTGCAAAAAGAGAACTTGGGTATCTTCAAATACAGAGTATGGCAAAAGTAGGTCTGCAGTTCTTTGTATGGAGAATAATATAAAATAAATAATAATATAAGAAAAAAGTCTGTGTTTCACATATTAACAACTGTAAACATACTTTTGCCTCACCTTGTATACAGTACAACATTTTAATTAGTTGGCTTTGTCTTTACCTTTTATAGTCAAAATTACTGAGTTTTTCCTGGACATGGCAAAAAATAAGAAGCTACATACATTTCCAGTATTCCTAAAACATGCTCTCTTTAACTGCAAAATAATTTGTAGTCAGCCCTTTCCATCTTTTTATTTCTTTTGCTCATTTCGTAGGACCCATTAAAACCAGATATTTTAAAATGAACACTTATCATATTTTAACCAAACATATAAGAAAAACCTAATAAATAAGCTTAAGAAATATATTTTAAGATAAGTTGAGTTTATATCATGTATTACAGTATAGTTTTAAGTTTTTACCTGAGAAGTTATAGATGATTGGATATTTTTATCCTCCAAATGTTCATTTTCTAGTTCTGTGGTGTCCATGCTAATATTTAAAAGAAAAAATATTTAAAAGAATAAAACAGGACTATAATTTCATCTGAGAACAAACACAGTTAAGTGGGATTAATTTCTTAATGATTTTTTAAATCATAAAGTTGTATCATAGTCAAGTTAGATATCTTTATAGTCAAAACAGTTCTAATATTTATTTTAAAGTTATTAACCAAAGTCATGTGCATAAGTTATTAAAAACCATTATCATACAAAAATATAATACTTCTCAATAGTTCACAATGCTGGGCATATCTTAAAAGCATATACTAGAAAACGTAGCTCTTTATTTCATGCTTGACATCATTACCACCATGGATTTACCCTATCTTCAGTCACACTCCTGCCTAAGAGATTTCAAGAAAATTTATTTTTTTACTTTTTATTGTTTAAAGTATTACATATAGAAGTACATATTATCTCCTTTTTTTTCCCCATTGACCTTCCCCCAGCCTGCCCTACCCCCTGTCGCATGCCCTCATCCCCCCGGCCCCCCAGTGTCTTGTGTCCATTGGTTGTGCTTATATGCATGCATACAAGTCCCTTGGTTGATCTCTTTCCCCTCCTCCCCAACATTCCCCAGCCTTCCCGCTGTAATTTGACAGTCTGTTTGGTGCTTTACCGCCTCTGTAACTATCTTTTTGCACATCAGGTTATAATGTTCTTTATTTCCCATAAATGAGATCATGTGGTATTTTTCCATTGTCTGGCTTATTTCAATTAACATAATGCTCTCCAGGTCCATCCATGTTGCTGCAAATGATAAGAATTCCTTCTTTTTTATAGCAGCGTAGTATTCCATTGTGCAGATGTACCATAGTTTTCTAATTCACTCATATGTAGATGGGCATTTAGGCTGTTTCCAGATCTTAGCTATGGTGAATTGTGCTATGAACATAGGGGTGCATATATCCTTTCTGATTGGTGTTTCTAGTTTCTTTGGATATATTCCTAGAAGTGGGACCACTGGTTCAAATGGGAATTCCATTTTTAGTTTTTTGAGGAAACTCCATACTGTTCTCCACAGTGGCTGCACCAGTCTGCATTCCTACCAGCAGTGCATGGGGGTTCCTTTTTCTCCACATCCTCGCCAACACTTGTCGTTTGTTGATTTGTTGATGATTGCCATTCTGACAGGTGTGAGATGGTACCGCATTGTCGTTTTGATTTGCATCTCTCGGATAATTAGTGACTTTGAGCATGTTTTCGTAAGTCTCTTGGCCTTCCTTCTGTCTTCTTTTGAAAAGATTCTATTTAGGTCCATTGTCCATTTTTTTTATTGGATCATTTATCTTCTTTTTATTAAGTTGTATAAGTTCCCTGTAGATGTTGGAGATTAAACCTTTATCAGTGATGACATTGGCAAATATGTTACCCCATGCAGTGGGCGTTCTTGTTTTGTTGATGGTTTCTTTTGCTGTGCAAAAGCTTTTTATTTTTATGTAGTCCCATTTGTTTATTTTCTCTTTAGTTTCCATTGCCCTAGGAGCAGTATCGGTGAAGAAACTGATTCAGCATATGTCTGAGATTTCGCTGCCTGTGGATTCCTCTAGTATTTTTATGGTTTTCTGTCTTATGTTTAAGTCCTTTATCCATTTTGAGTTTATTTCTGTGTATGGTGTAAGTTGGTGGTCTAGTTTCATCTTTTTGCATGTATCTGTCCAATTTTCCCAACACCAGACTGTCTTGACTCCATTTTATGTTCATGCCTCCTTTGTCAAATATTAATTGAGCATAGTGGTTTGGATTGATTTCTGGGTTCTCTATTCTATTCCATTGGTCTATATGTCTGTTTTGAAACCAGGCTGTTTGGAAAACAGTGGCTTTATAGTACAGCTTGATATCTGGTATTGAGATCCCACCTACTTTGTTCTTCTCAGGATTGCTGTGGCTATTCAGGTTCTTTTATTATTCCAGATGAATTTTTTGAGTTCTTATGCCATTGGTATTTTAATAGGGATTGCATTGAATCTATAGATTGCTTTGGGTAGTATGGACATTTTAATGATGTTGATTCTACCAATCCAAGAACATGGTAAGTTCTTCCATCTGTTTATGTCTTCCTCTATCTCTTTTTTCAGTGTTCTGTAGTTTTCCGTGTATAGGTCTTTTACCTCCTTAGTTAAATTTATTCCTAGGTATCTTAATTTTTTTGGTGCGATGGTAAATGGGATTGCTTTTTTAGTCTCTCTTTCTGTAAGTTCACTATTGGTGTAAAGAAATGCCATAGATTTCTTGGCGTTAATTTTGTATCCTGCTACATTGCCCAATTTATTAAGTCTAGTAGTTTTTTGATGGAGTCTTTCGGGTTTTCTATGTACAATATCATGTCATCTGCAAATAAGGACAGCTTTACTTCTTTTCCAATTTGGATGCCTTTAATTCTTCTTCTTGTCTAATTGCAATGGCTAATAGTTCCAGTACTTTGTCGAACAAGAGTGGTGAGAGTGGGCATCCCTGTCTTGTTCCTGTTCTTAGGGGAAATGGTTTCAGTTTTTGCCCATTGAGTATGATGTTGGCTTTGGGTTTATCATATATGGCTTTTATGATGTTGAGGTATGATCCTTCTATTTCCACCTTGCTGAGAGTTTTTATCAAGAAAGGGTGTTGGATTTTGTCAAATGCTTTTTCTGAGTCAATTGAAATGATTACGTGATTTTTATCTCTCAATTTGTTTATGTGATGTATCACATTTATTGATTTGCGGATATTGTACCATCCTTGCATCCCTGGGATATATCCTACTTGGTCATGGTGTATGATCTTTCTGATGTACTGCTGGATCCAATTTGCTAGAATTTTGTTGAGGATTTTGGCATCTATGTTCAGGAGGGATATTGGCCTGTAATTCTCTTTCATTGTGTTGTCTTTACCTGGTTTTGGTATTAGGATGATGCTGGCTTCATAGAATGAGCTTGTAAGTGTTCCATCCTCTTAAATTTTTTGGAATTGTCTGAGGAGGATAGGTTTTAGTTCTTCCTTGAATGTTTGGTAAAACTCCCCTGTGAAGCCGTCTGGCACCAGGCTTTTGTTTGCTGGAAGCTTTTTGATGACTGCTTCAATTTCTTCCACAGTTAATGGCCTATTGGGAATTTTAGATTCTTCCTGATTGAGTTTGGAAGGTTGTATTTTTCTAAGAATATGTTCATTTCCTCCAGGTTGTCCATTTTGTTGGAATAGAGTTGTTCATAGTATTTTTTAACAATCCTTTGCATTTCTGTGTGGTGTGTTATTTCTCCTCTTTCATTTCTGATTTTGTTTATTTGGGTCCTCTCTCTTTGCTTCTTGGTAAGCCTGGCTAGAGGTTCATCAATCTTGTTTATCCTTTCAAAGAACCAGCTCTTGGTTTTGTTGATCTTTTGTATTGTTTTTTTTGGTATCTATGTCGTTTATCTCCGCTCTGACCTTTATTATTTCCTGTCTTCTGCTTACTCTGGGCTTTTCTTGTTGCTCTTTCTCTTTGAGTTGTAGGGTTAGGTAATTTATTACCATTGTTTCTTGGTTTTTTTCAGTAGCCTTGTAGAGCTATGAACTTCCCTGTAGATTTTGGATTGTTTTCTTTTGTCTTTTGTTGCCATGATGTTTTTTATTTCTTCTTTGATCTCTCTGGTAATCCAGTCATTGTTTAATAGCATGCTATTTAGTCTCCATGTGTTTGATTTTTTTGGATTGTTTTTATTGTAGTTGATTTCCAGTTTTATGCCACTGTGATCTGAGAAGATGCTTCATATGATTTCTATCTTCTTGAATTTGAAGAGACTTTGCCTGTGACCCAATATATGGTCTATCTTTGAAAATGACCCCTGTGCACTTGAGAAAAATGTATATTCTGTGGCTTTGGGGTGAAATGTTGTGAAGATGTCAATTAATTCCATCTGGTCTAGTCAGTATTTAGGATTGATGTTTCTTTGCTGATTTTTTGTGTAGAGGATTTGTCCAATGGTGAAAGTGGGGTATTAAAGTCTCCTACTATGATTGTATTGCTGTCAATCTCTCCCTGATATCCTCCAGGTTTTTTTATGTATTTGGGTGCTCCGGTATTGGGTGAGTAGATGTTTACCAGAGTTATTTCTTCTTGTTGGATTGCTCCCTTTAGTATTATGAAGTGGCCTTCCTTATCTCTTGTTATGTCCTTCACTTTGAGATATAATTTGTCAGATATAAGTATTGCTACCCCAGCTTTTGTTTCATTTCCATTCGCCTGAAAAACCTTTTTCCATCCCTTCACCCTCAGTCTGTGTGTGTCTTTTTTTATGAGGTGGGTTTCTTGTAGACAGCAGATATATGGGTCATGTTTTCTTATCCACTCAGTTACCCTATGTCTTTTTATTGGGGCATTTAATCCATTTACATTTAAAGTTATTATTGATAGGTACTTACTTGTCACCATTTTTATTCTTTACCCCTGTGTTCCTTCTTCACTTGCTATTTCTTTTTTTTTTTTTTTACAGCAGACCCTTTAGCATTTCTTGCATTGCTGGTTTGGTGGTAATAAACTCCCTTAGTCCTTTTTTGTCTGTGAAGCTCCTGATTTCACCCTCAATTTTGATTGATAGCCTTGCTGGGTACAGTATTCTTGGATTCAGACCCTTCCTTTGCATGACTTTGTATATTTCATTCCATTCCCTTCTGGCCTGATGTGTTTCTGTTGAGAAATCAGTCGCTAATCTGATGGGGGATCCTTTGTAGGTAACTTTCTGTCTCTCTCTTGCCGCTTTTAAGATTCTTACTTTGTTGTTGGTGTTTGCCAATTTAATTATAATGTGCCTTGGCGTCGGTCTTTTGGGGTTCATTTTGCTTGGGACTCTGTGAGCTTCTTGGATTTGTGTGGGTTTTTTCTTCCCTATATCAGGGAAGTTTTCTGTCATTATTTCTTCAAACAGGTTTTCTATTCCTTGCTCAGCTTCCTTTCCTTCTGGAATCCTTATTATGCGGATGTTGTTTTGTTTCGTGTTGTCCCAAAGTTCCCTTAGGCTCTCCTCCTGCCTTTTAATTTTTTTTTCTAGAAGTTGCTTTACTTGGGTATTTTTTCCTACCTGTCTTCTAGCTCACTGATGCAGCCCTCTGCTTCTTCTAGTCTACTGTTGATGCTTTCTATTGAGCTCTTTACAGCAGCAATGTCATTTTTCATTTCTTCTTCCTCTTGGTTCTTACACATATTGTCGAATTTGTCTTCCATTCTTTTCATCCACCTTATGACCATTTCTCTGATAGGTTGCTTGCCTCCATTTCATTTACTTCCTTTTCTGGTGATACCTGCTTTTCTTTCATTTGCAGGCTGTTTCTTTGTCTCCCCATGATCTCTCCTCTGGGTGTCTAGTTATGTAGCTCTCTCTCTGCTTATTCCAGGCGAAATCTGACCTTTCCATGAGGGAGTGTAGAGCTCCTCTGAATCCACATGCTTGCGCCAATTGGGACCAGTGTTCTCGGGTTCGCAGCTGTTTGGTGGGTGCCGTAGTTGTAGATTCCTCAGGCTTTTCAGGCTTCCAATAACATCCACTTTCCCCTTCAAGATGGCGCAGTATCCGCGTCTGAACCGGTCGCTCTGGGAGGGAACCCAGCAGCAGTGGGGGCTGTCTGGTCAGGGGAGCCCCATCCAGCAGTCCCCCAGAGTCTCCTGGAGTATAGCTTTCACTGAACTCACCAACAAACACTCTCCGTGCGACCACACACTCTCCCTTTGTTTTCTCACTCACACACTATCTTGCAGTCTGCCTTCCTGTTGGCAGCCATCTTCCTTTCCTGACCAGATTTCAAGAAAATTTAAAATGAAACATGATCAACTACATTAATACCTACATCTGTAAGTATTACTGGTGATTGTAGAAAGGTACTGACTGGAAATGACATCGATAATATTTGGAACTTATTCTAACTCCAGGTTTTTTACCTGGGCTGTCTAATTTCCATTCTTCTTGTTTTTCTCTCTCTCAAAGGCAAACTATATATTTATTGTTGGTAAACTATATCTTTACCGCAATAGCTTTAGATATATTACTAAGTTACAATGACATAAATCTCTTTTCCCTAGTAATCACCTTCCCATCTCAAAATTTTATCTCTTGTAGAATGAGTTTATCTAGGGAAGCAAATATTACTATGTATCAGCTCAAATTAAGATGCAGACCCATAAACATTCCTAAATGTTTTTATTTCCTAAATAAAGTAGTAACTTTCAACTATCTCTGAAGAAAATAACAATGGGAAGAGATTAAACAAAGAACTTATATGTATATATGCATAGTCCGTGGACCTATGCATACTTGGCATTTGAACCTTCCAGTGATAGTTCTAATAGGGAGACAATGAAACAATCCCCAGAGGAAAGAAAATGAGGAGTCACCAAGAAAGGAAATAAGTGAAATGGAAGCATGCAACACGACTAAAAAAGAATTCAGAGTAATGGTCGTACAGTTCATACACTGGATGAATGGGAAAATCAACAACCTATGCAAAAATCAGAAAGAAATCAAAAGTGAAATATCTACAATCAAAATCACCTTGGATGGTTTCAACAGTAGACTAGAAGCAGCAGAGGACTGAATTAGTGAGATTGAAGCTAAGGTAGGGAAACAAGCCCAATCTGAACAGCAACTGGAGAAAAAAATTAAAAAGGAGGAGAGCCTACGGGAGCTTTGGGACAACACAAAACGAAGTAACTTGTGTATAATAGGGCTGCCAGAAGGACAAGAAGAGCAGCAAGAATTAGAAAATCTATTTGAATAAATAATGACAGAAAACTTCCCTGATAAGGGGAAGAAAGAAGTTACACAAGTACAGAGAGTCCCAAGCAAGATGAATCCTAAAAGACTCACACCAAGACACATCATAATTACAATGTCAAATGTTAACAACAAAGATTGCCTCTTAAAGGCTGCAAGAGATAGAGACAGAGAGTTACCTACAAAGAATCCCCCATAAGATTATCAAATGATTTCTTAACAGAAACACATCGAGCTAGAAGGGAATGGAAGGAAGTATACAAAGTGATGCAAAGCAAATGACTGAATGCAAGAATACTCTATCCAGCAAGACTATCCATCAAAATTGAAGGGGAAACTAGGAGCTTCTCAGACAAAAAAAGGCTAAGGGAGTTTATCACTACCAAGCCAGGAATGCAAGAAGTGGTAAAGGAAATGATGTAAAAAGAAGAAATAGAAAGGGAGGAAGAAACACAGGCATAAAGTACAGAAATGGCTACAAACAAGTACCTATCAATAATAACATTAATCATAAATGGATTAAATGCTCCAATCAAAAGAAATCAAGTGACTGGATGGATAAGAAAGCATGACCCATATATATACTGTCTACAGGAGACCCATCTCAGAACAAGGGAGTCACACAGACTGAAAATGAAGGGATGGAAAAATATCTCCCAGGCAAATGGAAATGAAAAAAAAAAAGCTGGGGTAGAAATACTTATATCTGATAAAATAGACCTCAAAGTGAAGGCAATAACAAGAGACAAGAAAGACCACTTCATAATTCTAAAGGGATCCATACAACAAGAGGATATAACTCTCGTAAACATTTATGCACCCAGTGCAGGAGCACCCAAATACATTAAAACACTTCTGGAAGATATTAGGGGAGAGATTGACAGCAACACAATAATAGTAGGAGACTTTAATATTCCATTAACATCACTGGATAAATCTTCTCGACAAAAAATTAGCAAAGAAGCATCAATCCTAAACGACTCACTAGATCAGATGGACTTAATTAACATCTTTAGAACATTCCACCACAAAACTACAGAATTTACATTCTTCTCAAGCGCATATTGGACATTTTCAAAGATAGACCACATATTGGGACACAGGCAAAGTCTCTCCAAATTTAAGAGGATTGAAATCATATCAAACATCTTCTCAGATCACAATGGCATAAAATTAGAAATCAACTACAGTAAAAACAATCACAAAAATTCAAACATTTGGAGGCTGAATAGCATACTATTAAACAATGAGTGGGTTACCAAAGAGATCAAAGAAGAAATAAAAAAAATCCTGGAAACAAACTACAATGAAAACACAACAATCCAAAATCTTTGGGACACAGTGAAAGCAATCCTGAGAGGGAAGTTCATAGCATTTCAGGCCTACCTCAAAAAAAACAAACAAGAAAAACTGGTAATAAACCATCTAACTCTGTAACTTGAAGAATTAGAAAGAGAACAACAAGAAAAGCCCAGTGTGAGCAGAAGGAAGGAAATAATAAAGATCAGAGTAGAAATAAATGACATAGAGACAAAAAAAAATACTAAAGATCAACGAAACCAAGAGATGGTTCTTTGAAGGGATAAACAAGATTGATGAACCTCTACCCAGGCTCACCAAGAAGCAGAGAGAGAGGACCCAAATAAACAAAATCAGAAATGAAAGAGGAGAAATAACAACAGACCCCACCGAAATACAAAGGATTGTTAAAAAATACTATGAACCAATCTTTCCCAACAAACTGGTCAACCTAGAAGAAATGGACATATTCTTAGAAAAATACAACCTTCCAAACTCAGCCAGGAGCAATAAAAAAATCTGAATAGGCCAATAACTATGGAGGAAATTGAAACAGTAATTAAAATACTTCCAACAAACGAAAGCCCTGGACCTGATGGCTCCATAGGGGAGTTTTATCAAACATTCAAAGAAGAAATAAAACCTATCTTCTTCAGACTATTCCAAAATATTCAAGAGGAAGGAGCACTTCCAAGCTCTTTCTATGAAGCCAGCCTTACCCTAATCCCAAAACCAGATAAAGACAATACAAAGAAAGGGAATTATAGGCCAATATCCCTCCTGAACATAGATGCCAAAATCCTTAACAAAATTCTAGCAAATCAAATCCAGCATTACATTAGAAAGATCATACACCATGACCAAGTAGGATTTATTCCAGGGATATAAGGATGGTACAATATCTGCAAATCAATAAATGTGATACACCACATAAACCAACTGAGAGATAAAAACCATATAATCATATCCATTGATGCAGAAAAAGCATTTGACAAAATCCAACACCCTTTCTTGATAAAAACTCTCAGCAAGGTGGGAATAGAAGGATCATACCTCAACATAATAAAAGCCATATATGACAAACCCAAAGCCAACGTCATACTCAATGGGCAAAAACTAAAACCATTTCCCCTAAGAACAGGAACAAGGCAGGGATGCCCACTCTCAACACTCCTCTTCGACATATTACTGAAAGTACTAGCCATTGCAATCAGACAAGAAGAAGAAATAAAAGGCATCCAAATTGGAAAAGAAGCAAAACTGTCCTTATTCACAGATGACATGATATTGTACATAGAAAACCCGAAAGACTCCATCAAAAAACTACTAGACTTAATAAATGCATTCGGCAATGCGGCAGGATACAAAATTAACACCCAGAAGTCTATGGCTTTTCTATACAACAATAATGAACTCACAGAAAGAGAAATTAAAAAAGCAATCCCATTTACCATTGCACCAAAAAAAATTAAGATACCTAGGAATAAACTTAACCAAGGAGACAAAGGACCTATACTCAGAAAATTTCAGGACGCTAAAAAAAGAGGGGAAAACATGAACAAATGGAAGAATATATCATGTTCATGGACTGGTAGAATCAACATCATTAAAAGGTCCATACTACCCAAAGCAATCTATAAATTCAATGCAATCCCTATTAAAATACCAACGGCATACTTCAAAGACCTAGAACAAATTCTCCATAAATTCTTTATGAATAAAAAAAGACCCCGAATAGCCGCAGCAATCTTGAGAAAGAACAACAATGTTGGAGGGATCACAATACCAGATATCAAGCTATACTACAAAGCCACTATTCTCAAAACTGCCTGGTACTGGCACAAGAACAGACATATAGACCAGTGGAACAGAACAGAGAACCCAGAAATAGATACAAGCCAGTATGCTCAATTAATATTTGACAAAGGAGGCAAGAGCATACAATGGAGACAAGACAGTCTCTTCAATAAATGATGTTGGGAAAACTGGAAAGACACTTGCAAAAAAAAAAAATGAAACTAGACCACCAACTTACACCATACACAAAAATAAACTCAAAATGGATAAAGGACTTAAATGTAAGACGGGAAACCATAAAAATCTTAGAAGAAGCGATAGGCAGCAAAATAGCAGACATTTGTCATAGCTTTATCTTTACCGATACAGCTCCTAAGGTAATGGAAACTAAAGAAAAAATAAATGGGACTACATAAAAAAAAAAAGTTTCTGCACAGAAAAAGAAAACATCAACAAAACAACAAGAACGCCCACTGCATGGGGTAACATATTTGTCAATGTTATCTCGATAAAGGTTTAATCTCCAACATTTACAGGGAACTCATACAACTTAACAAAAGATAATGAATCTAATCAAAAAATGCGCAAAGGACCTAAATAGAATCTTTTCGAAAGAGGACATTCAGAAAGGCAAGAGACATATGAAAACATGCTCAAAGTCACTAATCATCCAAGAGATGTAAATCAAAACAACAATGAGGTACCATCTCACACCTGTCAGAATGGCTATCATCAACAAATCAACAAAGGACAAGTGCTGGAGAGGATGCAGAGAAAAAGGAACCCTCCTTCACTGCTGGTGGGAATACCGACTGATGTAGCCACTGTGGAAAACATTATGGCATTTCCTAAAAAAATTAAAAATGGAACTGCCATTTGACCCAATAATACCACTTATAGGAATATATCCCAAGAAACTAGAAACACCAATCAGAAAGGATATATGCACCCTATGTTCATAGCAACACAATTTACAATAGCTAAGATTTGGAAACAGCCTAAATGCCCATCAGCAGATGAGTGGATTAAAAAATTGTGGTACAGCCGAAACCGGTTTGGCTCAGTGGATAGAGCGTCGGCCTGCGGACTGAAGGGTCCCGGGTTCGATTCCGGTCAAGGGCATGTACCTTGGTTGCGGGCACATCCCCAGTGGGAGGTGTGCAGGAGGCAGCTGATCGATGTTTCTCTCTCATCGATGTTTCTAGCTCTCTATCCCTCCCCCTTCCTCTCTGTAAAATATCAATAAAATATATTTTTAAAAAAATTGCAGTACATCTACACAATGGAATACTATGCTGTTGTAAAAAAGAAGGAATTCTTACCATTTGCAACAGCATGGATGGAACTGGAGAGCATTATGCTAAGTGAAATAAGCCAGTCAGTGAAAGAAAAATACCACATGATCTCACTCTTTTATGGATAATAAAGAACATTATAACCTGATGAACAAAAATATACACAGAGGCAGAGCAGCAAGGAACAGACTGTCAAAACTACAGTGGGAAGGCTGGGGTGGGTTGGGAGAGCGTGGTAAGAGACCAACCAAAGGACTTGTATGCATGCATATAAGCATAACCAATGGACACAAGCCACAGGGGGAGTTGGGTGGGGGATGTGTGCGGTGTGTGGGTATGTGCTCCGGGAAGGTCAATGGGGTAAAAAAGGAGACATATGTACTACTCTTTGTAATACTTTAAACAATAAAATAAAATTAAAAAAAAAAAGAGACTCCCTCCAAGGGAAATGGACCAACATCTGATTGCAACAGCACTGAGAATCCTTGTCGCCTTTTCCAGGACTGTGAGAAATGACTGCAAAATCTCACCACCTGGTTTCTATTTCTCCTAAAAGCCATAACTATCCATAAATGCCTTTTCCTGGGAGTTTTCTCTGTCCTTTTGCCCCGTCAGCGACGTGCTTTCTCTTGTCTTCAGGACAACTTCCAAAAGGAGGCCAGGGACACACGGGCGGAATAGGCCGCAGTGGCCATGGCCTCAGTTTCCCCGGGCGGAGCCCACTCCAGGGGCTTCACAGGAAGCAGCTCACCACTTGGCCGGCCCCCGATAAGCCCCCCATCTGCTTGTCACCACCGAAAATCAGTCTTTTCTGCATTTTAAGGCCGGGCCTCGAGTAATGCCTAACTGACCCCCAACACCTCCTTTCCTTGTCTAAGAGGCCTTTGTCCCTGCAGCCCAGGGTCGCAGGGCCCTCCCAAGCCTCGCGTGGCGGCCTCCTCCCCACTGACCAGGCCCTTTTAAAGCCATCGTGCCCTTCGGCCTCAACCAACGGCTGGTGTGGAAACTGCAAAATGGGCCCCCCTCCCGGCGTTCCCCAAGGAAGAGCGGGCGTCCTTGGGTTGGAGGCAGTGGGATCATCAGGAGACGGGAGGAAAGACTCCCAGGGGTACAGCTACTACCTTTCCCACGATGTGCTTCTCCTGGAGGGAACAGCGCAGGCGGCAGGGACAGCAGCAGCTGCCAGAGAGCGGAGGAGGTGCACAACAGCGGCCGTTGCTTCCCCACTGAAAGTTCTGGAAGTTGGTTGGCTGGGCATGCGCAGAGCATGCCTTGGGGCCCCATTGTTGGCTGGGCATGCGCAGAGCGCGCCTCGGGCCCCATTGGTTGGCTGGGCATGTGCAGAGCGCACCTCGGCCCTCAGGGAGCCTGGCAGCGCTTCGCAGGTGCAGTGCGAAGCCAGACTGGGGTCCTTGATTCAGTTGGCTCCGCTCACTCCTGCCCACATATTTACTGAGCACCTACTGTGTGCCAGGCCCTGTGCTCAGCGTAGATTCTCCAACGCCTCCCTCGTTGTGGCAGAAAGAGATGTTAACCATAGGATTCCAGAAAACTTAACATGGCCTTGGAAATGGGCTGAACCAGGACAGGTGCGCGAGGTGGCATGAGAGCATATGGAAGAGGACCTGACCAAGTATGGGTATCAAGGAAGTCTTCCCAGGGGACATGCCATCCTGGACATCTAAGGGGCAGGTCCTTTGAACTGACTTCTGATGGGCAACAGTGCCATGTCACCCAATGTGTTTGGTGTCGGGGTCCATGAGAAAAGAATGGAGTCCCAATAATGAAGAAAGGACGCTGCTTCTGCATCAATACCAACCAAGGGATGATCCTTAAAGGATCTTAAGCAGTTTTCCCCAAGTTCTTCTTGTGAGAAAACTGAAATCATTGCTACAATGAAGAATGAGATTCAAACATGTCTAAATCCAGATTCAACAAATGTGAAAAAATTGATGAAAGAGTGGGAGAAACAGGCCAGCAAAAGAAAAAGCAAAAGAAAGGGGGAAAAACATCAAAAAAGCAGGGAATTCAAAAAGTTAAACGATCTCAACGTCCTCATCAAAAGAAGACTATATAATCGACCACTTTACCGACAAATATTTTCTGTTTACATTATACTGAAATAATTTCAGCACCTTAATCCGTAAACTTGTTGATCTGATAAGAAATTATAAAGCATCATTATGAAATTGTAATTGAAGCTAAAAAGTGGCTTTGAAAATCCAATGTTAAGAATTTTTGTCTTTATTCTTCCACCTACAGCCAGCTGAATTTCATCATGCTGAAGACAGGATCTTAGTAACACCCATATGTGCACAAATGTCCACACAATCACATCTTACACACAACAACTGCCTGGGAGAGCAGCCTTAGGCTTCTGAGACCATAGCTTGCAGTTTTCAGAGCGTATTCTGAGGCACATGTCAGCAAGTGCCAGCTTGTCAGCTTGCTGGTAAGCCAAGCAGTTTGGAATTGAGCTGGACCTCACTAAGCTGCCATGGCCAGCAGCATCTGTATTTGAATCTGCCTACAGGCCTCACATGCAATGTATCTGAGAGGTAAATGCTGGTTGTTTCTGGGAACCACCACTGGAGAACGCTAGCACTTAGCTTTCAGAACCTTCTATCTCACTTTTGATGCCATTTGACTCCATCTTACCTGCCCAGGCTGACCACTTTGTTTCTGTTGTTCCTCTTTGCCTCAGTCAAGCCAGTTCCTCACTGTCCTACGACAGTTCAGTGCCTGCCTCCTCTACTGTGCAGGCCATGATCTTGCTGACCTGGGTCTACTCCCTTCTCAGTATTTCCCCAACTCCCCACAGGAATGCCTTCTTCTCCCCACTCATCTTCACTTTGCCCAGGCTTCAAGATTCAATTCAATCCTGCCCCTTAAATAAAACCTTCTGGACACTCCGATTATGTTAAAACCCTATTTCACCTGTGCTCCACACCACACAGTTAATTATTTTCTAATTTTTGTGTATGTTTATTCTATCTCTCCAGCTCCTTAAGGGCAGTTTATTTCCCTGAATCTGTCACCGTGTCTCATATACTGTGGGACTAGATTTTGAATAATTTCTCAATTGCAGTTGTTACAGGTAGGAGGGCAACTGGGCCATCCCCTCAGAGCAGGAGCTGGCTATCTATAGCCAGACTCAATATTGAGTAACCCCTGGTAACCTCATTATTTTCAGGCTATTATCCCCGAAAGCACCCGGGGTGATGCAACATCCTTGTCTTATTATGACAGGATGTTAATTTGGCCTCTTGAGCAGATAAGAAGGAAATGTTTATTTTATTTTATTTTTAAAATATATTTTATTGATTTTTTTACAGAGAGGAAGGGAGAGGGCTAGAGAGTTAGAAACATCGATGAGAGAGAAACATCAATTAGCTGCCTCCTGCCCACCCCCTACTGGGGATGTGCCTGCAACCAAGGTATATGCCCCTGACCAGAATCGAACCTGGGACCCTTCAATCCACAGGCCGACGCTCTATCCACTGAGCCAAACTGGTTAGGGCAAGAAGGAAATGTTTAAACATTTATGGAAGTTCTGAACTGTTTCCATAAAATATACAGGGTACATACTGGCACAAGAACAGACATATAGATCAATGGAATAGAATAGAGAATCCAGATATCGACCCAAACCAGTATGTACAATCAATATTTGACAAAGGAGGCATGAACATAAAATGGAGTCAAGACAGACTCTTCAATAAATGGTGTTGGGAAAATTGGACAGATACATGCAAAAAAATGAAACTAGATCACCAACTTACACCATACACAAAAATAAACTTAAAATGGATAAAGGACTTAAATATAAGACAGGAAACCATAAAAATAATAGAGGAATCCACAGGCAGCAAAATCTCAGACATATGCCGAAAGAACTTCTTCACTGATACTGCCCCTAGGGCAATGGAAGCCAAAGAGAAAATAAACAAATGGGACTACATCAAAATAAAAAGCTTTTGCACAGCAAAAGAAACCATCAACAAAACAACAAGAAACCCCACTGTATGGGAGAACATATTTGCAAATGTTATCACTGATAAAGGTTTAATCTCCAACATCTACAGGCAGCTTATACAACTTAATAAAAGGAAGATAAATGATCCAATAAAAAAATGGGCAATGGACCTAAATAGAATTTTTTTGAAAGAAGACAGAAGGAAGGCCAAGAGACACATGAAAACATGCTCAAAGTCACTAATTATCCGAGAGATGCAAATCAAAACGACAACGCGATACCATCTCACACCTGTCAGAATGGCTATCATCAACAAATCAACAAACGACAAGTGTTGGCGAGGATGTGGAGAAAAAGGAACCCTCGTGCACTGCTGGTGGGAATGCAGACTGGTGCAGCCACTGTGGAGAACAGTATGGAGTTTCCTCAAAAAACTGAAAATGGAACTCCCATTTGACCCAGTAATTCCACTCCTAGGAATATATCCTAAGAAACCAGAAACACCAATCAGAAAGGATATATGCACCCCTATGTTCATAGCAGCACAATTTACAATAGCTAAGATTTGGAAACAGCCTAGGTGCCCGTCAGCAGATGACTGGATCAGAAAACTATGGTGCATCTACACAATGGAATACTATGCTGCCATAAAAAGAAGGAATTATTACCATTTGTAGGCACCTGGATGGAATTAGAGAACATTATGCTAAGTGAAATAAGCCAGTCAATGAAAGAAAAATACCACATGATCTCACTCATTTGGGGATAATGAAAAACATTATAAACTGATGAACAAAAAGATAGATACAGAGGCAGTAAAGCATCAAACAGACTGTCAAATTACAGCGGGAAGGTTAGGGAGAGGTGGGGGAAATAAGAGATCAACTGAAGGACTTATATGCATGCATTTAAGAGTAACCAACGGATGCAAAACATTGGGGGGGGTGAGGGCATGTATGGGAGTGGGGTGGGGGGGCAATGGTAAGATATGTACACATATAATACCTTAATAAAAAATTTAAAAAATATATACAGGGTAGCTGGAATCACAGAATTTTACAATGGGAATCTTACAAGGAGCTTAAGAAATCAACCAGTGTCCAACACTTCCCCTCTCCATACAAAAATTCCTTCAGTACAATTCCTGACAAGCCTCGATTTTCTATGATATGACAAGAAAGCCACCAACATCCTTTTGAAAACTCATTTTAGGGAAATATCCTTGTCATTAAACTTTTTTCAGAGTTGGTAAAATATTGTGGTTACTGATTATTTCACCAGCTCTCCTGAAGAAAGGTGATATTAAGATAGCCAAGAGCTGGAGGGAGCAGCAAATTCGGTTACTAGGCTGGTGCTCACGTAGCCTTCGCAGGACTTGGAAACTCTTACAGAGGAGGATTGGTGAACTGTGTAGGACAGGATGTCTTTTGCCAGAATTTAAACAAATGCCTTCTTTCCCAAATTTTGTTACTCCTTATACTACAGATGATTTTCAGTGCTGCCCAGTGGTGATCCCACCCAAGCAATGTCTTATCGAATCATGAAACTCTAGCTCCTTCCATGTACAGCCTTGAAAAATCTAAATGTTCCCTAATTTGAGAGTTTGTGAACCATTTACTACACAACTCACAGGTAAAGTGTAGTGTATAACTAATAACCAGAAATCACATTTTATAACATATAAGTGCATGATATTCATCATTTATACATATACATGTATACTTTCTAAGCAAATAATTAAGTTCAAAGCAGTATTGGCATATATACCTTATACTCTGAAACAATTTCTTTGTTAAAAGATGGTATCAATAAATGTACCATTAAACATCTATATATATTGATTTCAGAGAGGAAGCGAGTGGGAGATAGAAACATCCACTGGGGATCTAGCTCGCAACCCAGGCATGTGCCCTGACTGGGAATCAAACTGTGATCTCCTGGTTCATAGGTTGACGCTCAACCACTGAGCCATGCTGGCTGGGCTCTTGCCCATTTTTTAAAAAATGGAAGTAGAACTGCTGGATCTCATGGTAATTCTATGTTTAATTTTTTGAGGAACGGCCAAACTATTTTCTACAGTGACTTTACCATTTTATATTCACACCAGTAAAGCACAAAGAGTTCAATTTCTCCACATACTGGTACTTATTTTTTATAACAACCATTCTAATGAGTGTGAAATGATATCTCATGGTTTTGATTTGCATTTCCCTAATGATTAATGATGTTGAGCATCTTTTCATTTGCTCATTAGCCATTTGTATATCCTCTTTGTAGAAATGCCTATTCAAATCCTTTGTCCATTTTTAAATTGGGTTATTTGTTTTGTTGTTGAGTTGTAAGAGTTCTTTATATATTCTGGATATTAATTACTTATCTTCTAAATGATTTGTAAATATTTTCTCTTATTCTGTGGATTACTTTTCACTTACTTCTCAATGTTCTCTAGTTGAAGTTCTATTTTTTTCACTCCACAAAAAATTCTAGCTAATGTCATAAATAATCTCCAATTGACCATATAACACAATAAAACATTCTTCTTTTGGTTCTTGTTAAATCACTCATTTCTCCACTGCTAAAAGTTGGGGAGTCCAAAGGTTCCATCCCTCAGTCCTCAACTAGTTCACTGGTTGAGTGTCCTAATGCTCCTCACTGGCTTTAGAAAAAAGACAAAAATATAGGTATTGGTAAAAGTAGGTTTACAGTTGTTCCTATGAAAAATAATACAATAATTAAGTAATAATTCAAAAATAAATTGTTTCATGTACTCACAGTTGTAAATCTACTTCTCCCCGTCCCTGTATTTAACATGACTGTCTTAGGTCAGACTGCTATAACGAAGTATCAGAACTGGGTGGCTAATAAACAATAGAAATTTATTCCTCAGTTCTGAAGGGTCCCAGCATGTTTGGGTTCTGGTGAAGGTTCTCCTCTGGATTGCAGACTGTTGACTTCTTGGTGTATCCTCATGTGGCAAAAAGAGAGCTCGAGAGCTCTCTGGGGTTCCTTTTATAAGGATACAAGCCCCTTTATAAGGACTAATGAACTAATTACCTCCCAAAGTCCCACATCTTAATGCCACTTCACTGGGGGTTAAGATTTCAACACATGAAATTTTGGGGGATCCAAACATTCAGTGCATTGCAATGACCTACATGATTTTACACAACAAGGTCCTTGGCGCCCTCTCTTGCCTAATTTCATACCATTCCCCGTCCATTGTTACCACTCCTTGCCATTCTGACATCCTTTAATTTCTTGAAATTGCTAGGTTCCTTCTGCAGCAGATTAACACTTACTTTTCCTTCTAATCGAAACACTCTCCACCACTAATCTCCCTTGATTTGGTTAACTGCTTTTTATCCCTCTGCTCAAGGACCATATCCTCAGAGAAATATGTATGGCAGCTTGTCTGCCCCTAGCCTAGGCCAGGTCCAGTTTTTACACGCTCTTATAGAACCTTGATACTTTTCTTTAAAACATCTATCTGTTTGTAATTACATATTCATTAGAGTGATTGTTTAATGTGTTTGCCTCATTAGGCTGTAGATTCCATGATGGTATTTCACAGGTCCTTGAGGCCCTATTTATTTTATTTTTCAATCTCTCTTATACTCTGTTCTTGGTTGGTTAATTTCTATTTATTAATCATGGGGTTAACTAATTCTATCCTCTTTCATTTCTAGTCTATTGAGTGAATTTTTATTTCAGATACTGTATTTTTTTAGTTCAAAAAATTTTGCTTACTTCTCTTTGTTTTTATCTTTTTGTTGTAAATGAGTATCTTCTCAATCACTACACATATGCTTATTTTACCACATGAAACATAGTTGTAATAGCTGCTTGAACATTTTGTATTAATCTCAACATCTGTGTCATTTTCTGTTGCATCTGTTGATTTTTTCCCCCTTAAGACAATTATTTCATGGTTCCTTATCTGTCAAGGACTCCTGCAGTATATCCTGGCCATTTTGTGAAGCAGATTCTGGGTCCTGTTAAAATCCTCTGAGAAATATTTAATATTTTTTTTTGTTTAGCAGGCAATCAATTGGGTTAGGTATAGATCATAAGCTCTCTCTTAACTTTCTGTGGGCATTGCTTCCAATCTCAGTTGTTTTCAAAACCTTTGCTCTACTGCCTCTGGTCTGCCCCATGCATGAACCACTCCAGGACTAGTCTGTGATATGGGCGGTGCTTAGTTATTTGTTTTATTTTGATGCTGCTCCAGTTCTTAAAGCTGTTGCTATGCTGCTTTGGGCCTCCCTCATGTATGCATAGCTGGAGGGACCCAAGACACTTGGTTAGGTTCATACACAGAATTAAGGAGCCCCTTTCTCCAGCTTTCTCCTCTCCTGGATCTATACCTCCACCCACCACATGCTATGTCTTTCAAGGTCTCTTTTCTTGGTTTCTCTGGTTAGATGGGGTTTTTCTCTGAGTTCTAGCTGCCATATTGCCATGCATAGGGTTTGCTCCTGGGGAAAAGCTGCAAAACAACAACAATAATGACTCCTCACACTCTCTTTGGAACATAGGATCTACTCCCCAAGACTTTTAGGCCATAAAAATGGGTTTCCTGTTGTAGTTTTTGCCTTCTGTGCTGTCCTTAAATGGTGGCATGATAGGGACCTGACTTCAGGTCAAAGATGCAAGCACAAGAGAAATTCACACCTGTAGTTTTGACCCTTCTTCACAATCTATCTGCTTTTGTTTACTTTTGAGACTTCTGGTAGTTGCTCTTTGCATTTTATTCATAGTTTTTGGTCGTGAGCAGTAGACAAAAGGTTGTAGTAAGCCTATTTCATCTTGGATGGAGTTGAAAGTCATCAGAGGAGGAATCATATCTGGTTTTACCCTTGATCTACATAGTAGCTAGCACATGCAGGCACTTAATAAATATTTGTGAAATAAACCCGAATGAACTGAAAAAAAAAAAAAAAAAAGCCAGATACTCAAAATGACAACAAAAACATTCTGCATGTTTAATAAGAAAGGCATCTTTCATAGGAGAGTAAGAGATTCTAACATCAAAAATAGGTTTTTCAAATACATTAAGAAAAAGAAAACAAATTCTAGAGTGAGTAAGATCCTTATGCTGCAGAAACATATAAAGAATCAACAGTATAACTTAGAAAAAGGTCCTACTCCTCCAGAATAAATATTTGAAAAGTAGAAGTTTTGAAGAGCGAGGACCTTGACTAGGATAGGATTTGGGGTACAATTTTAGTGGGGGAAGTTGAAGAAGAAAAAACAGATACTTGAGTAACATAGGGATCAGAAGCAGGCGAGGCCATAACTTTCTCCCCATTGTCCCTTCCCTCTTTTTTTAATACTGTGCCTGTCTGCTTTCTTCTTCACTCTAGATATCTCCTCATCTCTATTTTTCTTTGGACTTCTTCCCCTGGACACCTCTTTCTCTCTTATTTAATTTTTAAAATGCCTATTTTCATAATATCAATTTTAAAATTTAAAATGAAGATTAAATTCAAAATTTATCTTTCTCTTAATAACTCATTTTAAGGACCCAGTTTCTTGATAGGAACACATCTTTTTTTAAAATTTAATAAATCTTTATTGTTCAGATTATTACAATTGTTTCTCCTTTTTCCCCCCCATAGCTCCCCTCCATCCGGTTCCCACTCCACCCTCTGCCCTTATCTCCCCCCGACTGTCCTCATCCATAGGTGTACGATTTTTGTCCATTCTCTTCCTGCACCCCCCATACCCCTTTCCCCCTGAGAATTATCAGTCCACTCCCTTTCTATGCCCCTGATTCTATTATATTCACCAGTTTATTCTGTTCCTCAGATTTTTAATTCACTTGATTTTTGGGTTCACTTGTTGATAGATATGTATTTGTTATTCATAATTTTTATCTTTACTTTTTTCTTCTTCCTCTTCTTAAAGAATACCTTTCAGCATTTCATATAATACTGGTTTGGTGGTGATGAACTCCTTTAGCTTTTTCTTATCTGTGAAGCTCTCTATCTGACCTTCCATTCTGAATGATAACTTTGATTGGTAGAGTAATCTTGGTTGTAGGTTCTTGCTCTTCATCACTTTGAATATTTCTTGCCACTCCCGTCTGGCCTGCATAGTTTCTGTTGAGAAATCAGCTGACAATCATATGGGTGCTCTCTTGTAGGTAATTAACTGTTTTTCTCTTGCTGCTTTTAAGATTCTCTCTTTGTCTTTTGCTCTTGGCATTTTAATTATGATGTGTCTTGGTGTGGTCCTCTTTGGATTCCTTTTGTTTGAGGTTCTGTGCGCTTCCTGGACTTGTAAGTCTATTTCTTTCACCAGGTGGGGGAAGTTTTCAGTCATTATTTCTTCAAATAGGTTTTCAGTATCTTGCTCTCTCTCTTCTTCTGGCACCCCCATAATTCTGATGTTGGTACGCTTGAAGTTGTCCCAGAGGCTCCTTACACTATCTTCATATTTTTGGATTCTTTTTTCTTTTTTCTTTTCCAGGTGGGTGTTTTTTGCTTCTTTGTATTTCAAATCTTTGACTTGATTCTTGCGTTCCTCTAGTCTGCTGTTGGGTATCTGTATAATATTTTTTATTTCAGTCAGTGTATGTTTAATTTCTAGTTGTTCCTTTTTCATATCTTTGAGGGTCTTGCTAAATTTATCAGCCTTTTTTAGGATATTCTTGAAAAGCCTTATAACCATGGTTTTGAATTCTATATCCAGTTGTTTTCCTCCATTTCTTTAGTTTGTGATCTGTTTCTTTGACGCCACATTTTCACTGCTTCCCTCAGTTGGTAGGGTAGATTTGTGTGCTAGGTTTCCTATATGGCCCAGTGCGTCACCCTCCCCAGTTAACCTGAGGTGGACACTCTTGGTGCACCCCTTTGTGGACTGTGTGTACTAGCCTTGTTGTAGTTAAGTCTTGATTGTTGTTGGTATCACTGGGAGGAATTGACCTCTAGGCCAGTTGGCTGTGAGGATCAGCTGTGTCTATGCTGGGAGAAGTTCGGTGCTGGAAACAGCCTTATAGGATCAAACTTGCAAAACTGCAAAAGCCTCTTTGCTCAGCTTGGATGGGGCGGAGTCTCAGGGTGGAGCAGACAGGCTTGGCTTCCCATCAGCCCTGCCCTTGCGTGTGCGCCTTCAGACCTCTGCCTTCCGCGGCTCCCTTGAGTTTCCGCCTGACAGTCCACATTCCCTCGTAAGAGCGTGGGTCCCCAGGGTCTCACCCGGAACTGGGGTTCAGTGCAGTCAGGGGCTTCTGACTCCCTTCTGCTAGGGAAAGCCTGCGGCAACCTCCACATTCAGTCTTCAAGCACTCGCGTGTGCGCGCCACCGGACCCCTGCCTTCCACAGCTCCCCCGAGTCTCCGAGTCTCTGTGTACCTTTCTCTCTACCTGACAGTCCAGACTCCCCTGTATGAGCCTGGGTCCACGGGGTTTTGCCTGGAACTGGGGTTCAGTGCAATCGGAACTGGGGTTCAGTGCAGTCGGGGGCTTCCTTCCCCCTCCCACTAGAGAAAGTCAGCCAGGCACTCAGACGCCCTTCCTCTCTGCGCGCGTGTCTCCGTACCTCAGCCCTTTGCCGCTCCTCTGATTCTCCATCAGCTTTTCTCTTTCCTTCTAGTTGTAGAATTTCCACTTAGCCAACCTTCCTGTGGTTCTGGATGATGTCCGTTCTGTCTTTTAGTTGTAGTTTTGAAATTGTTGTGCAAGGCAGCAGTTTAGGTGCTTACCTATGCCGCCATCTTGGTTTCTCCGATAGGAACAGATCTTTTCAATAGCTCTGTGAAATTATTTTAAAACAAAAGCCTACCTGTGAAATTTAGATATAATTGTAGTGATCCAAGTATTTAAGGGTTGCAGTGACTATATCTTGTAAGGAGTCCTCTTATCAGATGTCTGGATAGCCAGTATAATGAAAAGAATAAAGGCTTTAAAATCAGAAATATGCTAATTGTAAGATCTTGGTAAATTATAATATTTCATCATCTTTTAATGGGCATAGTACCACCCATTTTTCTTACTTTGTGCTCACAGATAGAGAAAGCAGAACCAAATTTAAACTAGCTAACCAAATCTAAATTTACTGGAAATTGTGGTATGATTTTTGATTACTAAAAAAAACTTCATAGTGATTTATATTTCAGTATCTTACATTTATGATTACATCAGTTTTTAAAATTTTTATGCTATATTTATTTCAATAACCTTCTTAAAATCCTTTTTGGAATCTTGCAATTATGGGAATAAAGTGAGATTTTTATATAGATCATAGCAAAAGCCATGGTATTCAACTAATGTTTATTATAAGCATGCACCATTATCATCATATGTAAGCTTTGCTTTTATTTTTTTGAAAATACATTTTTATTGATTTCAGAGAGAGGAAAGGAGAGGATAGGAGAGGAGAGGAGAGATAGAAACCTCAATGATGAGAGAGAATCATTGATCGCTGCCTCCTGCATGCCCCCTATTGGGGATCGAGCCCCCAACTCAGGCATGTGTCCTTGACCGAAATCGAACCTGGGACCCTTCAGTCCACAGGCCAACCCTCTATCCACTGAGCCAAACCAGCTAGGGCTGCAAGCTTTGCTTTTAAAGTTGTGAAAAATTCTGATGGATTTAGAGGTTCTATTTTCACCTTATTTTATTAGAATGTCTCTTTGATTGCATATATTAATAAGGGATAGTGTGGTATTGTAAAAGGAGTTGGGCAAACTCTGTGCTTTTAATTTGCTATATAATGTTGAGTAAATTTCTTGTCACTTCACCTCCCTAAATCTTAATTCCAAACCTATACAATGGTGTGGGGAGGGAGGATGCCAGATGATCTAAGGCCTTTATCAGTTTTATCAATGCTTCCATTCTCTGATAGACCAACTGAAGAAACAGGGTGAGATAATATCAAAACACGTTGCTTGGGAACTTCATATCTTATATAAATATTATGTAGGTACAAATGTATACCCCTTAATAGAAACAGTTCTTGTCTTTCCCTGCTATGTGTTCTGGAACTGTATACTGTATTTAGACTCTACAGCAGTGGTTCTCAACCTCTGGGTCACAACCCACAGGTTGAGAACCGCTAGCAGGGTCACCTAAGACCATTGGAAAACACAGATATTTACATTACGATTCGTAACAGCAGCAAAATTACAGTTATGAAGTAGCAACAAAAATAATTTTATGGTTGGGGGTCACCACAACATGAGGAACTGTATTAAAGGGTCACGGCATTAAAAAGGTTGAGAACCACTGATTTAGAGGTTATCCTTTTGGAGCAAAGTTGTGCAATAGTGACATTTAGTGACTCTACTATATGTCATTCAGCAAAAATTTATGGACAGTTCTTAGTCCTCTAAATTTGGATGATTCACTTAGCTAAATATTCTAAAATCATTCTTCATACCCACACCCCACACACACCCAGATTTTATTATTTTTTTTTTTTTCTAAAAAATATATTTTATTGATATTTCACAGAGAGGAAGGGAGAGGGATAGAGAACTAGAAACATCGATGAGAGAGAAACATCGATCAGCTGCCTCCTGCACACCTCCCACTGAGGATGTGCCCGCAACCCAGGTACACGCCCCTGCCCGGAATCGAACCCGGGACCCTTGAGTCCACAGGCCGACGCTCTATCCACTGAGCCAAACCGGTTTCGGCTCAGATTTTAGAAATATCAATTAAATTTGACAGTAGCATTAACAACTGGACACACAATAATTGATATTTTCCTCAAAGAAACCATAATGCATATAGAGGTAAAAATAAACTATTCTAAGTGAGACTAAAACTTTTTTCCTTCCATTGAAAGTGAGAGAACTGGAATATGAATTCAGTTGTGTTTCAATATATACTAAATGCTCTTAGACACTGTACATCATTGACACGTAATAGACATTTAACATATACTTATTAATGAATATCAGGTAAAGCTGGGTAACTGGATATAGGGCTTAAAAAATGTCTTCTCAAAAAAAAAAAAGTCCTTTTGCCCTGGCCAGGGCTCAGTGGTTAGAGTGTCCTCCTGCTGGGAACCAATTCCAGCATGTAATAGTTGCAAGAGTTTCACCAAAAGGTTGGTGAAGCTTGGGTGACTCAACAATGGCTGAGCCACATATGTAGTTTACCTGTTGGAAACGGCTAAATGGCACTTCCCCCAAACCTGAATAGGATTGTTAACTGCCAGACAGCTCAGGGCATTTTATTGCCTCCTGTTGGCCAAACACCTGAACAGATGTAGGCTATTCCCCAAACTGAAAATACCCTTTGATATCTTACCCTTTGAAGTGTATATTTCCACCTTGCCTTGGGACAAATTGTGTTATAATAAAAGTACGGGTCCTTGGTCAAGTTAAGAGTCTTTAGCTCCCTTTAGCTGAAGCTCCTCTGACCCCCAATGCCTTTTAAAATTATCTTTCGTCCTTGGACTCCTTCTTGAATCTACGCGCAGCCCCTTTCTCCAGAATGCTGAACCCTTTGTAAGGCTGGGAAAAGAACCCCGGCATCGTCCCTCAGACTGAAGGGTCATGGGTTCAATTCAATTCAGTCAAGGGCACGTACCTGGGTTGCAGGCTCGATCCCTGGCCCTGGTTGGGGTGCGTGTGGGAGGCAACCAATCGATGTATCTCTCTCATCGATGTTTCTCTCTCTCTCCCTCTATTTCTCTCTCTCTCTCTCTCTCCCCCCCTTACACGCTCTCTAAAAATCATTAGTAGACACAGTAGCAACACAGATGAGCTCCTCTGATTAAGTCTTTGCTGCCCACAGCTGGTGCAGAGAGCACTCTATACCCGGAAGGCACAGAAGAGATACTAGTGTCTGAGCAGGAAGGCACTCCGGGCGCCTCCGAGCATCTGTTTCCTTGTACAGGTTTAGGAACTGAGGCCCAGAGAGGGGAAGGGAGGGGAACGTCACACAGCAAGTTTGTGGTAGAGTCAGAGCTCGAGCCCAGGTCCCTGACAACGAGCCCAGCTCTCCGCACTGCCCAGCAGAGCCCACGAATTGGTTCAGTCGGTAAGGATTTAGCACAAGAGGAGGATGCTCACATGCAGAGGAAACTGATACAGGACAGCTGAGGTCCGCACTCTCATTAGAGGGCTCCTACCCCGCTGTGGGAGCCCACGTCAGAAAGCAGTCGATTCTGGGCTAAATCAGGGCCTGCTTCCTGGAGGAAGTGATGATAACTGAAGTGGACCCTGAAGAATCAGCAGGAAGAAGATGGGAGAGGGTATCCGAATAAACAGCACCCATGCTGGGATTCAGGGGCCGGGTTTGTGAGCTGTCCCAGATCGCTGCGTGTAAACTACAAGGCAAAGGGCAGGCGAGAGACAGCGCCCAGAGGGAGCTGGGGCCACGCGGAAAGAGTATTAGAGGTTGGAAGAGCAGCTGCCCCACCTCACTCTCCCGCAGAAGCCTCCGGAGCTGAGGCTGCCGCCAACACTAAGCCGATGGAGATGGACACGATCCCTGCCCCCAGCCCCCTGCTTTCTGAAGGCTACGCTAGGTGCACCTTCCCGTAAAAAGCCGCTGATGACAGGCCTGGAAGGTGGCAGGGAGCGGCCCTGGGTCTGGCTCTGTCAGGGAACCAGCCCGGAGGAGTCACCCATGCTCCAGATGGGAACACTGAGGTGCAGTCTGGCAGAAGCCAGGCGGGGGCATAGCCAAGGCTAATGGAGACGATGAAGCTTTGAGGGGAGGGGGTGGAGCCGCGGTGGGGGTTGGAAAGTCAGGGTCCATGCCTGTCCCAGCCCTGACCTCGCTCCGGAGCAGCACTGTTTCCCATCAGCTCTGTCCCCTCCGGGTCACAGGGCCAGGTGGAGACCGGCTGCTGGCATCTCTGGTTCCCACAGCCCTACTTCCAGGGATCCTCAAACTTTTTAAACAGGGGGCCAGTTCACTGTCCCTCAGACCGTTGGAGGGCCGGACTATAGTTTAAAAAAAAAACTATGAACAAATTCCTATGCGCACTGGGGGCCGGGAGGAGTCAGCTGCTAAGCAGGACAGGCAGCGGCACCCGGTGGGCCGGATAAATGTCCTCGGCGGGCCGCAGGCAGTGTTTGAGGACGCCTGCTAGCCCCTCCGCTCCGTGTTGGAAACCTGGTTACCCTTTCCTCACCTAGCTCCGTCCCATGGGGGTTTATTCTGGCGGCCCTGCCATCTGCCCCCGGGCAACAAATCAAGGCAGGACAGGACTGCCACCATCTCTGTTCTGGCTACAGCAGTCTTTATAATGTTCCTGGAAAAAGCCAAGGGCCTGGAAAGGAAGAGAGTGGAGAAAAATGGCCCGTACCCACAACTCCCTTAGCACCGCGTGGCCGGGAGCCTCCCTGGCGCCCAGCAACCACCGCAGACTCTGCGCCAGGTTAGAGGGTAAAACGCTCGCTGGCCCCGGCGAGGGAGGAGGGGCGGGGCCTGGTGACGGTGGGCGGGGCCTGAGTGGGGCTGGTGGCGGCGGGGCCTTTACTGGTAAGTGGCCTTGTGGCTGCTCCCACGGTGGACACGAGAGTTCCGGTGTTCACCTGGACCGCCAGGTGTTTATTTCGGTCTCTTCTGAATCTTAACCTATTGGTTTGTAAAAATCCAGGCACATAGTTGACATTACAGAACCCTTTGGCCAAATCATAGCACCCCACCCTCCCTCAGCTGCACGTGCCATAAGTAACTTGTCCCAAGTCAGATCTTGTTTTCCCTTAAGTCAGCTTAAATACCATAAAATAGCAGTCTCTGGGGTCAATCCTGTCTGGGCCAAAAGTTCAGCGCTGATAGTTTATTTTTTTAAATATATTTTTATTGATTTCAGAGAGGAACGGAGAGGGAGAGAGAGATAGAAACATCAATGCTGAGAGAGAATTATTGATCGGATACTTCCTGTATGCCCCACACCAGAATAGAGCCTGCAACCTGGGCATGTGCCCTGACCAGGAATCAAACAGGGACCTCCTGGTTCATGGGTTGCTGCTCAACTGCTGAGCCATGCTGTTCGGTCTTCCTGTTGATTTTCACAGCCAGATGTTATGTGGCTGCCTCTTTCTGGCTCTAGTGCTCTGGGCTGGGGAGCCTGGCTTGCAGGCCTCTACTGGGAACCCCTAGAGCTGAGATATTCCTCCAGAATCTCAGCTGCCACCCATGGGAGCAGGGCCAGCCCTTTTTGCACCTCTGACCTTCCTACCAGTCTTGATGTGGTTTCTTTTCTAAATCCTTGGTTTTAAGACCCCTCTTCAGCTAGTCTTAAGTTGTTTATTTAGGTTGATTGCTCTATATTTTAGTTATAATTCCAGTTTGGTCCTGGAAGGAGGTAAGTGTAACATTCACCTACTCTACCACCATCTTTGATCTTTGAGAACATGTTTAAATCATTGACTTGGATTACAGCTATTTGAACATATCCTACTTCCTTGTAAGATTCTTGAAAACAAGAATGTCTTATTCAGATCTGTATTCCCAAGTTTCAACCACCCACTAGAATTCAAGTTCCATTAAAAACAGAGCCCTTGTTCATCACGGTATTCCCCAGTAGCTAGCATAAAGCCTGGCATATAGCAGACATGTTTTTAAGTGTATTTGAATGAGAGAATGAATGGAATTTAAAACATAAGCTCCATGAGAGCAAGGATTTTTATTTTATTCATTGCAAAATGAATATTAGAACAGGTGAATAAAAATTTTTGGAAGGCTTAACATTCATTATATACAATAAAAATTCATCAATTTATATATCTTCACAAAACTCAAATGTATGCATTTATGTTAACTTTTGCCCAACTAATTCAATAGAGAACATATCTTTATGAAAATAACACATTCTTCAGAACTGCAAGGGTAAAATTTAAAAGAATCTGAATAAAATGGGTATTTACACTAAGAGTAGTTTCAGTTTCCTTTCTTGTAGTTTTCTGTGTTCTAAATTTTCTGTAATTGAAATGCTATTTTACAATAAAAAAATAATCAAATACTATTTTTAAAGAATATAGTGGATGAGATTGTTTGCAAATGTATGGCTCAGGAAATTTTGAGCACACCCAAGTTAAACCAAGGTTATTTGACGTTAATGCCAAAGAGAAAAACATTGAAATATGAAAACAGGATAAAGATCTGAAACCTAATAATTCTATCTAAAAAAATACTTTTCAGAGGTGATATGAATGACATTGACTATAGGAATAGAAAGGGCACTGAAGAACAAGGATTTTCAATGTTTGTTTAGCACCATCCTTGGAAGTATGACACCCCTGCTCTGAACTGAACTGTCCCCTCCCCATCTCCCTGCTAATTCATATTTTGATGGTATTTGGAGTTGGGGCCTAAGGGGGAATAATTAGGTTTAGATGAGGACCTAAGGGTAGGGCCCTGATGATGAGATTAGTACACTTGTAAGAAGAAACACAAGAGCATTTAGTTTATGGTGTTACCACCAAGATGCACCTAACCAATGAAGTTCAATTTGAAAGATCCATCTGAACTTTGGTATAAATTCAGTCCAAATTGAAAACATACACAGCAAGGGAATACAGTAACCAAAGTCACAGAGTAATCAGAGTCAGGTTGACATAAAAATGAAGCCTGTTATGACTTAATAGTATGTTAGCTGAATACAAATTAAGCTAGTTTTGAATGGAGGTGAACATCATGGGAGAAGAGGGGCTGAAATGGTAACCTGATGACAAAAGAGGCTGTATACAGATCACTTTGGTGGAATCAGAATATTCATAATCCACTCATTTAATACATATTACATAATTCAAGATCAAGATTAGATAGAATTTCGAATTCTAGCTTACCTGGTTTAGATGGGATATGACAAGAAGTAATAAATTATTCATGTATACAAAAAACATAATAAAAGTTGCAAACAGTATTTTAGCATGATTATCCTAGCAACTAGGAGTTGACCAACAGTAATAAAGGCACTTACAGGTGATACACAAAAGCAGAGATAGTTGAGTAAGTACTAGGTGTACCGGTTAATAATGGGGATTTTGTAATCAAAGAAAACACGATAATTTCAAGAGAAACATCAAAAGTGCTTTATTCAAAGTAATGTCCATCGCTAGCTACACATTTTCCCATCTTTCAGGTAATTTGTGGATACCGTCACAATAGAACTTTTCTTGTTTTGAGGCAAACCATTCAGAGACCCAATTTTCCACTTCTTCGTGCATTTTGAAGTGCTGCTCAGAAAGTGCGTGTGCCATCGATCAGAACAACTGGTAATCTGAAGGAGTAAGGTCTGGTGAATACAGTGGGTGGGTTAATACTTCCCAGGCAAGATTTTTTAACATGTCTTTAACTGGTTTTGAAGTGTGTGATGGTGCGTCATCATGAAGCAAAATTACTTTGCCGTGTCTTCTGGCACATTCTGGATGTTTCACAATCAACGCGTGGTTCATATTGATCATTTGTTGTTGGTAGCAATCAGTATTAACGGTTTCACCTGGTTTTAGAAGCTCATAATACACCACACCTTCCTGATACCATCAAACACAGAACATTGTCTTCTTTCTGAAGCGATATGGACTTGCAGTCGATGTTGATGACTGACCTGGATCAACCCATGATTCTGTGCATTTGGGATTCTCAAAATAAATCCACTTTTCATTGCCAGTCACAATTCTATGCAAAAAAGACTTTCTTTCATGCTGTTGAAGCAACATTTACTGATGACTTTTCAATTTTCCATTTGTTGTTCGTTCAGTTGCTGTGGCACCCATTTTCCTTCCTTTAAAATCTTTCCCATTGCTTGTAAATGATTGAAAACTGTTGGCTGAGCAACGTTTAATCTTTCTGCAAGTTGGTTTTGAGTTTGACTTGCATCTTCATCCAATAATGCTTGTAATTGTTGGTCTTCAAACTTTTTTGTTTGACCTGGATGTTCTTTGTCTTTCAAAATCATCACCTTTAAAGTGTTCACAAGTATCTTGAGATGAAGCATGTTCACCATAAGCTTCCTGAAGTATATTATAACTTTTTCTTCAAAATACAAGTAATGAATTAAAAACTTCCCGCAAATGCTCTTTTTTTGGCACGAAATTCGACATTTTTAAGTGTAAAAATATCTATGATGTTAACACCTTAAGCAAATTTGACATGACATTTTGAAGCTTGCTGTCAATACAACAAAATAGCATAAATATCAAATCATTTATATATCAACATATGTGTAATTCCATCTATTGAAAAAAATCCGCGTTAATAACCGGTACACCTAGTAGGATACAGTGTGACCCATGCAGATGAATTTTTCCTCTACTATCCTCTCTGCTGGCATGTCACAATGTCTGAAATTCCAGCCACAGAAGTCACTCTTTTGGTTAAAAGTACCATCTTTAGAAAGCCCTTGTTAAAATGCAAGGATATGTTACAAAGTGATGGTACCTGCCAGCACAATGGCACCTCTGGCTCCCTCATCTGATCTTTCCTTCCTTGTAGGAATGTGAATGCTTCTCTGCCTCCTCACAGCTGGTGTGGTTGTCACCAATAGAATGTAAGGGAGACATGTGTCCACTTTCTTATCACTTCCTTAAAAACAAATTGCTTGCCGTGGACTTCCTTTTTCCCTTTGTCCTGAGGACTAGAAAGGAGACGTGGGAGAGACCCATCTTTAACCTGTGTCCTGAGCAGAGCGTCCAGACAGAGGGTGTGTGTCTGAGTTACCTCATGAGTGGAGGATCCTTGTCAGCATCAACCAGCCAGCCAGTTTCATGACACACAAATTTCTATTTGGTATTTTTTTGTTTTCATTGTAGCAGCTTATGAGGTTGGCATAGATGTGAAAATGAGCTATCTTTCACCTAGAGAACAGGAAGAGTCTGAAACAAATAAGAAAGGGCTGGACAGGGCGCTCTTTATGGGGAGCAAACTCAGAGGCGCCTCTGAAAGGGGGACTCTGTGTAGCCAGCTAGGAGTCAGGATAAGGGCTTCTGTTGTCCAGAAAGCACAAGGGGAAGAACCAATGAAGATACTTCCTGTACTTTAATATTTTGGCAGGACGAATCTGTTCTAATAAAAGGGGTAGAAATGGAGGTGAGGCAGATTAGCAGGGAAAGTGAGAGTAGAAACTGATGGGGACTGGATTAGGGTATTTAAAAACAAAGAAAGAGAAAAGATGAGCCAACTCAACACACGAGAAGCCAGGTGACCATGGATCATGACGCTGTGACTAACAGTGAGTCAGAGAAAGCTGTTGGCTGGCAGAACAGGATTCTGAACTTGGTCTTTCCTAGGTGAATTTTAAATTGTGGTAGCACATTCAAGTGTATATGTCCCTGTACAAACTGAGATATATGATGAAGGGGAGTTTGAAAGGAAAATAAGGTAAAGAGATCAGGTTGGAGATGCAGAACATCACCATCTACATGGAAAGGGTTGGCTAAAAATGCTATTTAAAGAAATAGTCACGCATTTGGTTCTATTACATTTTAAACTTAAACATTACATATTTCAGTATTCATCTTAATAAAAGTAGCCTCTGTTAGCAGCTTTCTAATCATTATATTCAGCATTCTTTCTTTTCACCTCTAAACGTGTATAGAAGTCTCTCCTTGAACTTCTTCATCTCTATTTTGATGGTCAGCTTTCTGGAGAAGCCTGGGGCCCAGCAAGCCAATCAGTAGACTTCCAATTGGGGCTGTGATGAGGATGGCCAAAAACGCCACTGTCAGCACATCCATTCCATATTCTTCTGACTGTTTATCTCCATGTGATCTTGCTGTGTCCAAAGCTACAGATCCTATTGCAGCCTATAAAAGTTTAAAGGTAAATTTGGAAACACAATAAGATAAACACATAGACAGAAGGCGAATTATTTTTAAACAAATTGCTTATTCTTCTTTTTAAAATAATGAATCTTTTTAAAAATATATTTTTTTATTGATTTCTGAGAGGAAGGGAGAGGTAGAAGAGAGATAGAAACATCAATGATAAAAGAATCATTGATCGGCTGCCTCTTGCATGCCCCCTACTGGGGATCGAGTGCACAACCTGGGCATGTGCCCTTGACCAGAGTCGAACCCGGGACTCTTCAGTCCACAGGCTGATGCTCTATCCACTGAGCCAAACCAGCTAGGGAAAATTGCTTATTCTTTTGCTCAACTAAGAAAGTTCAGTAAGTCTTTTTTTCAAAGTATACTGAAGTTGGTTCTGATTGTTTGAAACTGCCTTTGCATGGGGAAAGAATGATGATTCATCTATACCAGTGGTCGGCAAACTCATTAGTCAACAGAGCCAAGTATCAACAGTACAACGATTAAAATTTCTTTTGAGAGCCAAATTTTTTAAACTTAAACTTATTCTAACACCACTTCTTCAAAATAGACTCGCCTAGGCTGTGGTATTTTGTGGAAGAGCCACACTCAAGGGGCCAAAGAGCCGCATGTGGCTTGCGAGCCGCAGTTTGCCGACCACTGATCTATACCTATTTGCATAAGGTAAGGTTACAAAAAATATCAGGCACATATATTTCAAAACACAAGGCAAACACAGACTCATAATTTTGTTAATTATAACATGATTCTTTATACTAAACTAGAGGCCTGGTGCACAAAGTTTGTGCATGGGGGGGCGGGGGACTGTGTCCCTCAGCCCAGCCTGCACCCTTTCCAATCTGGGACCCCTCGAGGGATGTCCGACTGCCCGTTTAGGCCCGATCCTACTGGACATCCCTCTCACAATCCAGGACTGCTGGCTCCCAACTGCTCGCCTGCCTGCCGTCCTGATTGCCCCTAACCACTTCTGCCTACCAGCCTGATCACCCCCTAACCACTCCCCTGCCAGCCAGATTGATGTCTAACTGCTTCCCTGCCAGCCTGTTTGCCCCTAATGCCCTCCCCTGCAGGCCTGGTCACCCCAACTGCCCTCCTCTGCATGCCTGGTCACCCCTAACTGCCTTCCCCTGCAGGCTTGATCACCCCCAACTGCCCTCCCTTGCAGGCCTGGTCCCTCCCAACTGCCCTCTCCTGCTGGCCATCTTGTGACGGCCATCTTGTGTCCACATGGGGGTAGCCATCTTTGACCACATAGGGGCAGCCATCTTGTGTGTTGGAGTGATGGTCAATTTGCATATTACTCTTTTATTAGATAGGCTAGAGGCCTGGTGCACGGGTGGGGGCCAGCTGGTTTGCCCTGAAGGGTGTCCCAGATCAGGGTGGGGGTTCCCTTGGGGCGTGGGGTGGCCTGGGTGAGGGGCCTGTGGTGGTTTGCAGGCTGGCCACGCCCCCTGGTGACCCAAACAGAGGCCCTGGTATCTGGGATTTATTTATCTTCTATAATTGAAACTTTGTAGCCTTGAGCAGAAGCCTGGGCTGGCCAGGAAGCTTGGCTTCCTCCATCGCCAGGGATACCCAAGCCTCCTGCTCGCTCCATGGCCGCAGCCATTTTTGTTGGAATTTATTTATCTTCTATAATTGAAACTTTGTAGCCTTGAGGGGGAGCCAGGGCTGGCCAGGGTGTGCAGGAAGCTTGCCTTCCTCCATTGCTGGGGATACCCAAGCCTCCTGCTTGCTCCGTGGCTGCAGCCATCTTGGTTGGCTTAATTTGCATACTCTCTCCTGATTGGCTTTTGGGCATGGCTTGTGGGCATAGCAGAGGTACAGTCAATTTGCATGTTTCTCTTTTATTAGTGTAGATTTCTTCTGATTAAAGAGGAAAGTTACTGGGCATCTTATTTTTTCATCTTTAGGAATTTGGAATTAAGAAAGAACAAGATGAAAAAAATATGTAGTGATACTTACTGGAAGAAGATGAAGTTTTAAATGAAAAAAAAAGAATATGTATTGTTTTAGAATCAAAACTAATTTTTAAACATCATGAAACTTGAAAGTGGTAGTACTTCAAAACTTAGGTATTTGGTTAACACTTTGGCTCAGGATTGGTGAAATGTTTCATTTAAAGTTTATCTACTGGAAAATCTTATAAAAATTCTTGTTTCTCTTTTAGAGGCAAAATACAGTATGAGTGCATATGGGAAAATCATACATTAGTCTAGCTGGTTTTCCCCTTATTCCACTGAATACGTTAGCCTCTAGGAAGTGAAACAGAAGAGGAAATATTAGTTTGCATAAGACACAATGGCAGAGAGTACTAATTGACCACAAATACCTGAATGTCCCTTTTCCCTTCCTTATTATATTCCTGAGTTTTAGCTGGTCTCATTGCTGTCCATACAGACACTTTTTTCAGCCTTCTTTGCAACAAGATGAAGCTCTGTATCTAAGGCCACTGAGAAGTGAGTGGAAGTGATAAATGCTATTTCAGGTTGCTCCCTGAAAACAAATGGACACTTGTACCTTATTCTTTCCCCCTTTCCCACTGGGTGAGAAATTGTGGAAGCTGGACTCATTGAAAGGCACATGCTGAGGACAGTGGTCACCCTGCCAGCTCTGAGATGCCCTTGCTGGACTGCTGGTGAGAAAGAAGAAAGCTATTTAATTTAGTCCCTGTATTGAGGCTTCTTTGTTATTGCAAGTTACCTGGTACCATAACTAATTCAATGTTTCATGAATTCTTGGGAAGAATTGCACACATGATGATATATATTCAACTCTTGAACAACACGGGTTTGAACTCTACAGGTCCACTTATATGTGAATTTTTTTTCAATAAATATACAGTCAGCCCTCCATATCTCTAGGTTTTGCAGCTGGGAATTCAATTAACCATGACTGAAAACAGCATTTTCCACCTGCAGTTGGGAATCTGCAGATGCAGAGGGCTGAATGTATGCATTGTTCTACACCACTTTATATAAGGGACTTGAGCATCCTCAGATTTTGGTAACCACAGGTGGTTCCTGGAACTAATCACTCACTGATACAGAGGGACAGCTGAATTTGGGGGGAGTCAAAAGTTATACATGAATTTTTGACCCCTGACCCCTGTGTTGCTCAAGGGTCAACTGTATATTTCTCTTTCAGTTCTCTTTTGTGTGTGTATGTGTATGTATGTATATCTTTTGGAGTGACATTTGGGTCCTGAATTGTGATTTTAAAGTATATTTTTATAGTATCATATGAACAAAAAAGTTTGAAAAACAACTAATATAAAAAAGATATATAAAAAGTCTTGTGTCTTGTGCTGTGGCAAAAGGAGAAAAAAGAAAATTCTATACAATACTTGTTTCGCAGAACATACGTTCTTCAACACATCCTAGATAATATATCTGTATTTTAAATTTTGCTTTGATAACAGGAAGGTGCCATCTTTTAAAGTTTAACGATTAGAAACAAATCTTTCATATCAAAGCTACTAGAGGGATTCTTTTAATATTTACTTACTAAAGTTACCAGAAGTAGTGTGGAAGCTGAAGACACTGAGGGAGAAACTATTGTACCTATTGTACTATATTAACCTCACAGTATTCTTAGCCATTATATCTCAGACATCTTTGAAAGTCTGATGGAAAGAAAAAACTTTTTTGAAATAATTTTTAAGCCCACAGCTGTACAAAATCTGGCATGTAGTTACAGAGCATGTACATCCCCCAAAACTTCCTAAAAGTATGAACATTTGATTTTCATTTCATGAAACAGATACTTACATAACTGCAGAAAAATCAGGGATGGAACAGTTAAATCTCATTTGCTATAATTACTCTAGAAAATATGCAATATAGCCCTGGCCAGTGTGGCTTAGTTAGTTGGAGCATCATCTGTACACTGAAAAGTCGTGGATTCAATTCCTGGTCAGGGCACATATCCAGGCTGCAGGTTAATCCCTGATGGGGATGAATATTGGAGGCAGCTGATTGATGTTTCTCTCTCAGATAATGTTTGTCTCTCTCTCTCCCTTCCTCTTTCTCTCTAAAATAAAACAAGCGAACAAACAAAAAACATATTCTCAGTGATGATAAAAAAATAAAATATGTGATACAATTAGGAATATATTATATTTGCAGCAAATCATACTCTAAAGAGTGCTAATTTAATGAGCAATTATAGGGATTCTATCAAATTCCTGGTCAATAATTTCAAGCACCTTTAGTGCCTTGTTCATTAAGTGCACGAATTTTGGGTCCTGTGTTGAGACAATTGACAGAAGTTTCAGCTAGTTTGAAAAACAACATTAACTAATAATCTAGGAAATCAGTAAAACATTTTCTGAAATGTTTGTCAATAAAGTCTTCTACTGTATATATAAAGACTGTGGTCAAGCATAACTTATCATCAATCATATTGACACTGAAGTATTTCCAAATACTAAGACAAACCATGCTATTTGTCTTACTCTCTTCTTAGAAGATAATGAAATGGAAAGTATTAATAACTATCTCTCTGGGGGATTTAGAGAGCTCTGACTGATGAAAAGTCAAACTTTTTCCTCCTGCTACTACTGCTTCCTAACAATGTGAGGGAGATTTATTGGAATTTTTGTTGTACCCTGGTGATCTAAATAAATTTAAATGAGTTGTCATATTTAAGGAATCGATATACCAAAAATAAAACTTTTAAAGAATAGATTAGTAAAACCCTTTTCACAAATAAAACTTCAATTACTTATTTTCACCAAATTTGACTAAGCTCTTTTATTCAAAATTTCAAGGTATCAAATAGAAATGGGAGTTAAAATGTAAAGCCATCCTTTATCCACCATTACCTGGACTGTGGCCTTCGGAAGCCATGCAAAAGAAATGAATATCTTTTCCTTTATGTTAAAACCAGCAAAACACACCATCAGAAATGTGGTCAAAATTCGTATCAATACTGCAATGCCCAAGGTGGCAACACAAAGGCCTGGAAGAAATACTCAATTTTTAGACATAATGAAATACTGGGGGAGAAATCAAATCTCATAATTATAGATTCAAAATACTATCAACAGCAGTAATCTAAATCTATTAAAATTTTTAAAAGACAAAAATAGTTAGGCATAATTTATCAAAATATTAATACAGGGGTCAGCAAAGGTAGGTTTATAGTTGAAACACAGTTATTATTTATTAATTATTGTATTATTTATTTGTATTACAACTGTAAACCTACTTTTGCCCATACCTGTATTGAGGATCAATCAGACCATTTATTTAAAAGAAGGTGTTTTCCCTAGAATAAAATGAAGACTTAATTAAACATATTTGATTTTCTGCAAAGAAGATTTGAATGTTATTTCTCTTATGTGTTATAGCAAAAACCACACTTTCTTTCATGTGTTTATTCAACAATAATTTACTAAATGATAACAATGCATGACAGGATTTGGACTAAGTACTGGCTACACAAAATATATAATGTACAGACTGCCTCAATGAACTTCTAAGTCAGAGGAAACCAGAAGCATAAACAACCAGTTAATATATTGTAAGGTAAGTGAAGTATAAATATATTGGTAAGAGAGCAAGAAGAAGAAAAAATCAGTATTTTCATCATAATGGTTGAGAATTCTTTACAGAGTACAAGACCAGAGGTGATATTCAAAATATTTATCAACCCCTGTGTTTCACCACACTTGTGTTTACACTGACTGCCCATTAGGCCTGGTTCACATGCACAATACTTCATTCAGTCCTTTAAATTTCTTTGCTGATAGAGATAAGTTCATCCTGATTTGCAAAATAAGGGATTGTGACAATGGCTGCTGCAGGTTACTGGATCAGAGGAAGGCATAGCTAAGGTGACTGGTAAATAATAGGGTGATTTTTTTTTAAAGTAACATTTGTTAAGTGTTTACTTTGTGTCACATTCTGTATTAAGTCTTAAGTATATTACTTTACTTAATCCTTACAACCAGTGGGGTAATTTTTCTCATTTTACAGTTGAAAAAAAATGAAATTCAGAAAGGATAAACTTTCTGGCTGTAAAACACCAGATAAACATTGCTGGGGATCTACTGTGAATCTATTGTGAATGTGGTTTCTTTATAGAAAAGCTATGTGGCTCTTTGTTGAAGGGTACTATTATTTCTCCCATGATGATAAATTTTCCAAAGCATTTGTTGTCTGAAGTACAAGGTACAAGAAATGATACCACTCTCAAAGGTTAACATTAAAAGTTTGGGGAGAGGATGATGAGAAAGTTTTAGACACATTGAGTTTGAAATTTTGTAGGACTTACAAATAGTAATGTCCAATTAGCAACTGAGTATATTGATTTAGAGATAAAGATTTTGGAAGTATGCAGTTCATAATCAAAACCACTGAGTGTAGATGAGCTCAGATATGTGATGTAGGGTAAGTAGCATAGAAGCTTTGGAAAGAACTTAGATAAGAGCAGCATTTAAGCCACATATATGTGAGTGTAAAGGAGGACTCAAGCCCTGGCAGGTTTGCCTCACTGTACAGAGCATCGGCCTGCAGACTGAAGGGTCCCAGGTTTGATTCTGGTCAAGGGCACATGCCTGGATTATAGGCTTGATCCCCAGTAGGGGGCATGCAGGAGGCAACCAATCAATGATTCTCTCTCATCATTGATGTTTCTATCTCTCTCTCCCTCTCCCTTCTTCTCTGAAATCAATAATATATGTATGTATATTAGAGGCCTGGTGCATGAATTCATGCATGGGTGGGGTCCGGCAAGCTTGGCCACGGGGAGGGGACATGGGTGGTTGGCCGGCCTGCCTGATGGTCGAACTCCTGGTCGAGGGGACAATTTACATATTAGCCTTTTATTATATAGGATATACAATGAGTGGCCAGATTATTATGTGTTCAGAGATCATAATAATCTGGCCACTCAGTGTGTGTGTGTGTGTATATACATACACACTCACACACACATATATAATTTTTTATATTGATTTATATATATACTAGAGGCCCAGTGCACGAAATTCGTGCATGGGGGGGGGTGGCCCTCAGCCCAGCCTGCACCCTCTCCAATCTGGGACCCCTCGAGGGATGTCTGACTGCCAGTTTAGGCCCAATCCCACTGGAATCAGGCCTAAACGGGTAGTCGGAAATCCCTCTCACAATCCAGGAATGCTGGCTCCCAACTGCTCGCCTGCCTGCCTTCCTGATTGCCCCTAACCACTTCTGCTTGCCAGCCTGATCACCCCCTAACCACTCCCTTGCCAGCCTGATTGATGCCTAACTGCTCCCTTGCCAGCCTGCTTTCCCCTAACTGCCCTCCCCTGCAGGCCTGGTCACCCCTAACTGCCCTCCCCTGCAGGCCTGGTCCCTCCCAACTGCCTTTCCTGCAGGCCTGGTCGCCCCAACTTCCCTCCTCTGCAGGCTTGGTCACCCCTAACTGCCCTCCCCTGCAGGCTTGATCACCCACAACTGCCCTCCCTTGCAGGCCTCCTCCCTCCCAACTGCCCTCCCCTGCTGGCCATCTTGTGGTGGCCATCTTGTGTCCACATGGGGGCAGGATCTTTGACCACATGGGGGCAGCCGTCTTGTGTGTTGGAGTGATGGTCAATCTGCATATTACTCTTTTATTAGATAGGATAGAGGCCTGGTGCATGGGTGGGGGCCAGCTGGTTTGCCCTGAAGGGTGTCCCAGATCAGGGTGGGGGTTCCCTTGGGGTGTGGGGCAGCCTGGGTGAGGGGCCTGTGGTGGTTTGCAGGCTGGCCACGCCCCCTGGTAACCCAAGCGGAGGCCCTGGTATCTGGGGTTTATTTATCTTCTACAATTGAAACTTTGTAGCCTGGAGCGGAGCCAAGCCTTCTGCTTGCTCCGTGGCGGCAGCCATTTTTTTTTTGGATTTATGTATCTTCTATAATTGAAACTTTGTAGCCTTAAGCGGAGGCCTGGGCCAGACAGGGTGTGGGGAAAGCTTGGCTTCCTCCATCGCCGGGGGCAACCCTAGCCTCCTGCTCTTTCCAGCTCCGTGGCTGCTGCCATTTCTGTTTGGGTTTATGTATCTTCTATCATTGAAACTTTGTAGCCTTGAGTGGAGGCCTAGGCCGGCAAGGGCAAGCAGAAAGCTTGGCTTCCTCCATTGCCAGGGAAACCCAAGCCTCCCTTCCTGCTCTCTGTGGCTGTAGCCATTTTGGTTGGGTTTACTTGCATATTCGCTCCTGATTGGCTTGTGGGCGTGGCTTGTGGGTGTAGCAAAGTGATGGTTAATTTGCATATTACTCTTTTATTAGATAGGATAAAAATTTTTTTAAAAAGGAGGACTGAAAAGGCTCTAGAAAATATAATTTCAGACTTCAATGTAACAAATTGTTTAAAGATCTCCCAATGCTGTTGAGAGCTCAAATAAAATAAAGACCGGTACGCATTCAGTGGTCTTAGCAACATGACCTTCATCAGAGCAGGGTTGGTTGTGTGAAAGGGCAGAAGCTGGTCTGAAATGTATTTTTTTTTAAATGTATTGAATAAAAGAGTAAGAGTTAAAATGGAAAAAGGGGGTATGGTTACTTGCCTCTTTGGAAAAGTTGAAAAAAGGAATAGAGAGGTAGATTAGTAAGTGAGGAGGGAAGTGAAATAGAGAAAGAATAAATTTTAATTATGTTAAAATACACATAAAATTTACCATCTTAACCATTTTTAAAAAATGTATTTTTATTGATTTCAGAGAGGAAGGGAGAGGGAGAGAGAGATAGAAACATCAATGATGAGAGAGAGTCATTATCAGCTGCTTCCTGCACACCCCCTACTGGGGACTGAGCCCATAATCCAGGCATGTGCCCTTGACGGGAATCAAACCAGGGACCCTTCAGTCCAAAGGCTGATGCTCTATACAGCTAGGGCCATCTTAACCATTTTTAAGTATACACTACGTAGTATTAAGCATTTACATTTTTATGCAACCAATCACTAGAACTCTTACCCTAAAACCCTGGCAACCCTCATTTACTTTCTGTCTCTATGAATTTGACTATATTGGATACCTCATATAAGTGAAATCATACAGTCTGTGTCTTTTTGTGACTGGCTTGTTTCAAATAGTATACTGTCCTCATCTATGTCCACACATGTTGCAGCATGTATTAGAATGAAAGAATATTATTTTAAGACTAGAGGCCCAGTGAACGAAATTTGTGCAGGGGTGTGTGTGTACCTCAGCCAAGCCTGAACCCTCTCCAATCTGGGACATCCCTCTTACAATACAGGACTGTTGGCTCCCAACCACTCGCCTGCCTGCCCGCCTGATTGCCCCTAACCGCTTCTGCCTGCCAGCCTGATCACCCCTAACCACTCCCCTGTCAGCTTGATTGATGCCTAACTGCCCCCCTGCCAGCCTGATCACCCCTAACTGTCCTCCCCTGAAGGCCTGGTCCCCCCAACTGCCCTCCCCTGCTGGCTCTGTCAACCCTAACTGCCCTCCCCTGCCAGCCTGGTCGCCCCCAACTGCCCTCCCCTACAGGCCTGGTCCCCCCCAACTGCCCTCCTCTGCAGGCCCGGTCAACCCTAACTGCCCTCCCCTGCCAGCCTGGTTGCCCCCCAACTGCCCTCCCCTGCAGGCCTGGTCCCCCCCAACTGCCATCCCCTGCAGGCCTGATCAGCCCTAACTGCCCTCCCCTGAAGGCCTGGTCCCCCCCAACTGCCCTCCCCTGCTGGCCCGGTCAACCTTAACTGCCCTCCCCTGCCAGCCTGGCCGCCCCCAACTGCCCTCCCCTGCTGGCCTGATCGCCCACAACTGCCCTCCCCTGCAGGCCTGATCGCCCACAACTGCCCTCCCCTGATGGCCATCTTGTGTCCACATGGGGGTGGCCATCTTGAGTGTTGGAGTGATTGTCAATTTGCATATTACCTTTTTATTATATAGGATAAGAGAGCTTAGACTCTGTTTAAATTCTGAAGAGGAGAAACTGACAATATGCACATGACAAATACATTCAAAGATGCATGAGAAGAATCTATGTGTGAGATCCAGAAGGAGGTGGCAGGGATGGAATCCCTAGGATGGAGGGAGTATATTGTGATGCAAAGAAAGGAGGAAATACAGAGAATATATGTGCAAATTAAGTTGAAATACAGTGCTATGAATCAAGAGAGTTTTAATATAATGGCTTTTAAATGCTTAAATAAATAAAAAAATGAATGCACAAACATTTCCATTCCATGGGTACATATTACAGAAATGACTAGTTATCTTTAACATTCTGGCCCTTGATCAGAACAAGGCTAGATGAACACTCTTAATAGAAAAAAATATTTTAAGGCCTGCATTTTTGACAGTAGTAAGCAGTGTTACTTTTCTTTACAAGGAATAATTGTAAAGATTACAATTTACTATCTTAGACTGATGGACATTATTTTCTTTTTCTTAAACTTTACGTGAGGGTGTTTTTTCCATTGATTTTTAGAGAGAGAAACAACAATGTGAGAGAGACATGTTGTTTGGTTGCTTCCCACATGTCCGACCAGGGTGGGGGTTTAAACCTGCAACCAAGGTACATGCCCTTGACCAGAATTGAACCTGCAATCCTGAAGGTAGGCAGTCTAATCACTGAGCAACCATCTAGGGCTGACAAACATTATTTTCTAACCAACTGCTTTTAAAGCATTATTAAATATAATGTGACAATGGAACTACTGAACATATACCTACTAAAGATATTTCAACTGAATATAAAAAGTTGATTTAAGCCAAAACCGGTTTGGCTCAGTGGATAGAGCGTCGGCCTGCGGACTGAAGGGTCCTGGGTTCGATTCCGGTCAAGGGCATGTAACTTGGTTGCGGGCACATCCCCAGTGGGAGGTGTGTAAGAGGCAGCTGATCGATGTTTCTGACTATCTATCCTTCTTCCTTCCTCTCTGTAAAAAATCAATAAAATATATTAAAAAAAAAAAGAGATGTGTGAGGCATGCTTAACTCATTTCTTAAAAAAAAAAAAAAAAAAAAAAAAAAGTTGATTTAAGCCAAAGTACTACTTTGAAATTCTTACCTACAGTTTCTGGTCTGAGAGATGCAACAGACACCTCTGCTCCAATCAGTCCAAAGAGAAGGGGCTGAAAGATGTTCCAGGCAACTGCAATAATTTTTTGAACCTCTGCCTAAGAAGACAAACATACATATGAATTTTTATTATGTAAAGTTACAAGTTCTAAGAATTTTACTAATTTAAAATTTGAGTTTATTTGAACTGAGATAGGCTTTACTTCTGTGACATCTATAAATGAAGAGGTTAGCTAGAACAGAGCACAACATTGCATATATTTATAACACAGTTATGATATGAGGTGTTTAATGTTGCTTTGCAAATAGATCTTAATTATAAATATTCTTATAAAGTAATCTTAGGAGAACTACTTCTGAATGCATGATATTTGTGTGTTCACATACTATAATACTTAGTTTTCTTTCATAGTTTAAAATTTTATGTTGATTTTAATTTAACAGTGTGATTTAGATTTTATATTAGTGCATATATCCAGGTACCTCATTATTGTTACATAGGAATCTGGTATGGAAGTACCACAGTTTATTGAATTATTCCTTTATTGATGGACCTCTAAGTTATTTCCAATTTTATTTTATCTTTACAAAAAATACCTTTTAAGGACATTTCAAATTATGCACAAAAATAAAATCTACATTTAAAAAGCTGTCCCAGTTATTAATTTATTGTCCATTGCCTCCTTTCATTGTTGCTCTGTGGAAAATGGAGCCCCATCCTTTAAACTCTTTAAAATATTTCTCCTTTGCTAGCTAGTACCATGTTAAATTTTGTCAGTAGAGGGCGCTGAAGAGATACTGCCAGAGGAAGGTGCTCTTCTGGTTTCAGTGGCTCCTCCTGCAGGATCCTACAGTACCAGGCTCCTTCAGACCAGGTGGTTTCTCCAGGGCCAGGATCCTACAGTGCCTGGTGGTCAGCAGCACCCAGTGGCCAGCAGCTTCCCCCAGCCTACTGCTGGGTGATTTCATAGTCAACTCCCTTGAGCAATATACCTTCCCATGTACCATAGACAGTGGATTTCTTGGAAATTTGGAGGGTAGACTTCCAGCAAATTCTGCAGGCAGGGCACCAGTGACTTCTCTGCCATCTAGTATTTTAGAACCCAAGTACTAAACATGGTCTGGATTCTCAGCTCTGGGGGCAGGAGTAGGTGGATTGGTCGTGGTGGGGTGAGGAAGGGATGCTCCATCTGAGTCCTAGGGGGTTATAGCTGCTATTCCTATATTCTTTTGGGATCTCTACATCTTACAAGATAATATCTGGTTAATAATAAACTTTGCATATTCCAGTTACTATATGGCTTCTCTTTCCTGACAAAACCTTAAGTACTAACTTTATAACACATAGTGCAAAACCCTAGGATAATATTGACACAATTGACTATAGTAAAACTAAAATGTTTGCAAAAAGAGAAGTGACAAACCAGAAGAAATATCTGTACTAAGAATAACAGAATAAGGAGCAATATCCAATCAATAGGAAAAAAGACATAGAATCCAATAGAAAAATGGTCAGTGCATATTCACAAGTAGCCAAAAAATAAGCTAAAACTCAGTAATCAGAGAAACACAAATTAAAATGATACACCATCTATTTTTGAGGGTGGGGGTTATCACATTGGAAAATATGCTAAAAAGTTTTAATAATTTCAAGTATTTGTAAAAATTTTAAGGAAATTCTTACTAATTGGTAGGAGAGCAAATTGATAATGCTTTTCTTGGAAGGCAGTTTATCAGTACCCATTACAGTATCAAAGAATTTACCTTCAACAAATTTTTTCAATCAACTAGTAAGAATATATATTTTTAGATGACATTTTTATACTTACAATTACACATCTTTAAGGATTTGCAGTTCCATGTATATATAGTATTAAGCAGCTTGACAAAGGAAGATTACAGTTTCTCTGTTTCTTATTTCTAATGTTTTATTAGGATAAATATTCTATTTACCCTTGGCTTATAAATGTGAAAGGCAGAGATGTGAGGGAGTTGGTTGATTTATTTACGTAGTTGTATTCTCATATCATGCAAAAAGTTGAATTTTTCACATCATAAGGAATCAGATAATGACTTAGGTTCAAATCCTGCTACCCACTAGCTGTAAGCTACTTGCCACTCAGCACCTCATTTTTCTCATCTGTAAATATCCTTCATCATTTATTGACAATGGCTAGTTCTGCTAATATATTTTCTTGTGGCTTTTTCATAACTTCAAAATTAAAGTGAATTGGTTTATAAAGAAAACAGACTCATTGAATAGGCTAAGTATAAAAGAAGATGAGCCCAGAGAAATGAAGACTGTATTGCCCATTGAAAGTTTAGGCCACTTTACAAATATGTATGCACCATTAGTAAGAATATTCAAAAATATTAATCTTTTTCAAAGATGAGCAAAATGAGAAAGTTAAGAGAAATAGAAGTTTCTTCATGACTTAAATATCTACTTAAGCTGATCCTTCTCTTCTTAGAGATTAGAACATTTCAAGATTCAGAAGATCCTTGCCATAACCGGTTTGGCTCAGTGGATAGAGTGTCGGCCTGCGGACTGAGGGGTCCCGGGTTCGATTCCGGTCAAGGGCATGTACCTGGGTTGCGAGCACATCCCCAGTAGGGGGCGTGCAGGAGGCAGCTGATCGATGTCTCTCTCTCATCGATGTTTCTGGCTCTCTATCCCTCTCTCTTCCTCTCTGTAAAAAAATCAATAAAATATATTTAAAAAAAAAAAAAAGATTCAGAAGATCCAAATTATGGGAAAAAAATCCCATGACTGTCAAAGTCATCTGAAGAAGCACTGGATTTGAAAATAGATTTTAAAAATACACCAAAGAGGCTTTGAGAAGGTGAGTGCTTTTGAATACAACAAATGGCAAGAATAATGATTATATGGAAAACCAAACAGAAAAGTATGAAATAATGTTCTAAAACTATAGGCATAAATGAAATTTTATAAAATATTTTAGTTTTTCAAAATACAAGTCAACAATATTGCTATAGCACTGTTGAGTTTACAAGTGTTCCATTTCCATTTTCCCACATAATAGTCCCAACAATTCTTTAGATATTATTATTTTCTCCAATTTTACAGTTAAGAAAACTGAGTATTAGAGAAGCAGGTGACTTTTTTGGGGGGGATTTACAGGTAGAGAATAGTAGAATTGGGATTGGAATCCCAATCTCCATATTTTAAATTTTATGCTCTTTTTACTATGCTGCGCTGCTCTGGAAGTAGGTATAAAAATAATATGGGCTATTATTTACTGAGTGCATTCTATGACTAAGCACTTCATTTTATAGAGATTATTTCACTTAGTCCTCCAGTGTACGAGTTGTTGCTATTGTCCCTCCCCACTTCAGAGATACAGAAATTGAGGACTGAGGAGTTAGATTACTTGTATGTGATAATATAGGTACACGTTTGTACAGGTGAGATTAGTCCATGCATTCAGAGCTCTTGACCTTATGCTATATTACAGACCAAGGGAGAAAAGAAATCCAACATCTGGACACATTGGACTGGTGTCTCCAGAAGTAAGAACTCTCCTGAGTACTAAACTACAAAAGGTATGCAGAGTGCCTGCCACATGATTGTTCAATGAAGATTTGTTTCCTTTCCTTTCTTAAGGGAATCATATTGATACACAGACATTCCTTGATTTATGATGGGATTATGTCCCAATATATCCATCAAAGTTGAAAATACATTTAATGCACTTAACTTCCTAAACATCATAGCTTAGCCTACCTATCCTAAATGTGCTCAGGACACTTACGTTAGCCTATAGTTAAGCAATTATCTTTAGTTTCTCCTTAAGAGTAATTGTCTTTGGCTTCTTCTCACCAGAAGCAAGAGACACAGATGGACATTTTGTTGACATGATGGGATACAAAAACATAACACACAATATCAAAAAAATGCTGGCCACACAGCACTCTGGCGTGTTGGTTGTTTACTCATGATCCTGTGCTGATTGGGAGCTGAGGCTCACTGCCACTGCTCAGCATTAGGAAAAGTATCTGGTATCAGACTGCATATCGCTAGCTCAGGTAAAGATCAAAATTCAAAACGGCACCTAGAGTTTCTACTGAAGGTGTACTGCTTCAGCACCATCATCGTAAAGTCAAAAAATCCTAAGTTGAACCACTGTGAGTCAGGGACCCTCTGTAGTCTAAAGGCGTGTTTTCATCCTGGCTCGGCCACTTACCACCTTTGTGACCTTGGACAATCTGTCTAATATCTCTAAGCCTTCATGTCCTCATCTGTAAAGTGGGTTGAATATATATTTGTCAAGGCTATTGTAAAAAATAAATGCGATGACATAGGGAAGATTTTACCTGCAAAATAAAGAGATTTTTAAGAAAAAAAGCTATTGAGGAAAGGCCATAAGAGACTCATAGATCTCACCACATAAAAATATCATTTGTATGTTAAAAATGAACTATATAAAAAGGCTAATATCATGTATATGTGTGTATAATAGTATATCTTACAGATCAACAATCAATGCATTAGACTTCAGAAGAAACTGGACAAAAGATTGATATCAAAGAAAAGAAAAAAATACAAGTGATTAAATATATGAAAAAGTATTCAATTTTACTGCTAATCAAATAAACAGAAAACAAGATACTACTTTTTACCTATCAGTATGGTACCGCCTTAATAAAAGAGTAAATTGATACTATCAGAATGACAGTGAATAATGGATACTATCCAAATGACAGTCAATAATGTTGTAATAATCATGTACAGTGTCAGGTGGGTACAGGAAATATTGAGGGGAATACTTTGTAAAGTATGTGATTATCTAATCACTATGCTGTATACCTGAAACTAGCACAAAATAACACATACTTAAACTGTAATTGAAAAGTAAAATTTAAAAAAGTAGCAATGTGCATCCTCTTTCATAGAGCAGTCTTATTTCTAGAAATGTACCCTGTAGATTAACTCAAAGATATGTATATTTTGTGGATTTAAAGGTACACACTTCCTCACATTTAAACATTTCTGAAATTAGGATGTCATATCATAGTTTAACTGCAACATTCTTTTTCTTTCTTCTTAGTCTTGGTAGTGTCTTAGAGTTTATAAAATATGGTATATATAAGGATTTTTTTTTGTTTGTTTAGCAGAAAACAGGAAACAATCTAAATGTCTGTGAGTAGAAGACTGGTTTAATAAAGTATAGTGCAGTTATACAATGCAATACTCTGCAGCCCTTATAAAGAATAAGGAAAGCATCAGAGGAATGTGACCAAGATATATTTCAAGTTATAGACCAGTATGTAACGGGAAAAAAGAATGTGTGTGTATACCCTTATCTCTGCATACATTTATCTCTGCATAGGAAATAGCTTTTATGCTAAAATAATTTTATTAACCTGATGTTAAGAAAGTATCTGGAAAGAAAAAATTAATCTAGTTAGTAAGTAGTTACGAGAAGAACAGAATGAAAGGCACCTTTTTGCTGGCCCATCCCTGGCCTGCAAGGAAAGCCATGACCAACGTGCAGAGTCCTCCTGACCCAGGGAAACCAAAGTACGTGCTGCTGAACACCGCTAGCACAGAGAGCCCCAGGACAAGGAAGGCTCTCTTCCATACAAGTTTGCTCTGGAGGAGAAAAAAGGTTGATTAGCCCAATTATTTCATATTACTGATTTTTTCATCTTCAAGACTTAGTTACACCATGGGCATTTTGTAAAGGATACAGATAGGACATAGCTACCATTTTTATTATAGATATTCTCTGTTTATTCTTTAATGTGATGCTCTCCTGGTTTTTCTTTATACCAAGAAGCTTTAAGAGGCTATAGACTGAGTTGTGTTTTGTTGTTGTTGAGTTTTATTGTTGTTGTTGATTTTTAAAGTCTAAGAAATGTGTACCTCTTTCCCTTTACTTTTTGCTGTTCAGCCTTTAAAACTTCTTGATAACATTAGAAGGCAGGAGGGTCTTTAAGCATGCTTGACTTGGAGGCATGCCGGCTCTGGAGGTGAAATAACTAAGTTAATTCCCTACTGCACTGCAGTCTAGCTATGTGACCTTCTTCAAGTCACTTCTTCCTAAGCTTTGATTTCCTCGTCAGTAAAAGGGTTGTATGAATAGTACTCGCATCATAGGTTACCAGTGGATTGCACATGATCAGAGCATCCCAATAGAACGGTCAGCAATGAAGGAAATGTATGTATCTGCACAGTCTATGGAAGTGTCTATATCTGCCTTAGCCACATGGAGCTAGTGGCTGCCATATGGAACAGAGTGGCATTTTATTGAACTTACCATATCATTTTACGCACAACTTTACACACATTTTTCTCTTTATTTTGTTGTGTAATCAGAAAAATCCTGTCATTTTCTTTTTGCATTCAAAAAAATCTTTTACAAGATTTTTTACAATGGCCTGTTACAAAACAATTTTACTGGGAGTTTTATGGAATATAATATAAATTCAAATCAACATACTGGTAATAGAAATATTAATTTTCTTACTTAAATTTCTACTTTAGTTGTTTCTAATCCCATTCAGAATACTTTGAAACCCTCAAAATGCCAATTCATATGGAAAAAAAATTTTTTTTAATTTATTTATCCTAAGGAATTTATGACGGTAATCATTAAGAAATCATTGTGAACAATAAAGAACTTTGATTTCCTTGGTTAGAAATATTGGACTATATTATAATGAAAAATTAAGGTCTATTTGATAGTATATCAAATCTAAGGTATTTTGATACTAAAAAGGGGGCTCAAACAGCCATTTTATATCTTAATTTAGTTGAATATTATGAATGATAATTAACAACAAATAGACACAAATAGAAATAAAGTTAAAATAAATTAATTTTAAAAAATTAAAAACTTGCATATCATATTATTTTGGAATTGCTGTTACTTGTTTTACAATGAAACTTGAAATGTACAGAATAAAAGTTGAGAAAAACTTTCAGGACTGCATTAAAATCTTATGCATTTAGTCCTCTTCATAAAGCTCATGGACAGCACTGTGAGAGCAATCAACAGTATGAAATGGGGGGCATTTTCTAAGTCCCGTCCTTCACTTCAGCTTTGAAGGAAGTGTTCCATGTTTTTCCAATGACACTTTAGAGCATGACTTTCTCGCAGATTATTTCTTTTACCTGGTCACTGCTTGGAAAGTACTGAATGAAAAATCCGAGAAGGGATCCAGTTGCCACACCAATTAACACCTCCAAAACTCCTCTGAAGACATTAAAAACTGTGGAGCCTTAAAAACACATAAAAAGGAAAACTTCAGACAAAACTCTAAATCCACAAATAAACAGATTTGACTTTAAACATCAACATAAAACATCAAATTACATTGAAGGAAGAGTTTACAGATATTTTCTGACCACATTCTTAAGTACAGGGTATCCACAAAAAATGTATACACACTTTGAATGATTATAAAGTCAGTGATTATTAACATACAGTTCATTTTCAAAATTTAAAAGAATCTACAGAAATGAATAATTTTTTTTTGGCAATGTCTGTTTTTAAACTGATGACCATTCTAGTCCCAGGCACTGTGATAATTCGAAGCAATGGAATTGAAAACATTAAGAATCATTTCCTTTTATTTGTGTGCCCTCAATTAGTCGACTGTTGCTGTTTGTTTGTTTTTTTAACCACACACTTTTTTATTTTTATTTGTTAAATATATTTTATTGATTTTTTACAGAGAGGAAGGAAGAAGGATAGAGAGTTAGAAACATCAATGAGAGAGAAACATTGATCAGCTGCCTCCTGCACACCCCCTACTGGGGATGTGCCCACAACCAAGGTACATGCCCTTCACTGGAATCGAACCTGGGACCCTTCAGTCCACAGGCCAATGCTCTATCCACTGAGCCAAACCGGTTAGGGCTTAACCATAAACTTTGTCTTTAATGTATTACCAAAAAAAAGTCCAGTGGCACTTTAGGATAAATTTTGTTTGTTTGTTTCAAATCAGTTTAACCCAAAAAGGAGTAAAAATTAAGTGAGTTAAAGTGTATGTACATTTTTGGGGGCACCCTATATATGTGACTTATAATGTCTAATAGACCTGTCTTATAAGACAGATATGTATATGTAGGAGATAAATTTCAAAGCAGACATAAGCTATGACTTGTCTACTGCCATAAAAATTTACTTAAAGAGGCCAAGAAAACATGAAAGGTAAAATTCATGATTCAGAGATAATTTGTTCTGCTATATTATATGCATAGGCTAGGTACATAGACAGATCTAGTTTTCAAATTGCCATTTGAGAGCCTTATTTTTTAATAATAAGTGTACATTAATTTTGAGTAGCTCTGATATGTATAGAATACAGTAATTTAAGAATCTGGCGATTAAAATCAAGATTCTTTTCTTACCACAATGAGTGTAAGGGACGTACCCCTTCTCAAATGTTTATTCGAAAAGTAAATCTGAAAAGAAAGTCCTGGGATGTAAAGTATAGCATCGAAACTATAGTTAATAGTATTGTAATAATTATGTATGGTGTCAGCTGAGTATGTGAATTATCGGGAGGATCACTTTGTATATTATATCATTGCCTAACTACTAGGCTGTACACCTGAAACTAATATAAAGTAACATTGAATGGCCAACTGTAATTGAAAAATAAAATTAAAAAAATTATTTTTGAAATTACCCTTAGAAGTCTAGCTTCTTTGAAATATAATATAGAGAGGTGAGTAGAACTATATTTTCCACCACAGCATAAAAGATTTAGGACACTTCAATGAAAGAAATCTCTGTTCACACATTGTACAAAAAGTTATATTAAAATTGCTCAACACATAAAGCCTTTCTTCAACACTATTCTCAGAATAAATGTACTAATGAGTTATTGTGGTTTCTTGTTATTCTGATGAAGGATACAGAATAAGCTACCCCCAAATATGCTACTTTGGCATAAGGTTGTTTTGAGCTGAGAAGAAAGATACACGAAAAGTTCCCTGTACTCCCTGTATTTGCTTCAAAGCTGGCTATAAATCTGTAAAGATGTCCCTCTCCCCTTTCTACCAGGAAGAACAGACATTAACCACTGGCACAACCAGGGACCCTCATAATCTCAGAGATGACACCAGAGGAATCTACATAACATTATTTGCTAAGACCAGCCCTCATCTACCATTAATTTTCTCATACATTTGCCTTTCCATAATTTGCTGCCCTAAAAACTCAAAAGTCCTTATCCTTTGCCTGGAAATTCTCTACAAAAAGTATTGTGTTTTTGCTAAGGTGCCACATAAGCCCAAGTTCTAACCACTCCTTTGAGTTACTCATCATTGAGTATATGTAGCACAATACACATGCTAATAAACTGTTTTTCTCTTGTTAATCTGTCTTTTGTCAGTCTAATTTACAGGGCCCCAGACAAGAAACCTAAAATGGGTAGAGGTAAACCAGTTTTTCTTCTCCTACAGTTTCAATCATCTCTCTTTTTAAAAATGTAATACCTTACTGGGCCCGGCTAGCTCAGTCGGTAGAGCATGAGACTCTTTAAAATGTAATACCTTGTAGTAATTTTATTTAGTTCAGACAACTCTCTGTTAGGCAAAGTATGACTGTCAAAAGTATGTAATAATAACATATATCTCCACCTATTACAGTAAATAATCTACTATAAATGTGTAGAAAGTGCCAATGACTTTCAGTCTCTTATATAGTAAAGTTGTTTAAAAAAAGACTTCTTGGGCTCCACCTCTGAAAATTCTGATTCAGTAGGTCTGTCAGGGCTTGGGATCCACATTTTAAAGAGGCTCCAGGTAGTTCCCATCCAAAAGGTCTAAGGACCACACTTTGGAGAACAGGTAGAGGGAATGCAGCATTGTCAACAAGGAAGGTTTTTAAGCTATTCACAGCCTCCAACCCCCCAGATTCTGAACATCCAAGGAGACCCTCCCCACTGCCCTCTCTGTCCCCGATCTTCTTCCTCCCCAATGATTCTAATGCAAACTCTATTACTATTGTTAAAGAGAAAACCGTAGGACCACAATGGTGTTACTTATGCTAAAGCCCATATCAAACATAGATTTAATAACTGATTTAACTGCAGTTTCAACATCTCTCAGAAATACAATCTTATTCATAGGCAATCTGCATGAGAAAAATTCTTGTCTTCCATCTCACACCCCAAAGGACAGTTTGTTCTAAAAATAATCCTTTCTTTTCTTTTGTTAAATCTCCTTTCTTCCTATGACAACTTCCATTTTGTACAATCCCATAGAGTGTCTTCTAGTTGCTAGATGGGATGCTACCTGATTCATGAATCACTTAGTAAGGCCAATTAGATATTCAAGTTTACTTGGTTGACATATATTTTTTTTAACACTCCCAAGTTGTGTTTTCTATTCCCATAGGTTTTGATTTAACTGGTCTAAGGTAGAGCCCATATATGAATATTTTTTTAAATTCCCCCACCCCCTATTTAATTCTAGTGTGGACAAAAAGCAACCTCATACTAAACCTGACAAACTCAGGAGAGGCCTGCATGGCAGATCTTACAAACTCAGAGACCAAAAGTAACCACATAGCATGGTCTGAATAATAAAAATTCCTAACTAAAAGGGTGTTATGGTGTTTAGTCAGATCCTCTGCCTGTAGCTTCCTTGACAAATGTCAGTCTTTACCCTGATGAGCCTATTATCTTTTTCCATTTAAGATAACATACCTTTGCAACATCAGAGTAATCTCATTTTCCAGATCCCTCAGAGCACAACCTCCCACAAGATCACAGGCTCCTCATGGTTATCTTGTTCCCGGCATACCATCTCTGTGCGCTGTAAATGTTAATAGTTAACTATCCGAGACAACCAAGATGGTGGCATAGGTAAATACCTGAACTTGCTGCTGCGCACAACCACATCAAAACTACAACTAAAAGACAAAATGGATATCATCCAGAACCATGGGAAGGCTGGCTGAGTGGAAATTCTACAACTAGAAGGAAAGAGAAAAGTGCATTGAGTCCGGTAGGTGGTACGGAGGTGTGGAAGTGTGGAGGTACAGAGGTGCGCGAGAAAGGGGCTGGCAACTGGGTACGCTGTTGTCTTTTTCAATTGGGAGGGAGATGCAAGCTCCCAAATGCTCTGAACTCCAGTTCCGGCCGAGACTCTGGGGACCCAGACTCATACGGAGAGAAACTGGACTGTCTGACATCGGGCCGGAACGCAAGGGAGGCTTTCTCTCAGAGGAGCTTGCAGCGATCATTGTTCCTGCAAGGTGCTGCGGGACACAGAGACCTGGGGGCCTCTTCAGGGCAGGGCTGATGGGCAGCCATAGCTGTTTGCTCTGCCCTGGTGATTCCCTGAAATCTTGCCCCACCCCACCCAATTTACAACCCCACCCAAGCTGTGCACAGAGGCTTTTGCATATGAATGGCCTGGACTTTTGCAATCTAAAACCTAACAAACTGCTGCTGGGTCAGAGATCCCCAGAGCTTCCAAAAGAAGGCTAAAGGCTCCAGCGCAGCTTGCATTGTTTCACAGCTGAGCCTCATCTGGGCACCTCCAAACCCTAAACAAAGAGGAGGAATCTGCAGATATCACTGTAGCTCCTGCTGGGGGGCCTCAGACAGTGCCTGACTTTGCACATCCTTGGAGATCCAAGAGCCAGTGTACCCAGTGGTCAGAGTGAGACCATCCAGATTACAACTCTTCACATCCATAAGAGACACACTCAGGGGACAGACTCAGTGAGAGCCAAAGCCCCACTGAAGCAAGTCCTGCCCCATAAGGGTGTCTCCAGCACAGAAGTTCTCCCATCGTAGACACAACTGGTCCTCACAGCCAATTGGCCTGGAGGTCAATTCCTCCCAGTGTACCAACAGCAATCAAGGCTTAACTACACCAAGACTTTGCACACAGCCCACAAAGGGGTGCACCAAGAGTGTCCACCTCAGGTAATTAGGGAGGCTGAGCCAGTTGGCCCTATAGGACACCTTTGTGTAAAGCCACTCTATCAACTCAGGGAAGCAGCCAAAATGTGGAGACAAAGAAACAGGTCACAAATGAAAGAAATGGAGGAAAGCAAATGACTGGATATAGAGTTCAAAACCACGGTTATAAGATTTTTCAAGAATTTTCTAGAAACCGCTGATAAATTTAGTGAGACCCTCAAGGATATGAAAAAGGACCAACTAGAAATTAAGCATACACTGACTGAAATAAAAAATAATATACAGAGATCCAACAGCAGACGAGAGGATCGCAAGAATCAAGTCAAAGATTTGAAATACAAAGAAGCAAAAAAACACTCAACCGGAAAAGCAAAAAGAAAAAAGAATCCAAAAATATGAAGATAGTGTAAGGAGCCTCTGGGACAACTTCAAGCGTACCAACATCGCAATTATGGGGGTGCCAGAAGAAGAGAGAGAGCAAGCTATTGAAAACATATTTGAAGAAATAATGACAGAAAACTTCCCCTACCTGGTGAAAGAAATAGACTTACAAGTCCAGGAAGTGCAGAGAACCCCAAACAAAAGGAATCCAAAAAGGACCACACCAAGACACATCACAATTAAAATGCCAAGGGCAAAAGACAAAGAGAGAATCTTAAAAGCAGCAAGAGAAAAACAGTTAGTTACCTATAAGGGAGTACCCACAGGACTGTCAGCTGATTTCTCAACAGAAACTATGCAGGCCAGAAGGGAGTGGCAAGAAATATTCAAAGTGATGAATAGCAAGAACCTACAACCAAGATTACTCTACCCAGCAAAGCTATCATTCAGAATTGAAGGTCAGATAAAGAGCTTCAGAGATAAGAAAAAGCTAAAGGAGTTCATCACTACCAAACCAGTATTATATGAAATGCTGAAGGGTATTCTCTAAGAAGAGGAAGAAGAAGAAAAAGGTAATGATAAAAATTATAAACAACAAAATGACAACAAATACATATCAACAAGTGAATCTAAAAATCAAGTGAATAAAAAATCTGATGAACAGAATAAATTGGTGAATATAATAGAATCAGGGGTATAGAAAGGAAGTGGACTGACAATTCTCAGGGGGAAGGGAGTGTGGGGGGTGTGGGAAGAGACTGGACAAAAATCGTACACCTATGGATGAGGACAGTGTGGTGGGGGGGGGTGGTAAGGGCAGGGGATGGGGTGGGAACCGGGTGGAGGGGAGCTATGGGGGGAAAAAGAGGAACAACTGTAATAATCTGAATAATAAAGATTTATTTAAAAAATAGTAATTCAGAAATATATGTAATTGTTGACATAGGATAGCCATGGTAAATGTCATGTCAATGATGACTTTCAAAAATATGCATAAGGAGGACAAATAGCATAAAATAAAAAGCAGAGACAAAAATAATAGTTAACTATCCTATGCCCACCAGTGAAAAAAAAGTATGTTTTATTCTTTATCCAATCTCAGAAATTTCACTGTTTTGCTTTCTCCTGCCTCCCTAATCCACCACCAATGAATTTTATGTAGCACCTCCTTCCCCCACATACAGCTCCTCCTTTGATTCTAATGTATAAAATAAGCTGTAAAACCGCTTTTCTCTGGAACATTTTCTCAATATTTTGAGATTTTGCTTCCTGGCACTTGTAGTTAGTTTGTCCCAAATAAATGCATAAAAACTCTCTGCAGGTTTGGATGTTTCTTACATTGACATGTGTGTAGCTGAGGCTGAGAACCATTACTTTAAAGGTATATACCAGGAAATCAGCAAGCCATGTGTGTATAGGTGCAGTAGAGTTAAAATAAAGACAACAGTGTAGATTTGATTTAATAGGTAAAAGGGAATCTTCATTGGTTCTTGAACAAGAAAGTAACATTATGAAAACCATATTCTGATAAGATTAATTTACTAGTGAGAAATGTCAGGGACTCGGTGTAAGGCAACTGGGGCAACGGAAGAGGTGAGGTTTTAGGTAATCAGTGTAAATCATATATAACCATAAATGGTTAGGATAACTCCTGGGGGCTGGAGAGAGAATACGTAATTTCCTAAGGTGTGTTCCTCTTTTATTACTACTTAAACCAAAGTACATCCATATCAACAATTATCAAGTGTTAATAGGCTATTTATTAAAATCATTGTTGTTATTACTCATAAAATGTTAAAGGTGAGAAAACAGAAATTTTTCCTTCCACTTGGAATGTTCTCTGTCATTTGGGCTCATTGAAAAACCTACTCATCCCTTGTGAAGTCTCCCTGTGAAGTCTCCATTCAGAAGCTGTTTTCCTTTAAACGTTGCTACTTTGCATCCCTCTTCATGCACCTCCCATGCTACTTGAGCAATCTGTATCTAGAGGACAAAGGGAGTAAAGCTAGGAAGTTACTGGTCCCCCCTTAGGTAAGGACCTAACTCTTGGAGTTGCTTTCTCTATTTTAATTTGCCTTAACCAGTGGTCGGCAAACTGCGGCTTGCGAGCCACATGTGGCTCCTTGGCCCCTTGAGTGTGGCTCTTCCACAAAATACCATGGCCTGGGCGAGTCTATTTTGAAGAAGTGGTGTTAGAAGAAATTTAAGTTTAAAAAATTTGGCTCTCGCCGAAACCGGTTTGGCTCAGTGGATAGAGCGTCGGCCTGCGGACTGAAGGGTCCCAGGTTCGATTCCGGTCGGGGGCACGTGCCTTGGTTGCGGGCACATCCCCAGTGGGGAGTGTGCAGGAGGCAGCTGATCAATGTTTCTCTCTCGTCGATGTTTCTAGCTCTCTATCCCTCTCCCTTCCTCTCTGTAAAATATCAATAAAATATATTTTAAAAAAAAATTGGCTCTCAAAAGAAATTTCAATCGTTGTACTGTTGATATTTGGCTCTGTTGACTAATGAGTTTGCCGACCACTGGCCTTAACCAATCACCAAGCAAATATGCCACACTTACGTCATCACAATCTTTCTCTAGAGCTCAGAGAACAGCGCATGGTGAACTGACCAGTTTACCTGTGGAAAAGGCCATGCCTAAGCACGTGTTGAAGCCAGTGATGGCCAGAATGTCATCGAAGCTGCCAGCTGCCATGAGTAAGGTTGGGATACCTTTTTCCACACCATAACCTCCTTCCTGCAAAAGGAGCATTGAAGGCACCACAACTGCTGGAGAGACAGCACCTACAACAAAACTAAGCAGGCAGTGCTTCAAACGTTTATGGTAGTATCTCACTCATCACCATTATTATGAAATTATAATAACCTCTGCTCTTTTAGACCACACACCTTACATAGTCTTTCAAATGGCAGTGATGCATCAAACCAGAAACACATACACACACACAAGTTCTACAGAACACTTTACAAACCGTGGCCACGAACCACCTGTACTGCAAGCACGTTGGTTGCCTAATATATATCTGCATTTATGGGTGGTCTAGAAGACATAATGGGGTTAGGCTCCAGGAACCTGCCTTTTTAAAAAGATGGCCATGGATCTGTGGATTGGAACCCAGTGATCTCAGGCCTTCTATCGGGGCTTGGCATGTAAAATAAGACAACAGGCTAGGAAGGGGAAGGCCATCCTGACAGTGACAGTGATACTAAGAACAGCAGCAGTAGTAACAGAAGGAGCATGTTATAGTGCCTACCATGTGCCAAACTCCATTTTAAGCAGTTTGCATATATTAAATAATTTAATCCTCACAACAACCCTATGAGGTAGCTACAATCATTCTGTTCATTTTGCACATGAAGACATTGAGGCACAGAGAGATCTTAGGTAACTTGCCAAAGATCACACACTGGAAAGTCACAGAGCTGGAACCGAGTCCAGGCAGAATAAGCTCCAGAGTCTTCACCATGAGAAGTAATAACTGACTTCTCACCTACTTATTAGCACGACAATTTTACTCAGCAATTTATATTTATTTACCTCTCCTGGCCCTCAGCCCGTGGAAATAGGAACTGACAGTGCAAGGAAGAGGCAGCAGAATCCCCTAACCACAATAGTCTAGAGCCGTGGTCGGCAAATGGCGGCTCGCGAGCCACATGCGGCTCTTTGGCCCCTTGAGTGTGGCTCTTCCACAAAATACCACGGCCTGGGCAAGTCTATTTTGAAGAAGTGGCGTTAGAAGTAGTTTAAGTTTAAAAAAATTGGCTCTCAAAAGAAATTTCAATCGTTGTACAGTTGACATTTGGCTCTGTTGACTAATGAGTTTGCCGACCACTGGTCTAGAGGAAAACAGGACCAGGTGATCACTGCTGATGTATCTATGATCCTTTGTGCAGACTCTGGCGTGAGATCAGCAGCTCTCTCAGCAGCACGGAGTCAGATGTAGGTAAAAAGTCTATTACTTCCTCAGTCGTATAAATTATTACAACCACTGTAAAAGTTAGCACCGACAAAGATGTATACTCTATTTTGAAATTATAATATTTACATGTTGGAATATTAATACTTACAATATTGTGCTAAAATATCCATTTTGTATTTTCTGATGTCCTTAAGAAAATGCTATTATGCATTCTCTTGTATCGAATTAGAGAAAGTTCTAAATATCCATGCATATTTTCATACGACAAGGAAAAATCATTACCCCAGTATAAATGCCCATTGCCATGGTAAACCCATTAGGAAGTGGGCAAGAAGAGCGGACGTGCATGCCTCCACAAGACAAGGACCGACGGATAATCGCATGCAAACACCCTTCAACTTCTGCAGGGCCTGAAATGTAAAAACAGGCATTCTAAAACAATCTGCTAAAGACACACAGGGAAAATGACATTAATTGCTTTTTCTTCAGTATTCAGACCATGTCTGGATCATCATGAAGTTTCCAGGTAATGCGTTTCATTCCACAAACATTTCAGTGTTCTAAGTGTTTTAGAGATAGCTTATTTAGTCCTCATAGCAACCCTACCATACAGGTACTATTATTACCACCGTTATTTAGATGTGTTCATCTGAAAAGGCACAAGTTCAAGTGATTTGCCCAAGATGATGAAATTGGTGAGTGGTGGAGCTAGGTTTGAATCCAAGAAGGCAGCTCATAATCTCCACACCAGTTTAACCTTCTCAGTGTTGGCTTTATGTATAACCTGCAACCCCAGCATGAACCCAGGTTAAAGACTCATCCCCAAGAATATTCATTCTATATTCAAAAACATACATGAATAAAAGCATTTTAGAAAAGCATACTTGAGACTCATTCTATATACCAGGCAGTTTCCTAAGCCAGTATTGTTAGCCCTGAACACCTCACCTGTACAGGGTTTTGTGCATCAAAAATGTGGTGTTTCTCTCTTGCTCATTACTTATAACTATGGCCTCTATCTCTGTCAGAGAAAGGGAGGGGCTTTATTCTTGGTGCTGTCCCCAAACAGGCAGTAACTCCACCTTTCTCTAAGAAAGAGTATGGGGACATCTTCTGGGGACAGTCCTGCATGAAATAAATTCTGTTGTCTTTTTGAGAATGTCATGCAAAGTGTCCACATCCATTTCCTAAAGCTCAGTGATTCTAAATACTTGCGACATTGGAAGAATAAAATTCCTAGTCAACAGTTAGACATTTACAACTTCAGTACCTTTGAATCCAGCCCAAGGCCAGCACGAACCAATATGATAGACAGGGCTATGCTTCTCAAAGCAGAGGACCACTTGTGCTTGATCTGTACATTATCATTGATGACAGGGATATTTTTTATGAGAAACCCAGCAAGCAGCATGCCTGGAATGGAGAAGTCAAACAACCCTTTAGATAGTCTCCAAATACAGAAAACACTTTTTGGCACTGTGGATGTGAGAGAGACTACTCTGTAATCTCAGGAACCACTTCCTTTATGCTTAGCCCTCAGATAAAATTACATTAAACTTTAACTTAAAATTAATATAATAAAGGAGCAAAGAAAAAGCTTTAGAATGCAGAATGAAAGGACAGATTAGAATAGTTATTAGAATAACTGAAATTGAAAAGAGAGAAATAGGAGGCAGTATTAGAAAGTGTGATCAAATATTAAATGTTTTAATAAAATGCCCAATTCAGTCACCTCTTTATGTGCAACTAGCAAATAGCTCCTGAAATTATTTGCTAAGTCAGATTACCTGAAGTAAATATAAACACCTATATGGGCTCTATTTTACCTTCAAACCAGGTAATTTAATAAAAAAAACCATAAGCTGCTTTACAAAGGCTTAAAAAGTGAGTTATGGTGAATTGGATATTGTTCTATCTTGTCAGCTGGTGCCTCCTTTCATTTAGTCATTAAACACATACCACTGCCTTCAGTATCTGAGACACTGTAGTACAAGCATGTCAAAGTCATGGCCTGTGGGCTGCATGCGGCCCACAATGAATGTTTTTGTGGCCCAGCCAATATAACAGTATGTAAGAAATGTTTTAATAAAAATTCGGTAACTTAATTTTTATAATATCCTGTTATACATGATTATTAATAACGAACTACAACATTCGCTAATGACTGATTACTATAATCATGCTGCATTCATTTCCCTTATGCGGCTTATGTGCAGGCATACCACTTCTCTCAATTAATTCTAGAAGTGAATATTTTACCAGCCAATTGCCAGGTCATTAGTTTTGGACTGACTTGTTTGGTGTGCGCAACAGGAAGTTTTTTGCTTTGGGAGAACAAGAAAAATAGATTTTTTGGCATTACGCTTATTAATTTGTGCAGTTATTCAGTGTCTGGAAAGTTAATGTTCAAGAAAAAATATTAATTTTTATTAAAATGTTCTATTATTTTATGTGAATGATTACTCATTTATTTCAGCCCTTTGTATTCAGCATGTCTCTATTGAAATAAACCTATGTTTCTATGAATATTGAAGCTTTTGTTTTGTTGTGGTCCACATAAACTTAAACCTTGTTTATTTGGCCCATGTTAGCCTTTGAGTTTGATATGCTTGCTGTAGTGGGTATCCTATATAATCCTATATAATAAAGAGATAATATGCAAATTGACCCTCAATCCGTCACGCTGTCACAAGATGGCTGTGCCCACAGCGGAGGCAGGGTTCCCGTAACAAGCTGTAACGAGCGATCAGCAGGGACCTGATGCTGCATGGCACCAGGCTGGGGCAGGGGACCTGAGGCTGCACCCCCTGCCCAGAGGGCTTGATGGGGAACCTCAGGCCCTGCCCCCAGCCCAGCGGGGTTTGACGGGGGTGGGGCTGGCCAGGTCTGGATCTCGCGCAATGGGGGTGGGGCCAGCTAGGTCTGGGTCTCACACAATTTCGAGGTGCACGCGCGTGGGCAGGGACTTGACTCTGGGTCCCGTGGCATGCCCCAGACTCTGACAGGAGGAAGATTTTCATATACATTTTACTAATTTTCTTTCATCACTGACACTTCTATTATAGAGGAAGGGCAAATAGCAATATTAAAATATTTCCTCTAATTAATTCCCTTTTAATGTGTAGGAATTTTGTGCACCAGGCCACTAGTTTGAGATAATGAACAGGACTCAGTACTGCTTTCAGCCTGTAGAGGAGGAAGATGAACTGACAGTCTCAATGTTACGAAAGCATAAGTATGAACTGAGTCAGGAGAGATGAGTCCCAGAGGTCCAAAGAAGGGGAAGGGGAGAAAGGCAGGGTTAGGAGAGCTGAGAAGTTTATGGAAGACACAGAAGTTTCTTCCAAGGTAGGAAGAGAAAGTGGAACACATCTGAGACCTGAAAGTAGTTGAGTGTGACTGAGATCCACCCCCTAACTGCCCTCCCCTGCAGGCTTGATCGCCCCCAACTGCCCTCCCTTGCAGGCCTGGTCCCTTCCAACTGCCCTCCCCTGCTGGCCTGATCGCCCACAACTGCTCTCCCTGCCGGCCATCTTGTGTCCACATGAGGGCAGCCATCTTGTGTCCACATGGGGGCGGCCATCTTGTGTTTTGGAGTGATGGTCAATTTGCATATTACCTCTTTATTATATGGAATATCCACAGGATAATTCATCGAAGTGGAAATGTTAGGCTCTAGGGTACAGGTGCATATAACATTTTAATAGGTATTGATGAATCTTTGGCCAAAAATGCTGCACTAACCATACATTTCATTCTATGTCAATAGTTTCTTACTGAAACTTAAAATGTGGATGTAAATCAGTGTCTCATATATACATACATATATATATGTGTGTGTATATATATATATATATATATATACACACACACACACATATACATATATATATACATACATATATATATATATATATATATATATATATATATATATATTAATTTCAGAGAGGAAGGAAGAGGGAGAAAGAGATAGAAACATCAATGATGAGAGAGAATCATTGATTGGCTGCCTCCTGCATGCCCCACACTGGGAATTGAGCCTGCAACCCAGGCATGTGCCCTTGACCAGAATTGAACCCCAAACCCTTCAGTCTTCAGGCCAATGCTCTATCCACTGAGCCAAACCAGGTAGGGCAATCAGTACTATATTGATTAAAGCATATAACTATCTGGAATGAAAAGGAATAATAATCTTATGAAATCTCAAAAATATCTTATGGAAGGACTTTTTATTCTCCAAATGAAAGTGAAAACCATTTCCCTGGGACCGTGTTTCCTTTGCCAGAGGTCTGGGTTGATGTGACCACCTGCTTGTGATGGCAGGTGTCCTCTTCTTGCCTCTCAGCATACAGGAAACTGCCTTGGTTGTACAGGAAAGAACACCTTCTTTGACAAGGTGTATTCTTTTTTCCCTTAATTTGTATGATAGAAAGTTTTTTAAATATATAAGAATTATCAACAAAAGGCCAGTTTTATTTCAAATACTCCCAAGTTTAGAAGCAAATCCTTATTGAAATAAATTAGCAAAGAAGTCGCTCACATCACTGATGAGGGAGTACTAGCATCACCAGAAATATTGGTTGATATTTTTGTTTGTTTATATAAATGAATAAGAAGAAAATATGTGTAGGAATCTCACTTTTTTGTCAAAGATGTGAGTGACTTACAAGATCAAGTCTTGATTTGTAGCATATGCTGGTTTCTGTCTTATAAATACTTCCATCCTGGCCCATGTTAAGCTATGAACATGATGTCACCAAATGTGGAGTTGAAAGAAATGGGCAGTGTCATACCATTGTGTAGTATTTCCATAATCTCAAGAGCAGTGATAAGGAGAAATGTAGCAAAAGACTTAGGATCAGATTTATAATCAATTTCAAGTATTTATTGCTCTTGTTTTCAATGCAGGTTACTTAACTCTAAGTATTTATAATTTAATTTTTTGAAATCATCATTTTTCAAAACGGGATCACAAAATTCCTCAAAATTTAATTTTCAGTGTTTACTTGTAGCTCCAGCACAGAAAATACAGAAATAGTTTATTCCTTTATTTCTCAAAGTTTGGAAAAACTACTATTCTTAAAACAGGATTTACACGAAAGAAGACAGGAAGTGTTTAGCAATTACCAAGAAGAGGAGGCAGTGGAGGCAACGTAGGTAACTTGATGAGCCCTAAAAGTTTGCCTCCGATGATGGCACAATAGAAAAGGATTATAATCCCAAACAGGTTTCCTCCAGGAAGACATTCACTGCCAGTGATTGACCAAACTACAGCCCACAGGAGAACAACCATGGTAACTGAAATAAACCAGGAAAACGAGTTTCTATCAATAAGTTGTTATATGCAGGTTTAAATATAACCTAAATAAAAAACACAATTGAATACGTATACAAATACTTATAACCATGTGTAAATTTAAGAACATAATTACTATGAACAATCGGAATTACCAACATCTGAAGAAATAGACTGTTACCCCTGGCTTTGAATCCACCTAAGTGCCCCGCTCCTAGTCCCATCCCCATTTCCTCTCACATTGCCAGAAGGAACTACTATCTTGAATGTTTTTGGGTTTTTTTTGCCATTTTCTTATTTTTCTTTATAGTTTTACTATAAGTATCCCATTAGTTAATATTAAAAAGAGAATCACTATCTTTACCCTGTTCACAGGAACATGAGAATACTTGAACAATCAATCACACTCCAGTATTTTAGTTCTGCCTTGAAGTAGACATTATTATTGTTTCTTTTCCACAGTCAATGTTTGTTTAGAATTACCCACATACTTACCTATTTTTTAAAATATATTTTTATTGATATCAGAGAGGAAAGGAGAGGGAGAGAGAGATGGAAACATCAAAGATGAGAGAGAATCATTGATTGGCTGATTCCTGCACAGCCCCCACTGGAGATCGAGCCCACAACCCAGGCATGTGTCCTGACTGAGAATTGAACCGTGATCTTCTGGTTCATAGGTCAATGCTCAACCACTGAGCCACACCGGCCGGGCCTTACCTATTTTTTTTTTTAAATCATCATTCATTATGGCATCTCACACCTTTCACCTGAGACAATAGTTGCCTGAAGTATTCCCTTTAGTAAAGGCATTTCTTAGAATGTGAAATACTTTTCCCTGTTTGAAAACCTTGTTTTCTACAAAACTATACACTGAAAATAGAAAGGCTCATGGGAAAACAGAGTTGGCCAGACCACTCTAAACTCAAAACTTGTGACCAGAGCACTAACAAAAATAATAACAATCCTAAAAGAAAGTACCAACACAGTTAAATCTCCACTGACATTTGTCTCTCCCTCCTTCAGTCTCTTCTTTGCAGACTGTAACCCTGGAACCACACCTCCTATTTCAAGATGGAGAATCTTGAGGGTTTTGCTTTAAATAGAGAGGAGTTCCATCTAAATCTGCAGTCTTCTCCATCAATCAAATGTTGTTTTAATTAACTGAGTGAAAAGTGTTGGCAGCTTCTTCATCTGTACTGTCAGCTTCTTCATTGACATATGGTTTCATTAGGTAGTGTAAGGTAGAAAGTTAATGGTCTTATGAAGTTCCTAAACCGGCAACTAACTGCCTAAAAAGAAGGCACTTCCACAGAGATTTCAGCCTTTTAAAAGGCCCTTATATTAGCAAGGCTTTAATCTTAAAAAAAAAAAAAAAAAGAACACTTAAAAAAATACATTTTTATTGATTTCAGAGAGGAAAGGAAAGGGAGAGATAGAGACATCAATGATGAAAAAGAATAATTGATTGGCTGCCTTCTCCCCATCTCCTACTGGGGATTGAGCCCACAACCTGGACATGTGCCATTGACCGGAATTGAACCTGGGACCCTTCAGTCTGCAGGCTGATGCTCTATCCACCTAGCCAAACCTGCTAGGGCAAGGTCTTAATCTTTAATTGTAAGAAAGCATATACCAGATTTTTTTTTTCAATTCACTTCTATTGCTTGATGAGGTAAAGTATTAATGTGCCAAAAAAAATTATGTACAAAAATGCAAATTTCGTATTACACTGACATGATTCCCTATTTACCATTTCAAATGAGCTGAGTGGTATAGAAACACTTGGCAGTAAAATATGCTATATTTCTCATTAGGATCTGTTGGTAGTCAATTCTGTTTTATTTGTCTAGGGGTCTTAATCTTTAATTGTAAGAAAGTATATACCAGATTTTTGTTTGTTTTCAATTCACTTTTGTTTTCAATTCACTTCTATTGCTTGATGATGCAAAGTATTAATGTGCCAGGAAAAATTATGTACAAAAATGCAAATTTCATATTACACTGACATGATTCCCTATTTACCATTTCAAATGAGCTGAATGATAATAGAAACACTTGGCAGTAAAGTATGCTATATTTCTCACTTGGATCTGTTGGTAATTGATTCTGTTTTGTCTACAATTATCTTTATTCTCATTTTTAAAAGTTAGTTTTTCTGGGTATACAATCCTAGGTTGAGAGTTTCTCAGTTACTTGAAAATATTATTACTTGGTTTTCTGGCTTTTGCTGTTGTTAATTTCATTTTAAGTTTAATTTCAGTTCTTTTAGGAAATTTTTATTTGGCTGTTTTTAATTATGTTATGTTTAGGTATGGATTCCTTTTGGTTTGCTTAGTTTTTGGTTTTCAACAATTCTGGAAAATTCTGTCTTCATTTCTTCAAACATTTCTTCGCCATTCTTCCTATTCTCTTTTTCTGGAACTATGACTAGATAGTTACACATATGTTGCTAACCCTAGTTTTCATATTATCTATTTTTGTCTGTGTGTACTACATTCTAGATAATCTCTTCAGACCTATTTACTAGTTCATCAATTCTCTTTTTATTACTTTATTGCCTAATCTAGCTACTAAGTTTTCTATTTCAATTACTATACCATATCCTTCATTTCTAGAAATTCAATTTGTTTCTTAATAGAATATCTATGTTCATTTTTAAAATAGTTACTTATTTTGTACTCATAATTGTTATAATCTCAACATTATAGATACCAAAAATATTTTATATTATATTTTCATATAATGCAAAATTTTGAAATCTGTTTTCTTGTTCACATTGTGGTGTCTTTTGGTTTGTTTTGCAGTAGTAACCACTTCCTTGGAACTTTATCTTTGAGAGTTGTTGGAGCCTTAGGTTGAATGTGAGCTTTGCCAGATAGGCTCTGAATTTGCTTCTATCGTGTACTCAGAAGCTAATAATCCAGGACCACTTTTAGACATATTTTCAGCTTGATTTTCTTCACTGACTTTGGAACACAAATGAGCATGAAGTTACACATTTTCAGTGGATACTCTCCCACAGATAGGTTTAGCTGCTGGCCCCACCTTTAGAGCAGGTTTACCTCAAATTCACCATGACACTGGGTTCCAGCTGTGTATGGGTAAGAGAGAATGATTTCTCCTATTACACATCTCCCAACCTAGGCTCTAGTGTAGCCTTCTATACTCTCATAGTTCTTAAAATAAATCTCAAGTTCATTGATGTTTTGTGGAAGCCTTCAGGGTGAAAGCTAGATTGAGGGCTTATTTCTCTCTCTTATACTTTGTTTTGATGTCCTGATGATTCCCTGTTTCCTTGATAGATAAAAGATACATTAAAAAAGACTTAAACTATTTTTTTCTGATGTTTTCATTGGTAAAAGTAAAATTTTTTATTGAGTCTTATCTACCATATTGCTAGAGATGGAATCAAACATTCCATTTTTTAAACCCTCATGGAACTGTTCCAGATTTTCTAGGCTTATAGATGCTATTACAATTAAATAACTAAGGGGCCTTTGGTATTTTCCAACAGCTATAGGGGCTGACATTTCTATGCAGTGTTAGAGGTGTAATGGAGAAGCAGGAATTGCCAGCTACTAAATTTTACTTTCTTACAGCATAAACCCATTTTTATACTAAATTCAGCCAGGTAGTTTCAGGAGTTTTCCACTCTAATGGAACTTTGTTATCTCATAATGAGATCTGATTATCCACTTATTGATGAGAACAAATAATTACTGTGTTAATAAGTATATATTGGCAATATACTTGGCCAATAAATATACATTGATAATATAAATTATATATTGATGGAAATAAACACTGTGTCAATAATTTAAAATTTTTTTCTACTTTAAGACCACTTTTTTAAACCTCTAATTTTCTTTTCATTCCTATATTCAAAATGCAGTTCTAAATATATAGCAAATGTACATTTATAAGAGATCCATAAATCACATTTAATTCAGTTAATAATTTACTTCTCATTTATGATTTTGGTAATTTTCATATTCACATGTAATATTTACTTCTTAAGAAGAATACTTATTTATTTTGAATGGGCACAGGAAGTAGTATAGGAAAAAAGCAGTCTTGTAAGCCTTAGAAATAGAAGTACAGGAAAATAAGTAAAGAGGTATTTATATACTGAGTCACATTTCTCTGGCACCTTTATGGACAATGACTATAGAATTTAAAAAAAATTAGTCTCAAATCACATCATTAATTTATACTCCATCTTTATCTGTTTTACTGTAAATGTTTTAACTAGAAATGTGCCATTATTTAAATGGTGCAAGTTTTAAAAAAATAATACAAAGGACAGAAAAGGTATTAAATTATCTGTAGCTATATTGACTATATGGCTATATTTTGGAACATGGTTTTCCCTATGTGTTTTACATAAAGTTTGAGGTTTCTTTTTCTCATGGTAGTTTAGAAACATACCTAATTTTATTGAAAACATATCTAGGCCCTATATAATGTATTAAACTTGGCGTCCATTGCTCCGGTTGAGAATGATAAAAATGTCGTTCAGAGCTCCCAAATGAAATACAACTACAAAGAAGTGAGTCTGATTTTTCAATAAACATAATTTCTAAATCAGATGTGTTACATTTTTCAACATATTTACTTTGGGAGACAATCTATTTATTTCGATGATGCTGTCATTCCTCAATACAATTTGTGAAATTGTTTTTAAATTTGCCTTTACAGGCAATTTTCAAACCTCTCCCCCTTTTTCCTATTATACTACACATCCTCCAATATGCATAACACACACATAAACAGAAACACATGCACTTCCTTTCTCGAACAAAACCCAGCATTACTCAATTTGAACATCCATTTATTCATCAAATTAGTATTAGAATAATGTTTGGCAGCCTCCAAAAACTAAATCCATGCCTAAAAGACAAATAGATCTCAACCCTGACAATATTCAAAACCATGTTGAAATAAATTCCCCAAAGAAAAATCCCCCAAATATTTTAAGTAATAACATCTTTATTGGAATAAGTTGAATTGCAAACCAAGATCTTTACTTATAAAATGACACGATTCATTCGGAAGTATAAACTGAGCTGTGTTCCCTCGAACATTAGTTGCATTAACTCACAGTAATAACAAGCAACACTTATGTAGTGCTTTTCTGTTTACAAGCAAGTTCTCAATCACTTTTCTTATTGGAGCCCTAGCCTAATCCTGTGAAATAACTTAGATACAGAAAAGGAAAAGGTCCTCAATCCCTGCTTTTTGCCTCTTCCAGGTGTCTGGAATGGTAATGACCACAGCGCTCTTGGAAGCCTGGTGTCAAACATGGTAGAGCCCTTCAGCCTGGAATCCTGAATGACTGTATGGAGCAGAGCAACTTACCATTGTGAATTCTTTACCTAGTAGTTTTTATGTGAGAGAGAAGTAACTTTTTGTTCTTTAAACCGTATTATTTAGAATCTCCCATTACATAACAACTTTGTATTTTACCCTGTTTTTGAATTCATCCTTATCATTTACATACCATTTGTTATTACTTTATCCAGTAAGCCATGTGGAGGGCAAGCAAATGTTTGCCTTAGTCTTTGCAAATGGTTTAATTCAGTTGGTGTTTCTTGTAGTCTTTTCCCACTGATGGTCAAAACGCTACTTCCTTCCGGTGATTCATTTTCATCTAATCCTATTTGGTTTGTAACAGGTTCCTCCTGTGTTTAAGGAAATTTTTAGAAAAAAATACTTAAAATTGTATATTTGTTATACATTTTTTTAAAGTTACTGAGCCATCACATCACAAATCAAATTCCCATTACTACAATCAAAGCTAGTACCAGGAAATGTATGGCTTTATTATTAGTTAATCAGCTAATACTTGGAACAAGAACTATATTGGGTATATTTACCATTGAGTCATTATTTGTCTCATTATAAATGTTTGAGTCACATAATTTCATTATGTTTTATAATCCTCATTTTAAAAATGAGCCTATTTAAGATATGATTCAAGCCCTGGCTCAGTGGCTCTGTTGGTTGGAGAGTTGTCCCATACACCAAAAGGTTGCAGGTTCGCTTCCTGGTCAGGGCACATACCTAGTTTGTGGGTTCATCCCTGGTCAAGGTGTGTATGGGAGGCAACCAATCATGTTTCTCTCTCCCATGATGTTTCTCTTTCTCTCTCTCTCCCTGCTTCTTTCTCTAAAAAGTCAATAAAACATATCCTCAGGTGAAGATTAAAAACAAACAAATAAACAAACAAAAAGATATTATTTAAGGCAATAATTGGTAAATATATAAAAGTAATCCAGAAGAAGATAACTACCTTTGGTGAAAATCAATTCTCACTTACTCATCTGCTTGAATTTAAGCAACAACAACAAAAAACTACTAGATATAGTAAGGGTTTGGCTGGGAACATAAAGAAATTCACAGGCTTTTTATTTTTCTAGCCTTATGTTGGGCCAGCTGCTAATGACTATCTGGGAAAACTGGTAGTCACACCTACCCTGGACTGTATGAGTTTGGGGATTAAGAACAGGAATAATTACCCGGATGGTGTGGCTCAGTGTTTGAGCTTCGACCTATAAACCATGAGGTCACAGTTTGATTCCCAGTCAGGGCACATGCCAGGGTTGTGGGCTGGATCCCTAGTAGGGGGCATGCAGGAGGCAGTCAATCAATGATTCTCTCTCATCATTGATGTTTCTATCTTTCTCTCGCTCTCCCTTCCTCCTGAAATCAATAAAAACATAATTAAAAATAAAAGAACAGGGAGAATTGTTAACTGAGTGAAATAATGAAAAGAAAACAATTCTATCATAGATTTGGAAACAAATCTGTATAGTCCTTTCCTTAAGGAAATAGTTGGGATGAACTTCATATGATTTCAGATTTACCTGTATTTGTTGATACGCAGAGGCTGTGTGATTCACCCCTGTGGATGGTTCCAAATCTTCATGTTCAACTGTTTTATCTTCATTCCCCATGATTTATAATTAAGAATAAGATGACAGAGGGGCAGCAAACAAGATCTGTTCTGAAGGAGAAACAGTATAGATACAGATTGGCAATCTGAGATTTATTTATTTATTTATTTTTCCTCTTTTGGCAATCTGAGATTTAAACAAATAAATTAAATAGCAGTTTGAGCAATTTAAATGAATGACTTGTACTTATTTTTCCCCTTAGAACTCTGAATGGCTAAAATACTTTAGACTATTCTTAGTTTTTAATCGTTAATCTTTTCTTTGATTACAATATCTTATTCTAATTCTTATCTATCTTTTTACCTCTCTTGAAAAAGCCCTTGTTGACCATCATACTTTTCTATGATTTATTTCCACCTTGTTTTTGTGATTTATACTTCAAATATTCCAAGTAATACTACCATTAAATTGTCTTCTCTGCTTCAAAGAAGCACAAAAGCTCCAGGTAATTTTCCAGTGTTGATATCAGGAAATGAGTCACCAGAGAGAAATCTACAGATTCCATCATTTTCAGAGAAACTAGTGTCATTAATTCTTGCATGGCTGTTATTTCTAAATTAAAGTTAAAAAAACCACCACCAACAACATTGATCTGAGTAGCCACATATCATAATAAATGCTCTGGTAGTCACTTGCCCATTAGAGTGGGCAATTCAGATATGAAAACATGTTCTTTGTTCTCCATAGGTTTACAGTATCCCAGAAATAAATAAACTTACACAAAATAACTAAAAAAAACCTTTAAGGCAGACCCCCATAAACTCCCACTTCAATCCCTTCTCTCTAGGTTTCCTATGCTATATAGGCTGAGAGCCAAGTACTCCAATTCTTAGCCGCTTTGTAGCTAGAGGTGGCCATGGGTCACAGTTCTCTCTAACGAGATATAAATGGGAGTCTCTCGGGGGAATTTCATTCCCAAACAATGAGGCAAGGCTTTCAAGGATCATACTATTTACTCTTTACCCTCTAATATTTCCCTTCCTTCTTCCTAGAATGTAGGTACATAGCTGAAGGGCCAGCACCCATCTTTCAACCATGAGATTAAAAGGTCCAAAGGTAGTAAGTACATAAGTAACACAGGAGGAGCTGGTTCCTAGGTGACATCCTTGAGTTGCTATGTTGGTCTGGGGCTGCCAAGTGTTGAGGAAATTGTTTATACCACTATTAGGGGTCTGCTGCCTCACAAACCTGGGCCTGAAGTTCAGCTCCATCATCCACCAAATTGTAACTAATTCCTTTTCTGTACAATGGAGGCTAGAGTAGTTCCAACCATGCATATGGTAAGCGTTCAATAGTGTTGGTTATTAGCCACTCATATGCCTTCTTTCTAATAATCACCATTCTCTAAGAATCTTTTTGCTTTTCCTATGAAGCAGGACAAGGTATCACCAGTCTTGAAGAATTTACTACTCAATCCCATTGATTTTCTTTTCTTTTTTAAATATATTTTTTAAATATATTTGATTTTTTTACAGAGAGGAAGGGAGAGGGATAGAGAGTTAGAAACATCGATGAGAGAGAAACATCGATCAGCTGCCTCCTGCACACTCCCTACTGGGTATGTGCCCGCAACCACGGTACATGCCCTTGACCGGAATCGAACCTGGGACCCTTGAGTCTGCAGGCCGACGCTCTATCCACTGAGCCAAACCGGTTAGAGCCCATTGATTTTCTTTATCATGCTTTTCACCTCTTTCTTTCAAGGCTGACTTCTTGATTAGATGAATATAATAACACTCACCACTGTCATTTCTTCACCTCTCTCATTAGAAGAATTACATAGACACTCTGGGGCAGTGTCACTAGAATAACCTCCTTTATGAAATTCCCCAAATCAGCCAATTCTACCACTTATGAAGAATATTTTAAAATAGCCAACAAGTACAAATGATTATTTACAGTAGATATAAATTACTGGCTAAAATGAAGCTTTTAAAATTTTATTTTACTAATATTGTGGGTCTTTTTAACATAATCAAGACTTGGAATGTTGCACAGTATATGCTATCTGTGGGTGTTTACACAGTTTTGTGTCCTAAAAATTTTTTTTCTGTTTCCCTATACTCTCCACCATAGAAGCCAAAGTACTTATTTGAGATCAGAGAGGTATTGCAGGGAGAAAGGTAAAATAAAGTACCAGCCCTAACTGGTTTGGCTCAGTGGATAGAGCGTCGGCCTACGGACTGAAGGGTTCCAGGTTCGATTCCGGTCAAGGACATGTACCTTGGTTGTGGGCACATCCCCAGTCGGGGTGTGCAGGAGGCAGCTGATTGATGTTTCTCTCTCATTGATGTTTCTAACTCTCTATCCCTCTTCCTTCCTCTCTGTAAAAAATCAATAAAATATATTTAAAAAAAAAATAAAATAAAATAAAGTACCAGTATTCTAATAAGTCCAGGAAAGCAACTTACAACTAATTGGTCAGCTCTTTTTATTTTCTATTATGTTTTCATTTTCAAAAGAACACATACCACCAGTCTCACTTCAGAAAACCACTTAAATTTAGGAAAATCACAAAGTGATTTACTTAAAGCAACCATGTCCATGGCATTTACTGGTCATAGTCTTTGGTTCTTGAAATTACAATGGTATATGCTCTATTAAGAAGGCAGTTTTATAAATAAACTAGAGGCCCGTTGCACAAAGATTTGTGCAAGAATAGGCCTTCCTTCCCCTGGTTTTGCTCCCAGCCACCCAGGAGCCTTCAGGTCCTCGTTCCCAGCTGGAGCACTGCTCCTGTAGCTCCCTCTGTCCCCTCCCCTCCCCCTCATAGCAGGCGTCCTGCCCCACCCGGCCACTCCACGCCTTCATATGCAAATTAATCCTCCATCTTTGTTGGGTTAATTTGCATACTCACTCCTGATTGCTGATGGGCATTGCAGAGATATGGTCAATTTGCATCTTTCTCTTTTATTAGTGTAGATAAGTAGTAAATAAATAAATAAATATCAGAAAATATGCAAAAATGCCCTTTAAAGGGTCATAAGAAATAACATGAAATCCATTAAAAAATAGAAAGTGTATACTCCTCACTCATAGAGAGACACTCGAGGCCTCACCTCTGAGCCCATTAACTCTTATTTTGAAAACAATTCTAATAACTTTGCTCATCTGGTCTCTAAACCTTTGGAAGATAAGCTATTATAAGTTAAAATGTAGGAAGAGATTGTGATAGAGGCAAACTGACAGCAGCATGAGTAACAGCTGACAGCCAGAGATCAAAAAGATAGCAATCTAAGGCTACAAAATGTGGGGATATATATCTTTTCCATAAGGGATATTTGAAGCTTTGGCCTGACAAGCATTTCCTACCTGCCCCACCCCTTTCTTGGGGTCACAGCACACTCATTTTCTTTTGTGGAATCCCCATCTTCCCTTTTCCCTATCCATGTGGTTCATGAGAGACTGTCATCCTCACCTCCCCAAACTCCATGCTTCACCAACAGTCCAGAGACAGGACAGGCCTGGCCAATGGGGGAACTCCCTCCCAATCACACTGATTGTTTCAGCCATGAGCATGTGGCTCATGCCTCACCAATGAGGGTCAGATGTAAGGTATTTACTGGAACCACTGGAAAAGAGATTTTTTGTGAAGCTCCAGACTGTTGACAATCCTTCCAGAGAACAAAATGCACAGAACAAAGCAGATTCTTCATATGGAAAGGGAAGAAAACGCCAAACTAATAATCACATTGCTCATACACCTGGAAGCATCTGTTTCTGTGAAGTGAGCCAATGCCCTCCTTACCAGTTTGAGTTGGGTTTCTGTCACCTGCCACCAAACGAACCCTTAGTAAGACACCTTCATACCTGAACTGAAGGATCCCCATATAATAACAGATGCTTAGGAAGGTAATTTTACATCTTCAAGAAAATGAAAAGAAAAAAAATGATATGGAAATATTTTGTTTTAAAAGGCATTAAAATATACAGTACAGTTTAGAGATTTTCTTTAAAGAGAATGTTAAAATAAAAAATTGTATTCAAGAAAATAGGTGCCAGTTATTCAGAAAAGTAATTTAAGTGAAATGTTTTGTTTTTCAACAATGATGGCTTAAATGAAATATGGTAGCTTAGGGAAGGTAATTATTTTTTCATTGTGTTCATGTATATCTTTTAAAATCCTTGGTCCCAGAGAAGGTTCAAAAGATCTGTTAAAATTTTATCTGACTTGAAAGTTTTCATGACAGGAAAAATAATTGTAACTACATGAGATGATAACTGTTAACTAAACTGTTGTACAACTCATTTCAAAATACATACATATATCACATTACTAGGGGCCCAGTGCACAAATTCATGCACCTTGAAAGGAACTGTGGGCTGCAAGGCTGCGGTGGGCACAGGGGCAGGTCTCAGCCCATTCTTTGTGCCCCCTTCCAGGCCCTCCCACCATGGCCCCTGGTCCTGTCTGCCGGCAGCCCCGCTCCTGCTCCCACAGCTCCCACACGCTGATGGCACCAGGCCGCTCGCACCCACTGACAGTGCAGAGTGATTGGGTGTGAGCGGCAGCTCCAGTGTCGGCTGCTGGCCCTGATCGCCCCTCAGGAGCAGGGGGAAGTGGAGAAGCCCTGAGGGGTGGTTGGGGCCAGCAGCCACTGCTCACACCCGCTGACAGCGCCGAGCGATCAGGGCTGGTGCCGGGCGCCGGCAGCAGTTGTGAGTGGTGGCTCCGATGCCAGTAGCGGGTGTGAATGGGGCTGGCACCAGCTGCAGGTGCAACGCAGGGCAGGACCGCAGCCCGGGGGAGCAAAGAATTTTCAGTAACCACCAGAGGCTCGCCCCGATGACAGCGACTGGCGCCCCGCCTTGGTCTGGCACTCCCGCTCACCTGCTCCTCCATTCTGCCATGGCCGACGCCCGTCATGTTCCGCGCTCTGTCGCCTGCTGCCCACGCCCACCATGTTCCACGTGCACCTCTTGGTGGTCAGCACATGTTATAGCGACCAGTTGTTCGGTTGTTCCACAGTTCAGTCTATTTGCATATTAGCCTTTTTATTATATAGGATTATGTATACACCTTAAACTAACACAATGTTATATGTCAATTATAGCTAAAAAAAATAAACCATGGTGGGGAAAAGAATTGATCTGACATGTGGGTGTCTGGGATAGAAAAATTAAAAAGTGAGAATATATGGCTCTGGCCAAGGGGATCATCAGTTGGTTAGAGGGTCATTCCATACACTGAAAGGTTATGGTTTGATTCCCAGTTAGGGCACATACCTAGGTTGCAGGTTCTATCCCAGGTTAGAGTGTGTACAGGAGGCAACTGATCAATGTTTCTCTCTCATATTAATGTTTCTTTACTCTCCTCTCTCTCTTAAAAAAGTCAATAAAAACATATCCTCATGTGAGGATTTTTAAAGTAAGAAAATAGATGGTTCCCAAGTACCTAAGAATCATAGTTTCATGGAATAATAAAAGTTGAAAAGGTCTTCAGAAATTACCTAGTCTGATTTCTTTTAATATTCAAATGAGAAAACAAAAGCCTAGAAAAGCTACGTAACTTTTTTCAATGAACACATTATCAGCCAGAGTCTCATAGTAAAACTGTATAAAAATTTGTGGAATGAGTCTGTCTTTGACTTCATGTCATTTCTATCAAATCACTGCATTCTATTTTTACAGTTTTTGCTGTAATATTTTGTTTAAAATCCAACTCATATATACCCACAGTTAATTGTAAGTTTGAAAACACATTCCACAAGAAGTTTAAAAACACATTCCATAAGCAAATATAAGTATTTTTATTTTCTACCTTGTGTTATTTTAGCTTTACTCTTTCTCACTGTTATGAATGTTATAGAGTTTATTATAAACAAAAAAATTACTAATCCATTTCGGATGCACAATACTGATAACAAAATGAATAGAAATAGAATTCTTCTATTCTTGTGACAAAGAATGTTTAAATATTCTGAATAACCAGCTAAGTGACAACTTGCCACATAAATATGCCTTAAGAGTCTAAGAATGAAGGTGCTTTTCATTAAACAATATTCAGTTAAGCCCTGGCTGGGTGGCTCAGTTGGTTGGAGCATCATCCCGTACACCAAAAGTTTGAGGGTTTGATTCTGCTCAGGGCACATACCTAGGTTGCAGATTTGATCCCCAGTTGTGGTGCGTATGGGAAGCAACTGATTGATGTTTCTCTCTCACACCAATGTTTCTTTCTCTCTCTCAAAAAAAATCAATGAAAAACAACATATCCTCAGGTGAGGATTAAAGAAATATATATTCAGTTAAAATGAGATACTTTGAGAGATTTTTTATACTGGAAATTATACTGAAAACTAGGAAGGCAAGGTATAATTTAGATAAACATAAAAGTATCTATTCACAGAAGCCAACAGTTGCTTTTTATTTTTTTGCTTCTCAACCAATATATATTGCATTATTCATACTAATATACAACCTGTAAACTGTATTAGAAGAAAATGTATCCTGTGTCAAATGGTAAAATTGTATAGATTTTATAAATTTGAATTCAAAGTTCTGCGACTCAAATGTAGATTTCAATAAAAAAAAATGAGATTTGACGTAAACCACGGGATGCAGCTGTTATGACTACTGTGATTGCACACTTGCTTATAGGTGAGTAGGTCATTATTTTCTAAAAAACTACCCAAAGGCTGTTAACTCTCATGCTTCTCTTTAGCATTCCCAGTAAATAGAACTTAATACAGGACTCCACACACTTAGAAAATACATTGGCTTAATTTGAGCTTTATTTTCCAGTATTTGGGACATATGCCACCAAACCCATAGAGCTGAGGACCTTAAGGAACAGTCTCTTTAGTCTTTCCTCCAAACTTAAGAGAAAACTACAAATCAAGAATAAAACATCAAGAACATGAGCAGTTCTGTATATGTACCAGTATATGTATGTACACAGAAAAAAAAAGTCTGTTAACAGTAGTTGCCTTTGGAGAGGGAAATGGAATTAACAGAGTTTTTATTCTCTTTATTCTCATTTTAGTGTCTATACTGGTATTTCTGTGTTAGGATTTTTATGAGAAGACTAGAGGCCTGGTGCACAAAATTCATGCACGGGGGGTGTGTGTCCCTCAGCCCACCCTGCACCCACTCCAATCTGGGACCCCTTGAGGGATGTCCGACTGCCTGTGTAGGCCCGATCCCAGTAGGACTGGGCCTAAGCGGGCAGTTGACATCTCTCTCACAATCCAGGATTTCTGGCTCCCAACTGCTCGTCTGCCTGTCTTCCTGATTGCCCCTAACCACTTCTGCCTGCCAGCCTGATCACCCCCTAACCACTCCCCTGCCAGCCTGCTTGATGCCAACTGCTCTCCTGCCAGCCTGATTGTCCCTAACTGCCCTCCCCTGCAGGCCTGGTCACCCCTAACTGCCCTCCCCTGAAGGCCTGGTCCCTCCCATCTGCTCTCCCCTGAAGGCCTGGGTCCCCCCCAACTGCCCTTCCCTACAGGCCCGGTCACCCCCAACTTCCCTCCTCTACCGGCCTGGTCACCCCTAACTGCCCTCCCCTGCAAGCTTGATCGCCCCCAACTGCCCTCCCTTGCAGGCCTGGTCCCTCCCAACTGCCCTCCCCTGCTGGCCATCTTGTGTCCACATGGGGGCAGCCATCTTGTGTGTTGGAGTGATGGTCAATTTGCATATTATTCTTTTATTAGATAGGATTTTCTTATGTAATTTAAAATACATTACAAAGAATTATGCAATTCTTAAAACTTTAGAGAATAGAAAATGATACAACTTTCCTTAGTAATATTTTTCATAGACAGCATCTGATAATTGGATTTTAGGTAACTTAATTCCACTAGTGTGGGATCTTCTACGGTAGTAGTTTTCAAATATTTTTCAAGCCAAAAATCTTTTATCCAATAAAATTTTATCCTGAACCCAACGAATGAGACAGATAAAGGTGGCGCTGGAGGGGCCCTGTCCACCCTCCGCTGTTCTGCCTGGCAAGCGAAGCGCACTTTGGAAACCACCTCTGTACCTGGTAAATATGCGTTCACATATGGAGAGATGTTGACTAAATCAGCCTTCTCCTGTTCAGGTTGCCTTGGTGATCTAAATGTTTGAAAGCACTTTCTGTAATATTTCAGAGGAAATAAAAGGGCTGTCAACTTGCAAATGTCCACAGGCTCTTGGTCAAGTAAAATATGCTTTCTGATATCAACTGAATTCCTGCTACAATATCAACACATGGATAAAGACTAGTTACCCCTATTATTTTCCGTGTGTGAGCATTTGCATAGATTGCTGGAGGTGCTCTATGAGTTGGACTCCACAACGAAATTCATGCACAGGGGGATAAGGGGGTACCTCAGCTCAGCCTGCACCCTCTCCAATCCAGGACCCCTCGGGGGATGTTCCACTGCTGGCAATTGGACATCCTTCTCCCAATCCAGGACTGCTGGCTCCTAACTGCTCTCCTGCCTACCTGTCTGATTGCCCCTAACCGCTTCTGCCTACCGGCCTGATGCCCCTAACTGCTCCCCTGCCTGCCAGCCTGATCGCCCCCTAGCTGCTCCCCTGCTGGCCTGATTGCCCCTTAACTGCTCCCCTGACAGCCTGATCACCCCCTAACTGCCCCCTGTTGGCCTGATAGCCCCCTAACAGCTCTCCCCTGCAGTCCTGATCACCCCTAACTGTTCTCCCCTGCTGACCTGATCATGCCTAACTGCCCTCCCCTGCTGACCTGATCGCCCCTAACCACCTTTGCCTCGGCCCCCACCACCACGCTTTGTCTAGAAGATGTCTGGTCTAATTTGCATATTATCCTTTTATAAGTATAGATCAGTGATTGGCAAACTCATTAGTCAACAGAGCCAAATATCAACAATACAATGACTGAAATTTCTTTTGAGAGCCAAATTTTTTAAACTTAAACTTCTTCTAACACCACTTCTTCAAAATAGACTGGCCCAGGCCATGGTATTTTGTGGAAGAGCCACACTCAAGGGGCCAAAGAGCCACACATGGCTCGTGAGCCACGGTTTGCCGACAACTGGTATAGATTATGTGCTCTATAATTATTGTAACAATGGAAATCTATCTTTGGTGTTCATCCATTCATGTGTTGAATATGTAGGTTCTCAGTATCATGCAGTATTTCTATGCAGAATATACAGAAACCTTTCAGTTTCTGGATTGTTAATCAATTCTAATCTAATGGTCATTTCAAATCAAACCCTACCCAGCAGTGAGGAATTCAGATCAAGTAAAGAGTAAGGCTTAAAATTTCCTGGACAATGAAATTACTGAAATGACTAAGAACGTGTCCCCCAAATGAGAACTACCTTATTTAAAAGTGTTAGGTGTGCCAACCAGGTGAGACCAAGTATCAAAGGAAAACTGCTAATCTATTTGTTTAATTGATATGGTAATTTGGTTGAATCATCAATAAAAGAATGTTAGGCCTAGGTAAGAAAGGACTCAATACTGGCTTCTCTCCTTTCTGATCTCTCTCCCTATGAAGGGCAAATATTTCTTGACCTACTAAACTCAGAATCTCCAGAGACTGAATCTCCCCAAGTGTGGCTGACAAGATTTACTTTCTAAGTGCCACTGCTCAGGTATGCCAGTGGGTCCTTTCCCCACTCCTAGAGATAAGTCATGATTGGTCAATATCAGTCTTTGTAATACCATTCCTTTTTGCCAGCTGTAGTTTTAGGGCTAAGCATGGTTAATTTCTTGCCAATGAAATTTGTGCACAAGGCTATTGAGGTAAGATTTTCCATTCTAATAAAAAGAGGCAAGGGAAAAATTCTTTTTTTTATCTTCAAAGGCCCTTGTGTTTGTGTGTGAGGGAGATGAAGGGGTGGGGGGTTGGGGGGGGGATTGTGTTTCTTGAAACTCTAGCAGCCATCACTTACCCATGAAAAAAAAGTCAAAATTAGCTCATAGAAAGCAACCTAGACCCTGCTATCATTGGACAACTGAACAAACCCTGTATCTATTTACTTTCAAACATCTTGTTGTATGAGAAAAGTAAACATATTTTTAAGGCAATTTTGGCCAAATATCCTGTTACTTGCCGCCAAAAGCAGCCTAACCAGTATAACAGATGATTCTGATGCAGAGCCAACTCTGCGAAGCTGTGATAAGGAGTAATGATGAGCAAGGAACCCTCGGCTTACCCAGTCTCCCTAGCTTTTTGACATGGTGCAAAAAAATGAATGATCACAACATATTAGATGAATGAACACAGTACTGCCTTTGTATTGATAATTCTCAAAAATTTCCAGAAAATAACATTTTAGTGCCAAGGGTTTTAGTGTCATTCTTTTAGTCAACAGAGATTATATAGATTGCAAGGTTATACAGTTTCTCTCCCCAACCCTTACAACTTGGAAGTGAAGTTGTAATGTTTGAACACTGAATGAAAAAATAGTTGAACTTATCAGCATTTGATTGTTTTCTAAATTTCTACTCAAATAACAAGCAAAACAACAACAGAACACCATTATTATTGCTGCCTATAACATTTTTTTTGCTTTCTCTACTTGGCAAAATTCTACTAGTTACTCAAGATCTAATTTAAAAGTCACATCAATTATTATTTCCTAAGTCCATGTAAACTAATTCTGTCCTTTTTATTTTCTGAGAACTCATTCATTTAACAAAAATCTATTAAGCTCTTGCCAAGTTCTAGAATCTAGCCCTTGCGCTGGAATTCAAAAGTGAACAGGCTGTAATCTAGTCATCGAATAATAGCTCGTTCCTAAAGCAACCAAAATGAAGTGTGGTAACTTTCCATTTTAGACACATGCACTAGCAACCTCACCCCTTTACAATCTGTGAAGTTCATCAGACTTTTCCTGGGTATCTATGGTGTGTAAGGCACCAAAAGTTACAAAGGTGACTGAGATGCTGACTCTCTTCTGTAAGAGAGTGATAGAGACTAATATGTCTTCACCAACTAGTTTCCCCCTGCTGCCTGGGCATTTAGATAGTTGACATTTCCCAGCCTCCCTGCAGGTCAGTGTGGCATGTGACTGAGGTCTGGCCAATGGGATGTGGGAATAAATAATGCCTGCTACTTCCATTCCTCACGTGTAAGAAACATATCATGCAATCCTCCACATACCTACTCTCTCTTTTCCTGACCACTGCCTGGAAACTAAAGTCTTCGGGCAGTGGTCGGCAAACTCATTAGTCAACAGAGCCAAATATCAACAGTACAATGATTGAAATTTCTTTTGAGAGCCAAATTTTTTAAACTTAAACTTCTTCTAATGCCACTTCTTCAAAATAGACTTGCCCAGGCCGTGGTATTTTGTGGAAGAGCCACACTCAAGGGGCCAAAGAGCCGCATGTGGCTTGTGAGCTGCGGTTTGCCGACCACTGTCTTAGGGGATGGCAGAGCCCTAATATACAAAGAGTTTGGGTTCCTGCATCCTGAATCGAAGGCCACCAGTTAAATACCATTACTTGAGTGAAAAACAGGCTTTACCTGCGGGAGAGATAAGCTTCCATTGCATTGTTATTGATATTCTGGATTTCACCTATTACAGCTGTAGACATTACCTTTAGGTAATATAATCATGATGTGAGAAGTGTAGGCATAGAGTTAAGCAGGGGAGAGGAAGTATTGCCTTGCTTGGCTGGGGTGAAGTGATACTTGAATAAAGCCTTGAACGATGACTTAGTCTTGTAAATAAAATCAAGACCATTACAGGCAGAGGAACTACATGATTAAAGGGTGAGAGGTGGGAAGGAAAGTGCATATAGGGAACTCTATGTATGGCTATATTAACTAGACTCTAGTTACTAGAGCATCATTTTCAAAATGTGGAGTGGTCAGAGGAATATGGAGATGAAAATCCTGAGTGTAAATCCTGTGATACTGCCTCCTACTTGGGCCATTTGGGGCAAGTGAACCAGTTTGGATATGTTTCTTCACCTGTGAAATGGTGATAATGCCTATGTCACAAAACCTTAAAGCAGTACGAGGCACGTGTTAGAGTCCCCATGCAATGCTCCCAATGCTTTATTTTCCCTTTATAAGATGTTCCCTGAGAATGCATATACTGTACTGAAGAGCACAGATAAAGGACACTGGTAGATTCAGACCTTGCAGTCCTTCATATAAACCACAGAAAAAATAAATTAAAAAAATGTATTTTTAAAAAGGCAAAGAGCTTTTAGTATATGGACAAGATATACTTAATTACTTCATAAGGCTGTTAGAAAACTCTAGAACTTATCACAAGTGTGCTTTCTGTAACAGGTACTACACATGACTACATAAGTGCATACATTGGTAGCCCCATTTTCCCCTAGACCAGTGGTCGGCAAACTCGTTAGTCAACAGAGCCAAATACCAACAGTACAACGACTGACATTTCTTTTGAGAGCCAAATTTTTTAAACTTAAACTTCTTCTAATGCCACTTCTTCAAAATAGACTCTCCCAGGCCGTGGTATTTTGTGGAAGAGCCACACTCAAGGGGCCAAAGAGCCGCATGTGGCTCGCGAGCCGCAGTTTGCCGACCACGGCCCTAGACTATGCTCCTAGTCTTTATCTAAAACAGATGTAAACCCTTTCCCACAGAGGAAAAGTCTGTTTTATCACTGGGGTTGGTGTGCTGACCAAAGAGTCAGTGGCCTATTTATTACTAGAGGCCCAGTGCACGAAATTCATGCATTTGGGGGCAGGGGTGGGCATCCCTCAGCCCGGCCTGTGTCCTCTTGCGTCTGGGAGCCCTCAGGCAGCTTAGGCCTGTCAGTCAGACACCCTTAGCGCTGCTGCAGAGAGGGGAGAGGCTCCCGCCGTGGCCTTCTGGCTGAGTAGCGCTCCCACTGGGGGAGTGCACTGACCATGAGGGGGCAGCTCCTGCATTGAGCATCTGCCCACTGGTGGTCAGTGCGTGTCATAGCAACCAGTTGTTCTGCCGTTTGGTCAATTTGCATATTAGCCTTTTATTATATAGGAGATTACCAGTAAATAATTGGTCATGAACCAGATATTCAACGATCTCTTTAAATGCTTTAAACAAAGAAATGTTTTACATTATACTTGTAGAGCAGTGGTTCTCAACCTTTCTAATGCTGCAACCCTTTAATACAGTTCCTCATATTGCGGTGACCCCCAACCATAAAATTATTTTCGTTGCTACTTCATAACTGTAATTCATAACTGCTATGTTATGAATCGTAATGTAAATTTCTGTGTTTTCTGATGGTCTTAGGCGACCCTGCTGTAGAGCCTAAGACCACGGGAAAACACTGATATTTACATTATGATTCATTAACAGTAGCAAAATTACAGTTATGAAGTAGCAACGAAAATAATTTTATGGTTGGGGGTCACCACAACATGAGGAACTGTATTAAAGGGTCGCGGCATTAGAAAGGTTGAGAACCACTGTTGTAGAGCAAGAGCCTTCAGAGATAATCCAGTCTATAGGTAACAAACCCAAATGCCTTCAGGACCAAACTCAAACCTGGGGTCTGAGGCCATTGGAGAAGGCACAGCCCCACTGAAGACATTCAAATCACTGCCAATCTCTGGATCTAACCTCAGGGTTTCATTTCTCATCTAAGGAACCTGAAGAGATTAGGTGTAGGTGACTCTTAGAGGCTCTATAGCAAACGCATTAATCAGAGGCAGGGAGAGCAGAAAACCGAAACCACGCCAGGTATTTTAAGCAGAAAGAAATTTTATACAGGGAATTAAGTGAACTGTCCAAAGGGCTAGAAGTACAGGATCTAGGCTGGGCCTCCAGAAATGACTTCTAGAATATGAGTAACTGAACAACCGAACAGTGTACTATTTTTGCACAATTAGGAAAGCCAACAGGGACTGTGGAGTTCAAGAAAACCACCTGTAACTGTGACCAAGAAGCTGGGATCTGGAAGCCGCCTGGAGAGGGAGCACAGAGTATGTTGCTCACCACCTTCCTCAACTGCCTCCTGATAGTACAGAGCCGGTGAGTCAACACAACAGTGCTGAGTCTGGCCATCGCAGGCTGCAAGTCCTTGCCAACACCCGCAATTCTGGAGACTGGACACTGGCATCTCCAGGACCTTCCTCGCCAACAGAAGACAGCCCCAAATAGCAGGGAGATGGCCTCTGCCTCACCCCTGCCTTCGAAATCTCAGGCAAGTCATCTATCTATTTGCCTGACCTTAATTTTACCTCCAGAACTCTAGCTGGAAGGCAGTGCGGGGAATGTTTTCAGCTCTCCAGTTTCTCCGGTACAAGAAGGCACACCGGAAGCGGGAGGAATGGATGTGAGCGCCAAACTTCCATAACCAGCACAGTAACTTCTAGTGTAGGCTCCCGGGCTCTGACCTGCATTACGGACCTTTCCCACTTACTCTCTAAGGCCTGCTATGCAAACCCTAAAGAATAAAACAACAACAAAGGGCATGAACCTTAGCCAGTAGGGGTATAATTCTAAAGATCTTAAGAGGCTGGAAAATACACTGTGGGAATAAGTCACTTTGCTCACATGTTAGTATAGCATGAATCACATTACCTAACGACTTGTTAAGTACACTCTGACCCTTTGGACTTCGAACTACTGAAAGGCAGAAGCTGTCTTTGATTTCTATTTGTATCTCCCTATCCCCGGGCCTGCCTGGCTCAGAGAAGACACACAGGTGTCTGCTGAATTGAGATGTTTCACTCTGGACTTGGAGAGAAACAGCCAGATTTCATGAGTACTAATAGCTGCAATGTCAGGTGAAGTCCCCTTACAGAGGAGGGGGAAAAGGGGTGTTGTCTTTCAGTGAAGACAGGGGTTGACCCGGCTAAGAAAGGTCCCGCGCTGTCCATTTCTTGATGGGAGGCTTAAGGAAATGGTACTTTTCTGCTAGTAACCTTTCAGGGCCACAAATCTCACCAGTGGAGGGTGAGAAAACAAGAGGACGCCTGGTCAGTGAAAGGAGCCACAGGCAGACTCAGCCGACGCTCTGAGCAGGTGGTCTGTTCTCAGTCGGTAGGATGTGCTGGTTCTTAGCACCTCGGGGTGCTAACGTCGCCCAGGGTAGCAACAAACAAGAGAAACCCTGCGCCACAACAACACAGCAGGGAACACAGCCGCCTCTCCGCGCACAAGCAGAAACGCTGGGTGCCGCTGCAGGTCTCTGGCCCCGCAAGGCGTCTAGGTTCCCGCCTCGGACGCCGGTTCTTCGTACCCTTCGTGTTCCCCGGGGACACTCACCTCGCGTCTCCAGCGCTGCACCGGGCTCTGCCCCGCGACTAGGAAAGGAGCTAAGAAGGTCTTCGAGGGAGCCCCGTCCAGCCGTCCAGCCGTCCAGCCGCGGCGCTCCGGGCCTCCGGGTCGCGCATCGCCGCAGGCGGAGCCCGTGGCTGCGGTTATTGCCGCGGTCGGGGCTGCGGCCCCGCCTTTTCCGCACGCGCGGGGCGGCCCCGCCGAGGGACCCTAGCGCCGGACCAGCGCGCCTCTCCCTCCCGGAAGCTCCCAGGGAAGGTCGCGGGGGAGCGCAGCCCCGGGCGAGGCGTGATGCCCGGCGAGGCCAGGCCCTGGGCCGGGGCGCGCAGCGCGGGCCCTGCAGGAGCCCGGAGTGCAGGCCATGCAGCCGTGGCTGGTTCATCGGTCCCTAAACCTTTATATTCTGGACTTGAACGCCACCTTTTAGTTGTACTTTATGAGTCTTCTCCTGTGCGATGGGAAGACCAAGGTTCATTCTTCTGGTGACCAACTAAGTGGGACAAAATCTTGTTCCCCCCTTGTGTAGCTTCTTTAGCACGTGCCCTTCTTGTTCTTGTTTTAACCTTTCCATCAGCAATTTGATTATTTTACCTTTAAAACTACCTTCCATTGTCTGCCTTCGTATTTTGACCCACCAAGTGTGTGCATATGCCCGCACATCCCTTTTGGGAGTAATTTACATTTTCTTCTGAGATTAAAAAATGTCTTACCTGTTTTTTACTCCTTTAAGCAGGTGCCGATTTTAATCACCTCTTTCCAGGCAAGAGGGACAATGCTGAGTAAATGCCTCCAGCAGACAGAAACCACTAATTCCTATCTCTCAGGTCCTCCTTGGTGGAAAGAATGGATGAACCTATGTTCCGCCCAATAAGCTTTTTCAGAGCATCTAACATGATTATTTCCTAAACTGGCCCCTTCCTATTCTACAGCTTGGCAAAATTTCTAGTTACATTTAGCTTCCTCTTACCACAGGAATGAAACACATTTTCCCTTTTCTTCCAGTCACATGATCTTCATTGATACATCACCCTATTTCATTAGCATGACTTTGGAGAACTGAACTATTGAGCTGCTAGATTTTACTTTGGTTTTATTGTTTATAATGTTTCATAGCTTACAGTTAGCTCTGAGAGAAATAACTAGGAGGGAGCATTTGTTAAAGATAGAATGCATTTTGTAGAATCGAGTTTATTTAGAATTCATTTGTTCATAGCTCTACATATACATGTGTGTGTGCTCACAGCGTAAAGTACTTGAGAACAAACTTAAAAACTTTAGTGTTCTATATTTCACTTGATAAAAAGTTACAGCATTTTGGTTATGATACACCCAAAAGAAATGCAAGTCATTTGGCCCAACTTTCTAATTTCACAAACCAGAAAACTAAAATCCAAGATAAACTGGGCATCGTGGTCTAGGTCACAAACGAAGCTCTCTGTGAGCTAGTAGAGAAACACCTGGCCCAGAACCTCACAGTGAATCTAATAACCAATGGACTCTTTGGGAATGTTAATCAAAATATCCTTTGCTGTCATTTTAACTCGCTTTTATCAACTGCAAAATATTCTTCCTCCTAAAATGTTGTGTTCATTGTCCATTTCAATATTTTCCTTGTTATTAAGGTTCTAAGAGAAAAGGCTATCACTGTTTATTATCTACTCTATATGTGCATCATACCATTGGCTCTTTTGAAGTGGCAACAAATAAAAATAAAATAAAACCCTGTAGCTAAATGAACAAGAAAAAGCTCTTTCTAATAATCTCTTATAGAATTACCATCTGTGAATTAACTTAAATGTTTTCTTGAAAAATTTATTTTCTTCTTTATGTATTCATGATACATGATTCATTTATATTCAATTATCCAGAGACTATTTCTAAATTTCATGTATGTTCTCTTGTCTAGTATCCTGGAATTTGGTGAAAAAAAAAATCTGTACTTAATCTAAGAAATATTCCCCACACTGACAATACTGCCAAGCTAGTTAACTACATTTTTTTTTAGGCCTATGTCAAATATCATTGTTTATTTTAATAAATATTTTTTAGTTAGACTAAGAAGTTAAGCATTAAGAAAATAGTACTTAATTATAAGTGATAGCATCTATTAAGGATAAATGCCTGATGATTCTATTTCTTTTATGTAACAGATTAGCAAAATAGTTCTGATTAAATCCTTTAAATGTAAGTTATTGAGCCAAACTCCTTCCTACCTCTGGTATTCATATATAAAGGCGTAAGATTTTAAAATTAGTACCCATAAACAGACCAGTGCAGAACTATACAAAAATATTTGAATGTTGGAAAATAGAGTAGAGGTAAAATAGAAATGAATACTTTTTCTTAAAAAAAAAAGACCTTCCTTTTTTCTTCATATTCACATTTTACTTTATATGCTTAGAAATTGGGGTTTATTGTTAAAACTATTCATTTGCAGTAAGTTCCTTATCTTTGATGTCATCTACAATGAATGTAGAAGAGATTAGAGAGCGATTAACATATTTAAAGAACCAGCCGCACAAACAATGACATCATTACAAAGGCCTTGTTTTCATTCCTGTGCCATTAGCAAGAAAGATGTGATGGGTGAGTACTCTTCAGAACCAGGTTCACAGTGGACAGGAAGGGCCTCCTCCCAGTGAGGAGAGCCTGAAGTCACAGGCTCCAGCCTCCATCGATGATGACGGGGTTACCTGTTACGTAGGCAGACTGCAGGGATGAACACAAGGAGACAGAACAATTAGCCAGGTTCCACACAGGTGGTGTTTTTCCCAATTCATCTATGACTGACGTAGCTAAACAATTTATTCTCAGAGTAAAGGGAGCACTCAACAAAGAGAATTCACGAAAGTCTGAATTAAATTTTGGGATGATTTAACATCGCTGTGTTCTTGTGGTCTGGCCCCTGGCTGGTGTTTCAGCATATGTCACATTCTAAGCAGGTCTATGAGGTGTTTGGTCTCACAATCAGAAAATTGAGAAGTTAGGTGGCAGCCCTGGCCGGTGTTTCTCAGTGGTTGGAGTGTTGGCCCAAGCACTAAAGGATTCCGGGTTCGAATCCCAGTCAAGAGTTATGGATTCGATCCCCGGCTCCAGTCAGAGGCATGTGCGGGAGGCAATCAACCACTGTATCTCTCTCACATTGATGTCTGTCTGTTTGTCTCTTTCTCTCCCCCATCTCCCTCTCTCCTTTCCACTCTCTCTAAAAATCAATGGGGAAAATATACTTGGGTGAGGATTAACAAAAACAAAAATAAAAGTTAGGTGACATATAGTCATTCCTGAAATTAGAATAAAGTCTAGGCTAGAACATTACATTTGCATTTCGAAACTCAGAACTATTCTAAATGAGCTGAATTTTGTGCCATTGATAAACTTTTGAATATAATCAGGTATGTCGGTCATAAAGTGGTCATGTCAATTACCAAACAAAAAATTTAAAAAAAAGATATTGTATATACTAGTATAGTTGATCAATATATAAAGGCAATTCCAGGAACTGAAGCAGACTAAATATATTTGAAAAATTTGAATGAAGATACTTAATTATTATAACCTATTAAACTATGAAAAAATTGGATGCTAGTTTTAGATACAAATCTGTACTAAAGGAGTTAAAACAAATAACAATTTTTCCCCACAGTATTTTTCACTTTCCAAATTATGAAAGGTTGCCGGAGGCCAATCATTCTACCACTGATGGAAGGATGTGGACAGGAAACTGGGAAGGCTGGTCAACAACCTTAATTGTTTTGATCACTCACTGTTTAGTTGAAACATTGTTAGCTGAAGCAGCCTCCACCTCTGTTTCTCCTATGTAAATTTCTGTTATTGGAATTTCCTGCCTAAAGGTTATGGGCGGATCCCATAGTCTCAATAAAAGGGATAGCAAGGCCAGAGCAAGGGGTAGTCCTCCCACTAGAGGTGGGCTCCCGCCTGGTCCCCCAATATTCCAAATTAATACTTTTCCGAGTCTCTTTTCATTTGTGTGCGGCCTTCTCCAGAACCCGAACCCTGAACCACGCGGGACGTGAAAGGGGTTCCCACAAAAGGTAAAATGATTTCTTGTGGTAGAGGTTTAAAAAAATCTCTTTTAACTTAAACATAGATAATAAAGGTTAAAATCTGTGTTCTTTTAAATTTACCTAAAGCCTAAGACAACGGACGAGGGAAGAAGAAAAGACACGAGTACAGAAATTTTTAAAGTTTATTCTATGAAAACTGATCATATAATGTAGATAAACTAGGAGGGATACTATCACTTTACTGAAAAATGACGCCCTCCTTCCCCAAGTATTTTTATAAGGCAAGCTCTCTGTTACACATCCGTATTCCTCTGGGCCCCTTTAAAAGGCTAAAGGTCCTTTTGTTGCATGTTTCAAGACAGAACATTTCCAAATATGTGGTAACCTAAACTCTGGATAAACAAGGGCAACTTAACTAATCAGCTGTACCCCCAAAGCAAATGGGCTCTTCCGAAGACATGCATTCAGGGAAATCACAAAGGCCAACATACTTGCTTCATTAGTATTTTGTCTAGCAAGTTCCCCAGCTATTAACTGTTTAACTGTTGATAATAGTTCTAAGAAGTAGTAACTGCTCTGTCACCTGTATTGGTCAGATTCAAATCCTGTATTGGTCATATTCACCAACCACCTGGTGTGCACCACCACGTTCCTGTAAAGAGGAACTAACTGATGAGTAACACACCTCCTCACTCCTGCCTATGCACTTCCTTATCCCTCTCTCTTTCTTTTTTTTAAATATATTTTATTGATTTTTTACAGAGAGGAAGGGAGAGGGATAGAGAGTTAGAAACATCAATGAGAGAGAAACATCGATCAGCTGCCTCCTGCATACCCCCGACTGGGGATGTGCCTGCAACCAAGGTACATGCCCTTGACCGGAATCGAACCCAAAACCCTTTAGTCCACAGGCCGATGCTCTATCCACTGAGGCAAACTGGTCAGGGCTATCCCGGTCTCTTTTCGTACATTGTAGTGCCCTGGTCATGTAACATTCAAAGCCGTAAGACAGAGAGGGATGTTCCTGTGCTCTACACCTTATAAATATAGTTTCTGCTTTTGCAGTAGGATGCCATTTAAAAACAGACAATAGCTGTTAAAGAAGAAACTGGTTCCTGTGTAGGTGCAAAGTGGAAAGAGACAGAATTAGGAACGTCCATACATGATGACAAGTACGAATTCATAGGAAAAAAGAGCCAGGGGGAGTCTGCTAAATAAAGGCACCGGGAAAACTAAAAACACCAATTTTGTGCTTGCCACATGCAATTAAATCTGATGAACCTCCTCCCTGCTTCACCTGAAGCGCTCAGAATATTGGAGACTCATTTGTTTGACTCACACTTAACCAGGGTTTCCCCAACTGAAATTTCACTCCTCTATTTCATTTACTACAAGATTTAGTAACATGTAATGCTGAATGAGGAAAAGTTGGCAGCTCAGATCAAAGTGGCCTTTCTTTGAGCAAATTACATCAGAATGGATCCCTATCTAGTAACTGCAGCATCTTAGCATGTGTATGCCCATTACTCTCAAAGACAGCATATATATATATTTTTTAGCAAATATTGGCCAAATATGATTAAGATAATGAACCCCTTGCGAAGAGCAGTGCTTACTTCATCAGAAGCCAAATACACACACAGCAGGGCTATTTCTTCTGCAGTTGCAAACCTTCCAGTCTTCTGTCTCTTCAGAAAATCGCTCAGGGCCTGTGACCAGAAACCATGCCAGACATCAGTGACCGGAGCTGAAGTGTGAACTCACCTGCAATTCCTCCTGGCAATCAAAGGCAAGATGAATCTACAGACGTACCACTGGCTTGTAGCCTTAATCATGTATGATGCATAATATGTGAGAATATCATTAATTGTGGGCTAAGCAGACCAACCAGGGCTAAGGTGACTTTCTAGCTACTCAAACTATTTTGTTATTCTACAGACACTGTGACAGATCAGAAAGTTCATATGAAAGAAGGGAGCTTTTTTAAAGTTGTAGTAAAATACACTTAGTGGGATATTTGCCATCTTCACCATTACAGTTCAGTAGTGTTAAGGACATTCACACTGTTGTGCAACCCATCTCCAGAGCTCTTTTCATCTTGCAGAACTGAAACTCTGTACCCAGTAAACAGCAACTCCCCATTCCCACACCCTCAGCACCTTCCCCCCCCCCGCCCCCCCCCCCCGCCCCCCGGCAACCACCACTCTACTTTCTGCTTCTACGAATTAGTCTACTCTAGGTAAGGAAGAGGGCATTTTCTAACCGGAAGATTTAAACACATTTAGGAGAGTAGGTATACCTCTTCAGGATTTGGTCGGGCTTGTATTCTTTCTTGCAGAGATGGGGTATCGACAGTTCCTAAGTCAAACAGGGACATTCAGCGTGGTTAGTTACTTTTGAAGCATCCATCTTATATAAATACTGCTGTTTGAAATTTTAGCCCTGCTATTTGACTTCTGTAAATTCTTGCTTGCTAAGACTACTCCCACTTCAGAGAGGCCATTAAACCTTCCCCAGACAAGGTTATCAGTGCTGGTGCCAGGCCAGGCCTCTGGTTGAGGTCTCAAGGCCCCAGCACATACGGGTTCTTTAAGAACTTGCAAAAGGGGCCGGAAACACCCCATATTTGGGAGACAAAGAAGGTAAAAACATATAAATAGGGAAAATTCCTGCATGTTGGGGCCCAGAATTTGAGAGACATTATTCTCTGGACCCGCGCGTAATAAATGTAACTCCATCTCTCTAAGTATTGCTTTGTTCTTCTTCGGTTTTCTGTAACACTTTAACTGAAAAAAGAAACAGACATTTAAACTCCCTTTCCATATGATAGGACAATCAGCGAAAGCCTTCTCCACGACTTAGAATGACAATTTCACGTCTACCTGCCAGCCCTGTTATGTAGTAGGCTTATAACTTCTGTAGTAACATTTCTATGACTTTTTAAAACACAGACTATATTCTTGGTGACACTAGGCAGGGACTCTGGGTGAATCACACAGCATTCCCAAGATACAGATTTTAGTCACATGATGTTAACATGATCCTTTATGTATTTTAAGCACTTTTACATGTATTATCTCAGTTAATCCTCACAACCATCCTGAGATGTGGATACAATCGTGGAAGTGCTTTCCCAGCATGAGAATCCAGACCGCCTGAAGGCCCTCAAACCATCCCTGGTGTCAGGTTCACGCTGGGGACCCCGGGGCCAAGTCTGTGCCTGTCATCTTCCCCCGTAACTTAGGTGGTTCTCTTGCCTATTTTCATTGGTTTCAAATTCCTGTTTTTAAGCACTCTCATAAAAAATGTAATTTGAAATTATTTCGCTTAAAAAAAATAAATGACACTAAAATATTTTAAATCCCACTTAGAGCACGTTTCCAGACTTTTTGTTCACGTACATGGTCTGGCAGTTCTCCTGAGAGGGCTGTTTTTACTTCTTCTGAATGAGAGTACTCCAGGAGACCACATGACCTTCCTAGGTCATAAATGACTTTACAGTCATATCTGCAGCTTCATCTTTAGACCTTGCTCCTGGGAATGCCATAGATTTGATGTTTGCTTGGAAACCATTTCTTAATGTTGTCATTATTTGCCATTTCTCTGGAGAGGCTGGGAATCTTCAGAATCAGCAAATCCTGGCTCTTTTTTGTTGAACAGCCATTCCTTTAGCTTCTCTCTCTCCTCACATTTTACTGTAGGGGGCAGCACTTTTTAACATTCCGGGTGGAAATTGCCTTTGCTAGATCACCCAGTTCATTAGGGATGTTTTCTACCTCACGTTACTGCAGGGAATAGTGTTGATAAACTTTCTGAAGCCACATACCTTGTATCGGTTTCCAATAGTGTTTCCCTCACCTCCCTCATCAACAGTCTCCTCGCAGTACAACATTCTACCAACAGTGTGCTCAAGGCCCCTAACACGTTCACTGTACACTCTCTTCAAAATCCTTACAGCTTTAGCCACTTCCCTCCACCGAGGCAAATGAGCGTCAGCCCCTACATGTGGCTGGTATGATGGCTATTACACGAAAACTGTGGAGCGAGCCTATGCCTTCCACTTAATTCATTGCCCCTGGATTCTGCTGTGTCCATGGCACAGACCACCACCCACGCCACAGTCCACACAAGTCCGCAGTTGGAAGTGCTGTGACTATCCAACCACCAGAGTCATCCCAGGCACAACCATTCCTAGTCAGGTTTTCTCCTGTGACCGGCGCGGCGAGTCATGGCTGGTTCCTTGTTCCAGAGAGTTTGATAACATATTTTCCAGTCTCCTGAAAAGTCCAACTGCTAAAACAACCATATTTTCCAAATCACTTTGCCATTTATTCCATTGGGTAAATAGCACCAAGAATAGCTGTACCTAAGTTTCACCAGTATGTGTTAAAATTGTCTCACTTATATCCTCCTTTTCTTAGTGTTACCTATGTTTACCTTTTTTAAAAATCCTTATCAGAGGATATTTTTTTCCCATTGATTCCTAGAGAGAGTGGAAGGGATAGAGAGAGAGAGAAACTTTGATGCGAGAGAGACACTTTGATTAGTTGCCTCCCGAATGCAGCCCGACGGGCTGGGGATCAAACGTGCAACTTAGGTATGTGCCCTTGACCAGGAATTGCACCCGTGACCCTTCAGTCCATGAGTTGACGCTCTAACCACTGAGCAACTGGCCAGAGCTATGTTTACTTTTCTAGTCTAAGAAAAATCAAGTAGAACACCCCAATCATGGAAATTCTGTAGTTTGCAGGGTATTTAGTAGTTTTCCCTCTTTAACTAAGAAGTCGGTGGTTTTCAACCTGGGGGGAGACCCTGATGGATTACATCAGAATCTCCTGTGGGGCTTTCCAATCACAGACATACCTTGTTTTATTGCGTTTCCCCTTATTGTGTTTCACACCCATTGAGCCTTTTATAAATTGAACACAAGACCCTTTGCCAGCAAAAAGATTATGACTTGCTTTATTGCGATACTAGCTTTATTGAGGTACTCGCTTTATTGCGGTGGTCTGGAACTGAATCCATAATACCTCCAAGGTATGTCTGTACCATACACAGTTTCCCCCATCACTCCCCAAATTCCAGCAGGCCCTTCAGGTTTTTAAAAGGTCCCACAGGTAACTGTGAAATTATACTTCTCCCCAACTCCTCAATAACCATTGTGAACTACTGAGAGAAACTCTGATCCTGGACAGGCATTATTTAATTGCTTTCCAGAGAGGAAGTTAATACCTGTTCTCAGGCACCTTGCATTCATTTGGGGTAGGTGGAGCCAGGTAAAAGGGCATAGCTACTTACCCGACACACCCACGGTTATTAAGAGAAGGGGAAGTTTTTTATCAAGAAATAAGTTACTGAATACTTTTGTTTGGACAAATTGAATGTTCTTTCTACTAATAATGAGTTTCGCCTTCTCCTTTCCTTCATAGGAGAGTCAGCACACTTTCTGGTAAAAAGCCAGAAAGGGAATATTTTGAGCTTTGAGAAACCTTTGGTGTGCTTTAACTATCCAACTCTGCCTATAGCGTGGGAGCAGTCCTAGCCCACACATAAGCAGGGTGTGGGGGTGCTCCCATTAATCCGTATTTACACAACAGGTGGTGGCCAGATTTGGTCTATGGGCCATCATTTGGCTGACCCCTGTTATAGCCTAAAGGAAGCTGTTCATCTATGGGCCATCCAGGAGGTTCCCATCACCCAGCAGCTCCCTGTCTTCTGGGAGGCTCTTCTCCCCTCCTTCCCGCTGTCCTGTCAGTAAGGTCTACTTTTCCTCTTTGCCCTGACAAGGTCATCCCTGGTCTGCTTCCAAGACACCATGCCCTGGCCAGTGCTGTCTCTCACTGCGTGGTTTGGAGCTGCCCCAGGCACATAAATAACATTAAACCCTTTGCCTCTGTGGCTTATTCCTAATGACTTCGCCTCTCATTCCCAATTATCTTAACAAGCCTGGCCCTTCCCTTCTGAACTTTTCCCGATGACAGGAGACAGTAAAACACGGAGTAAACAAGCTTGTGTAGATATCTTTCACAGTGGCAGCCAGGAGGTCAGATAGGACAGGTTCACAGCCCTTTAGTGTGGAACTCACCTGGACACACACAGTTGCACCTGATACCCTGCTGGATGAAGTCTGCAGCCACGGCCTTCGTGAGGCCAATCACAGCGGCCTTGGTGGTGCTGTACACACATCTGTTCACAACTCCTGGGGGAAGGGAGGGCTCAGCAATTGAAGGAATAAAAAACACAGGCTCCTTTAGAAACGGAGCACAAATAAGTGTCCCCAGCAGCCATGGTCATGCTTCCCTCACCCCACCCTTTTAAACAATTATCAGGTTTTCTCCCTTAATAGGGCTAGTTTCTGAGCGTGGGAAAATACTATCTTTATTGGCACAATTCAGCTGAGACTTAGGTGTTGACAAGCTGCACTTAAGTGACTGGAGTGGTCTTCGTTTCTCATCATCAGTTGGTAGACCCCTTTGGCAGATTCCAAAAGAGTCAGGGTAAAGAAAAGAAAACAAAACCAAACCAAGAGGCCCAGGCATGTCTTTGCATTCCTCTCTTGTGTAGGTTTAAGGTGTGCATCCTTGCAAAGAGAACGATGCTATCTCAGCAGCAGCTATTTCATTTTAAACCTGCAAACCCATCTGTGCCAGACTGTGGCGTTATTCCAGCTTGCTCTGCAATCCTGCTCTTCAATGTGACTCCTCATTCAGGGCCCAGATCAGCTGTCCCCGCGAATCCCTCCTCACATCCACAGGCAGTTAGCTCCCTAGTGATGGCACAGCACTTTGCACAGAGCTCTGTTACAATCCTCTCACACTGTGGAAGACGTGAGTTTGCCTGCCGCCCCTTTAGGACTGTGAATTCTTCTGGGGCAGGAGCACATAGTGGGTGTTCAACACATCATTTAAAAAAACTTCCTCACCTGAGGATATGTTTTAGAGCAGTGGTTCTCAACCTTTCTAATGCCGCGACCCTTTAATACAGTTCCTCATGTTGTGGTTGAGAACCGCTTAGCAGGGTCGCCTAAGACCATCGGAAAACACAGATATTTACATTACGATTCATAACAGTAGCAAAATTACAGTTATGAAGTAGCAACGAAAATAATTTTGTGGTTGGGGGTCACCACAACATGAGGAACTGTATTAAAGGGTCGCGGCATTAGAAAGGTTGAGAACCACTGTTTTAGAGAGAGGAAGGGAGAGACACATTGACGTGGGAGAGAAACATCGATCGGTTGCCTCCCATAAGCACCCTGACTGGGAATCAATCCCGCAACCTTTCTGTGCAAAGGATGACGCTCTGACCAACTGAGCCACCCGGTCAAGACAACACATCTTTTTTGATTAATTAAATGAGGAAATGTTTCCTTCTCCCTCTTGATTTCCTTCTTCCCTCTCCTGAATTCCCATTAGAAGAGATAAATAAAAGGAGGGCACAACAAAAAAAGTTTTATTTAATTTTATGACTGGTTCACATCTAAGGCAAAGGGACTGGAAGTTAAGGAACTTAAGACCAGTTTTAAAGGCAGTTTTGAAGTGACGTGTGGCTTTTATGGGTTCTGCTGTGCTCCTCCCCTTAGCTTAGGGAGGTGAGGGGCTTTGTGCATCGTGACCCCAGGAGACAGACCTACCTTTGATGCTGGAAGCCACAGAGGACATGTTGATAATGTTGCCAGACTTCTGAGCAAGCATCTGCCAAAACAAAACAAATTTTAAAAAAATGCTACTCCGCAGGCTAAAAATACTGCCTCTTTAGAAGATGTGCATTTACTTAGGATTTGCAGATCCATCTTATTAGCTATTAACACTCAGTGCAGTTAAGCACTCTTCAGAGTCTGACCCAATCACTGCTGGGAGTTGACGCCCTGTGCTACAGCCGCTGGCTGGCGGGGACAGTTCCCAGGGGGATTCCCCACCGCCTTGCGGTGAAACAAGAGCATCAGCCAGACCAAGAATGAACTGAGCTGAATGGAAGGAAAAGAACGGTAATCCTTACTGTGTGTCCTGATGTTGGAAAGCTCTCGCCTTCATTCACCACAGTATCTGTTGAATACCTACTGTGGTTGGGCATGGTGCTAGGTCTAGGAGATGCAAAGGTCAATGACAGTCCCTGCCTGCAGACAGCTGCCAGTCTGCTTGGAACGGCTGATTTAATCAGCACCCAGGACAGCAGCAACCTTCACAGAGAAGAGGGAGGGGGTGGGAAGGGACCAATCCAGGTGTGGGACACCCAGAAGAAGCTCTTGAGGAAGAATTATGTGGGTTGATTTTTGAAAACCACTGTTAGTCAGAAAGATCAAAGAGAAGGGTGTTTAAAGGAGAGAGAACCCTGTGCAGAAAGGCTCCATCGAGGTACTGGGAGGCAGGGATGGGTCTGGCTGCAATGCAGGGTGTGGGAGCAGTGAGGCCAGAGGCCATGCGGGGTTGAATGTAGGAATTTGGACTTTACCCTGAAGGCACAGCAGTGGTGAGAAGGAAGGGTTTAGTGCAGAGGAGAGGCATGTTCAGACGTGGGGGTTACGGAGATGACTCTGGTGTCCTGGAGAGGAGACCCCTGGAAGTGGAGGTAGTGCTTCAGGAAAGGGGGATAAAGCAGAGATGCAGAGCTGTCAGTGGGTAAGAGGTAGCTGAGGCAGCAAGGGCAGGACTTGGTAAATGGTTATGTGCAGTGAGGGCTGCCTCCCCACCTAGAGCTGTGAAGATCCCCTCCCTCTGAATTCCTCCACTAACGAGTGAACTCAGTGAGAGGAGGGTCTCGGGCTGTCCTGTCCTTCTAGACAGAGTACACCATAGGCCGTCAATACATTTTGATGAATCAAAAATAAAGTGCAGATTACTGGGCTCTGCCCCAGACCTAAGAGAATATCTAATGAAATAAGCTGCTATGAGTTACAACGTTTTCAAATGAACTTTATGTATTATAACATATATGTGTATGTTTTTAAGATAATACATGTATGTGTAAAGGCATGGTGCCCATGAATGTTTTGGGGGAAGAAGCAAGAGGTGGGGAGAATTTCTGCCTCCTGGGCATTAACTTCTCACTGAAAGCAGAGGCCAGGAAAATGGCTACAAAGAACCAGGGGAGATGGTGGACAAGAGTGGGGTGAAGAGTTAAAAACTGTCCGGGGACATGGAAGAACCAACTAGAGAACAGAAGAAAAAACCAGTATGTCCTATATCATGAAAATCAATGAAAAGTTTCTATTGGGGTGAGTTTTTCCAGCAGCTTTCAGACAAAGAGGACCGGAGAAGGTAAATGACTGGATGGATCCAGGGGTGAGGCTGCAAGAGTATACGCTTCCCATGGTGTTCTTACTTCCTATTTTGATACTTAGCTACTAATTGTATCTAAAAGGAGATTCTAAAACAACCCTAAGGCATTGTGCTGGACTGACTAACAGGACACAGGAGAGGCTGAAGTGAATGGTAGGGGAAAAATTTACCCCAACTTATATAATAAAGAATACCATAATGAAATGGGGTCCTCAGAAACACCCCCGGACAGTTAGTACAGCATAATCATGCTGAAAACCAAGCCTTAAAATGATTCGTTCCCATCAAATTTAGCAAATAGCATAACCCATTTTTATTTATTCATATGTTCCAGTTTTACTGAGCTATCATTGTCTTATAGAACCCGTTTTAAATGAATATACAATATACATAGCCCAATTTAATACATAAAGATGGGCTATTAAGTGAGTTCATTCTCCAATCTTCTAAAATGCGATAATAACTCAGGCTAAACTTTAGGAGATGGTGGTGCCACCCTCTATCACCTGTACTATCCATTCAACCCAGGTTTCTCTGCTGATTCTAGAGCCCATAGTTCTTGCCTCCTTCTACTCTGCCTTCTTAACACCAGCTTGGTACCTGCTGTCATTGTGTGAATGCTCTTCCTGGCACCCCATGCAACCGTCCTCTCTGGCAAGGACGACTATAAAGAGAAGTGCCTGGTACATAGTAATGCGACATAGGACTGATGTCCCTGAAACTCAGGCAGGGGCTAGAAAGATCTCTAAAGATTCCCTCTAGCTTTATCCTACTCTGACCAGCCCTCCTGTTCCCACTGACCAGAGCTCAGCTCCTAAACTAGGCAGACACTGGCTTCTGGATGTTCAGTGATTCCATGCCTGACCTCTACCTGGATTGACAACCTAGATACACATAGTCACTCAACAAGTGTTTTCTAAGCACCTCTATGTGGTAGGGGCTCTTTTAAGATACAGTGAGTGGTTAAAACCCCCACATTACTAAGACCTACTAGAATTCTTGCCATCATGGGTTTTCTTTTCCATTCCATGGTGGACCTTGGATTCTGCATTGACCTCCTTACAGCATTTTCAACTTGTCCTCTGCCGTTTGACTGGTCCCCCAGTTTTGGAATGATTTCCTGTTGTCTACCCATGAACAAATATTTCCTGTAAGTGTTCCTATGTTTTGACCATCTGACATTTCAGATCTGCCTACACTTCAATCCTGGGCTCCCCGGAAAGTTCCAACCTGGTATACGTGCACCATGGTTAATGAACGCAGAGGGTCCTAGACAATTCAGCCTGGAAGGGATTTGGTAGCCTATCACCCTCATTAAAAAAAAAAAAAGAAAGAAAGAAAGAAAGAAATAGATGCTGAAAGTGAGCAAGTGCCATCTCCCAGCTCACGTGGTGAATTAGGGGCAGAGCTCAGGCAGCACCTGAGGTCTTCTGAGGCCGGGGGCCAGGGTCAGATTTAATAACACTGACTCCTGATTCCCTGTCCCAGTCATTAATATCTCTTGGGATTTTTTTTTTTTTTAACAAATGAGTGTTATTGGTTCATATGGATTATTGTTAAAATGTTTTGTGGATACAAATCACTATGTTTTCAATCATAGACAAACTCATTAACTTACAAGTTAGTGTTTGATATTTTCAGTTAACACTTATGTACATGTTTAAATTTCAGCTTCAGTGCACTCACACCTGCTTCCCTCACTGATGTTTGGAAAGCTTTCCTGACAGGAGGCTGGTTTTACAAATGAGTCCCATACAGCGTGACCGCCTTGCCCACTGTACCCTAAGCTTTCCACTTTATCAGAGCTTCTGCTTCTCTCCCACGTCTGACACTAACAATAAGTCTTCGAAAAATACATCCAAGTTCCAAGAAACAGATTATCCTGAACTCCAAATTAACAAAACATGCAATTTATATATTTTTAAAAGTTTCCTAGTTCAGTATTCCATGGATCCAACCAAAGATCCATTCTAGGCTCTCAACAAATAGATTTGAAAAATTCCTTTATTACTAAGTTAATTGTCCCAATTTTCCCTTTAAAGTCCATCTGGGTGCTTCCTGACATCAGACTGAATACTCAGAGCAAAGTACCAGCCTTGCCTTGTCACTGAAAAGCTCTCTCCAGCCCTGGGCTGGGCAGCATTCAGTATGTCCGTCATCTAATCCAGCTGGGTGGAGAGAAGAGCTCTTCTGCATTTCTCGAGGATTCAACTTACAATCCTGAACTGGGCTGGCTCTGTACTCAGTCAATCCCTTGCATTGTCTGAGCCTGTGCTGCCTGTGACTATTGACTTATAAGCTCATTGAAGTCAGTGCTTTTCATATGTATACCTCCCTCTCCCACAGCACCTAGTGTAGTGCTTTCTATCAAAAGGTACTTAATGATTGTAAACTAAAATTAAGAATGTTGATGAGTTGTGAAGGCTGGAGAATTCAAGGGTAGCAGACACAGGAAGATCACTGTCTCTTAACATGCAACGTCTCTGATCTCTCTGGTACCTCTGCGGCCTAGCTAAAAAAAGGAGTGCTGGGAGAATACTCAGAGTACAGAAAAGCAGTGGCATACATCCATCTTGAGGGCATGTGCCTAGACACTGAAATTCAAGAAGGGGACTAACTTCCAGGGTTTCCATTCTGGTTCTAACAACTTACCAGTTACGTGACCTTGGGCAAGTTCCACAGCCTCCTGTTTAATCTCCGCACCACGGATGTGGTAAGCTGGTGCCCACTCATCAGACTGTTCTGGCCAGTGTGCCTCCTTGCTGTCCCTCTTCAAGGAGCCCTCTGCCCAGATGCCTAAGTGGGCCTCACTTCTCTTTCTTCATAGCACTTACAACCACCCACATGATGTATGTTTATTTGATTACATATTAGCCTGCCTCATGAGCCCACAAAAAAAATGGGACCTCCCTTACAGAGAGACTTTGTCTTGTTCTCTTCTGCACCTAGAATGGAGCCGGGCATGTAGAAAGTGCTTAATATTCCTTGAATGGATGAACTGGGTGAGCTGATTTATATTAAGTGCCTTGATATAAATGTTCAATACAGGTTAGTCATTATGTCAGCCATTATTACTCTTTAGCACCTGTGGGGGTCCTTTCTAGATGCCCGTGAGGAGACCTACTTATCCAGTGGGGCTTCCCCTAGCGGATCGTCTTACTTTGGGAAGAAATGCCTTGATCATCAGGTACATGCTGCGGACGTTGAGGTTCATTGAGAAGTCCCAGTCTTTCTCTTCACAGTCCAGGATGGTTCCGTGATGCACAAAACTGGAACAGTGATTACACAATGGGGGAAATGATCAAGCATTTAAAAATATTTCTATTCAATTTCCTTATCATCTTTATTGTCATTTATTGACTTAGACCATTGTCCTTTCCCTAACCAAGATTTTTAACATGTCAAACATAAAAGAAGAAGGCGAGTGTTTGGGGCCACCAAACATAAGAAGCTCTATACCACAGCACAGGAAACATGGAAAACAAACATAAATGAGAACATCACACCTGCCCTGACTCCCCTTTCAAGGGCAACAGTGCCCCCTGGTGGCACAGACTTAACATTCTCAAGGGAAATCAAAATTGCAAGGAAAACATCTCTAGGCAGTCAAGTATTACCACTATGTTTAACATATGGAGTAAACAAAGTGGAACAAACCAAAAACTTAAAGTAACATCACTCTTTTGCAAGTCACACTTCCTTCAGGAAGCACTGTAAAAACTGGGGTCCTAAGTGATGTCACTGTCCCCTGGACCAAAATTATGTAATTAATGATAAAATATTATTGGTGTGACTGTACTTCCAATTAAGTAGAATAACAGAAAGAACCACATGCTCTGTCTCAATACCACTCACTTAGCTGAAAGTTTAATAAATTCTCAGAAACTATTTTTTCTAACTGATTTTTTTTTTTTTTTTTTTATGGCTCTGGGTATATTCTTATATGAGGGATGAGCAGGTTGTTTAAAAAATAGATAATCACAAACTGCTGCTTTAACTTAATTTACATCCATTATAACACATAATTAAATGATGGATAGATTGGGGTCCCCTCTTCCCCACCCTGCCTGGCTCTGAAACATGGTTTGGAAGAAACATCTACACTAATAAAAGAGAAACATGTAAATTGACCATCACTTCATTGCGCCCACCAGCCAATCAGGAGTGAGTATGCAAATCAACCCAACAAAGATGGAAGCGGCCCCACCCCCCAGCCACTCTGGGCCTCTGGGCAGCACACATGCAGTGGCCAGGCGGGGTGGGACACCTGCTATGAGGGGGAGGGTGGGGGGCGGAGGGAGCTACAGGAGCGGCGCTCCGCTGGGAACAAAGACTGAAGGCGGCAGCCAGAGCGAAGGCCTGGGTCCCGGGTGCCAGAGGAAAACTGTTGCCGGCAGCCAGGGGAAGGAAGGCCTATTGCATGAATCTCTTTGTGCAACGGGCCTCTAGTAAATATATATTAGACTAGAAGCCCGATGTACGAAGATTTGTGCAAGAATAGGCCTTCCTTCCCCTGGCTGCTGGCACTGCCTTCACTCTGGCCCAGAGCCACCTTCAGCCTCTCGCTTTGTTGCATCAATTTGCATATTCCCTCCTTATTGGCTGTGGGCGCCACCATCTTCGTTGCAGAGTTACAGTCAATTTGCATATTCCGTCTTTATTAGATAAGAAGGTTCTAGGATTATTCTATCAAACCAGTGATACAAATATGGCACTACATAAAAGTAAAATTTCAGAATGTATCGATGAGTTTCTGTGTAAGTCTCAATTGTATTCACTGCTACTGTCACACCTGAGAGAGGACAGTGCTAGAAGTCACGGCATTGACATGTAGCTGCTCCAATTCAAGTCTCATCATTCACGTGTGGTTTGGCAAGTTTGGGACCACCCTAACAAGTTTCATGAATTCCTTCTGCGCTGCATACAAAGGTACAATATGAAACTTCTTTCTCTGGGATTCATTGTCCCAGTAAGAACCACTGAGCTTGGTATAGTATAAAGGACTTGCTAGAATGATATGTCAAAAAACTGGGAATGGACAGGGAGAAACCAAGATGGCGGCATAGGAAAACACCTGAACTGCTGCCTCGCACAACAACTTCAAAACTACAACTAAAAGACAAAATGGACATCATCTAGAACCACAGGAAGGCGGGCTGAGTGGAAATTCTACAACTAGAAGGAAAGAGAGAAGCACACTGAGACTCAGAGGAGCTGCAGAAGTAAAGGCAGAGGTATGGAGGTGCGTGCGTGCGGAGAGGGCTGGCAACTGAGTACACGGCTGGCTTTTTCAAGCGGGAAGGAGACACAAGCTCCCGACTGCTCTGAACTCCAGTTCCGGGCGAGACTCTTGGGACCCAGACTCATACGGGGAGAAACTGGACTGTCTGGAAGCAGGCGGAACTTGAGGGCGGCTTTCTCTCAGAGGTGCTTGCAGCGATTACCGAGGGACACTGAGACCCGGGTGCCTCTTAGGGCAGGGCTGACAGGAAGCCATTGCTGTTTGCTCTGCTCTGAGACTCCGCCCCATCCAAGCTGTGCGCAGAGGCTTTTGCATATGAATGGCCTGGTCCTTAGAATTTTAAACTTACCTAACAAACTGCAGCTGAGTCAGAGAGACCCAGAACATCCAAAAGAAGGCCCAAAGTCCCACAGCAGCTTGCATTGCTTCACAGCTGGGCCTCATCTGGGCACCTCCAAAACCCAAACAAAGAAGAGGAATCTGCAGATCTCTCTGTAGCTCCTGCTGGGTGGCCTCAGGCAGAGGCTAAATTAGCACCTCCTTGGAGATCCAAGAGCCAGTGTACCCAGGGGTCAGAGTAGGACCATCCAGATTACAACTCCTCAGATCCATAAGGGACACACTCAGGGGGCAGACTCAGTGAGCACCAAAGCCCCACTGAAGCAAGACTTGCCTCATAGGGGTGTCTCCAGCACAGAAGTTCTCCCATCGTAGACACAGCTGATCCTCACAGCCAATTGGCTTGGAGGTCAATTCCTCCCAGTGATACCAACAGCAATCAAGGCTTAACTACAACAAGACTGTGCACACAGTCCACAAAGGGGTGCACCAAGAGTGTCTACCTCAGGTAACTGGGAGGCTGAGCCACTGGGCCCTATAGGACACCTAGCACACAAAGCCACTCTATCAACTCAGGGAAGCAGCCAAAATGTGGAGACAAAGAAACAGGTCACAAATGAAAGAAATGGAGGAAAACAAATGACTGGATATAGAGTTCAAAACCATGGTTATAAGGTTTTTCAAGAATTTTCTAGAAAAGGCCAATAAATTTAGTGAGACCCTCGAGGATATGAAAAAGGACCAACTAAAATTGACTGAAATAAAAAATAATATACAGAGATTCAACAGCAGACTAGAGGATTGCAAGAATCAAGTCAACGATTTGAAATACAAAGAAGCAAAAAACACCCACCTGGAAAAGCAAAAAGAAAAAAGAATCCAAAAATATGAAGATAGTGTAAGGAGCCTCTGGGACAATTTCAAGCGTACCAACATCCCAATTATGGGGGTGGCAGAAGAAGAGAGAGAGCAAGATACTGAAAACCTATTTGAAGAAATATTAACAGAAAACTTCCCCTACCTGGTGAAAGAAATAGACTTACAAGTCCAGGAAGTGCAGAGAACCCCAAACAAAAGGAATCCAATAGGACCACACCAAGACACATCATAATTAAAATGCCAAGAGCAAAAGACAAAGAGAGAATCTTAAAAGCAGCAAGAGAAAAGCAGTTAGTTACTTACAAGGGAGCACCCATACGATTGTCAGCTGATTTCTCAACAGAAACTATGCAGGCCAGACAGGAGTGGCAAGAAATATTCAAAGTGATGAATAGCAAGAACCTAAAACCAAGATTACTCTACCCAGCACAGCTATCATTCAGAATTGAAGGGCAGATAAAGAGCTTCACAGATATGAAAAAGCTAAAGGAGTTCATCACTGCCAAACCAGTATTATATGAAATGCTGAAAGGTATTCTTTAAGAAGAGGAAGAAGAAGAAAAAGGTAAAGATAAAAATAAAAATTATGAACAACAAATACATATCTATCAACAAGTGAATCTAAAAATCAAGTGAATAAAAAATCTGATGAACAGAATAAACTGGTGAATGTAATAGAATCAGGGGCATAGAAAGGGAGTGGACTGACAATTCTCGGGGGGAAAGGGGTGTTGGGGGTATGGGAAGAGACTGGACAAAAATCATACACCTGTGGATAAAGACAGCGGGGGGGGGGGGGCGTGGTACGGACAGAGGGTGGGGTGGGAACCATGTGGAGGGGAGCTATGGTGGGGGGGGAAGAGGAACAATTGTAATAATCTGAACAATAAAGATTTATTGAACTGAAAAAAAAATTGGGAATGCCTGCATTTCAATACACTGAGTACTTGACTTCTAATAACATACTTAGTTTTAAAGACGTTCTACTGGAGAACAGTTTTTGATTTTATTTTATAAATCCTAGTGGACATTAGTGACAAGTCCATTGGTGTGAGCCTGTCACCAGCCTTAAGAAGGTCAATACCTTTCGATTAGTACCAGTTGTCTTGAATAGATCTTAATTGCCTTTAGGCCCAAACCCAGGTTAACTCTTACAGCTGTCTTACTTGCAATAAAAATTCTGTCCAAAATCAGGTCATATTTTCAAGGACTATATTGTGGCTCATTATAAATAATTTGGCCATATTATCAAAATTATTTCAATAAAAGAAGAGCGAAATCAAAAGTTCTGAATTACCCAGCAACATTAAAGAGAACATCAACTCTCTCGACTTCATTGGCAAACTGATCAATTTGTTTCTTCTTTATGACATCAAGGACCCGTGTTTGAATACCTGAAAAATAAAACAGAAGACACCATTTCTCTATACCAGTGGTCGGCAAACTGCGTGGTTTGTTGCTCTGTTGACTAATGAGTTTGACGACCACTGACCTAGACTCTCGATTCCAATAATTACTGGCTGTTGTTCCTTGTGATTAAGCCCCTATCCCAGTGGTCGGCAAACTCAGTCAACAGAGCGGCAAACCGCAGCTCATGAGCCGCAGTTTGCCAACCACTGCTCTATACCCATAAAAAATATCTAGCCTCGGAGATTCAGCTGTTTGGAAGTGTGAAGACTGCAGTATCTGCCCAACAATCATAGGATTGTCTTCAAGTCCTTCCCAACTGGACCTCCCAGTAACACACTTTCCTGGCTCTCTTCCTGTCTCGCCATTCTCTGAATTGATTAATAAAAATGTTTGCTGAGCAACGACTTACAGTGAAGTATAAATGATCTACGTCAGATGCTTCTCGGTAAGTAAGCAGTAATAACTGAACGTCCGCTATTTTAGCCCCTTCTTTCCCCCCAGTGGTTGAGTCCCTACAATAGAAATTCTGAATCGTGTGTGTGCATGTGTATGGGGAGGGGGAGGCAGGGAGGACGGGCAGGGTTGTGGGAAAGACTGTTTCTATTTGTGAGCTTTATTTTTTTTTTAAAATATATTTTATTGATATTTTACAGAGAGGAAGGGAGAGGGATAGAGAGCTAGAAACATCGATGAGAGAGAAACATCGATCAGCTGCCTCCTGCACACCTCCCACTGGGGATGTGCCCGCAACCAAGGTACATGCCCTTGACCGGAATCGAACCCGGGACCCCTCAGTCCACAGGCCGACGCTCTATCCACTGAGCCAAACCAGTTTCGGCTGTGAGCTTTATTTTTATGTCAATTCCATTATTTATTGAAATGACTTTGATGGTCAAAGGTATCATGACTTATTTCTGGCCTAAACTGTAGGAAGAAATGAGAGGCCAGGGAAAGGATCTGGCCTTGAAAGAGCAGGTGTGGGGTCTGTACTAGTTACTAGAGAAATCCAAACATTCTCTTAAGGAAAGCAGCACTCATTATTGGTATTTTTTTAAAACAATATATGGGTTATTTTATTATTCTCTTTTGGATATAGGAAATAAAACATGAACAAACAAAGAAAGGGAAAAATGGAATTGAGTTTCAGGAAGACTCCTTTCCCCTTTGTACTTTTCCTGCACAATAGCTCTACTTTGCGCTGTTGGAATGATACTTCAACATCGTCTAATTCAGTTAAATAATTCAATGACCTAATTTGTGTTGGATCACATAACCTGTTCTGTTTTGATTTCTTTCAATTTTCTGTTCTGATTACTTTCAGAATAACTCTAACTGAAGTTCTCTGATGTTGGGGTGCAGTAAGGGCTGATATACACATAAATAATCTGGGTAATCTCTTTGGGTTTCTGATCATGACCCGTGATTTTAGGGCTGAGCTATCTCCCATATGGAAGCCACTACCTAGATGTGGCTATTGAGCACTTGAAAGGCAGCTAATCTGAACTGAAATGTGCTGTAAGTGTAAAACACACGTGGATTTCAAAGATTTAGTATTAAAAAATATATAAAAATAATTCATTAATAATTTTTGATTATGTTAAATGCTATTTTAGCTATATTGAGTTAAATAAAATAGATTATTAAATGAACTTTCAACTGTTTCATTTTAATTTTTTAAATGCAGCCACTAGAAAACTTAAAACACCACCTGTGGCTCACGTTCGGTTGCTATGGGACAGCACTGCCACTGGAAAAGGAGGGCCCAGAAGTGAAGAGTTGTCATAAAAAGTTAACAGCTGTTCCACTTCCACATAGAATTTTCTTGTTAGGTCCTGAATCCTTCAACATGTTGGATTCATAAACAATTTTAAGTCTGTATCTAACATTCTGTGTATATGTGTAAGTGTGCAGATTTTTGTCTGTATGTTCACAGAATATAATTTTGATTGTCAGAGAGTCATGCTCCAAAAAGGAGGCCAGTGAAGCTGCTCAGCGAAGGCATTCTCTTTCAGCACCTGAGCACTGCTGCTTTCTAATCCCTGTGGACGCTGGATCCCAGGCTCAGGCGGCAGGGTTGCTTACCTGGGTACATTTCCAGTTCCTGCAGCTTGGACTCATTGACATCTGTGGCTATGACTTTGGCACCTTCTCTTGCAAAAGCCTGGGAGACACAATACACAAATAAACGCTTTGTGTACTTGCTTAAATTGCTCTCATGAATGAAAAGTCATTAAGCCTTTTCTCCTTTAACTTATTTTCATTGTCTCCCCCCCTTCCCTAAGAAATAGGTGGAATATCAAACTAACTAGTCTCACCTCACCCTTCCCATTGTTATTTTTATCATTAACTAGGACAACTGGACATATATTGTGCTTGTCATCTGACTTTGTAATATAAAATAAATATAAAATAAATCAGTGTTAACCTCACCCCCCCAACTAGGATTCAGTTATTAATACCTCTCAAAATACTATTCTGTGATTTGATAGTCTGTATTCCATTTCTGAGCATGTTCTTATTATATTCAATTTCTTATTATGTTCCAAATAATAAGAGAAAAATGGGTTATTTCAACACTTTCCTCTCCAAAGCATACCACTGTTTTCATAAATGTCAAACCACACGCTGCCATTATGCTTAAAGTGCATGATTAGCTCAGGAGTAGGATATAGTGTGGGAGGTTTGATATAAATGAGAAGGTGGAGGTGACCTGACAGTTTGAACTTTGGTGTCCTTTATCTGAAACAACATGATTTCAGAAAGCTATGCACTCCCGTAGGGCCCGGGTGCAAAGAAACCAGATGGAGAAGTAAGTTTCTCAGAATCACAGGTTATCTGTAATGTAGCATAGCAAACTTATGAGGTATTCATTCCCTCATCTGACTGGGGTCAGAAGTAGCAACTTTTCTTTTTGTAACTTTAGACAACAGAAGCACAAACATAAAAAAAGAAAGAAAGAAAGTAGAGCAGAAGTAGCTAAGCATGGAATCTGTCCACATAATTCAGTACTTCAACAGTTAGTGAGCAAACAGCAAGAGACGGTAACTTACGATGGCGGCTGCCCGGCCGATCCCCTGAGCAGCTGCTGTCAGGATGATGACTTTCTTATCAAGTCGACCCATAATGGAACCTGTGGTGGAATCTAAAGTCAAGTTCATGTACTGGTGGCCTACTGGTCAGTTACCTGGGTCTTGGTCAGTTACTGGGGTCCGGCTCTGTGCCAGCAGCAACATCTAGAACGAATGGTTCAATGTGCACCTTTAAGAATTGGAAGACAGCACCTCCATACCAAGAGCCCATCATCTGAATGCTTATTACTCTACTAGAGGCCCGGTGCACGAAATTTGTGCATGGGGGTGGGGAAGCCCAGCTTGCACCTCCAATCTGAGACCCCTTGAGGGATGTCTGACTGCCCATTTAGGCCCGATCCAATAGGATCGGGCCTAAATGGGCAGTCAGACATCCCTATCACAATCCAGGACTACTGGCTCCCAACTGCTCGCCTGCCTGCCTTCCTGATTGCCCCTAACTGCTTCTGCTTGCCAGCCTGATCACCCCCTAACCACTCCCCTGCCAGCCTGATTGATGCCTAACTGTTCCCCTGCCAGCCTGATTGCCCCTAGATGCCCTCCCCTGCAGGCCTGGTTACCCCTAACTGCCCTCCCTTGCAGGCCTGGTCACCCCTAACTGCCCTCCCCTGCCGGCCTGGTTGCCCCAACTGCCCTCCCCTGCTGACCTGGTCACCCCTAACTGCCCTCTCCTGCCAGCCTCATCACCCCCAACTGCCCTCCCCGGCAGGTCTGGTTGTCCCCAACTGCCCTCCCCTGCAGGCATGGTCACCCCTAACTGCCCTCCCCTGCAGGTTTGACCACCCCCAACTGCCCTCCCTTGCAGTCCTGGTCCCTCCCAACTGCCTTCCCCTGCTAGCCATATTGTGGCAGCCATCTTGTGTCCACATGGGGGCAGCAATCTTATGTGTTGGAGCGACAGTCAATTTGCATATTACTCTTTTATTAGATAAGATACCTAGCTGTTTATATCAAACATGTTTAGCATAACCCACTGAAGTGCTAACTGAGGCAGACATTGGACTTGCACCTACCTTTCATTTCTTCAGTACCCAGAGAAGAGGGCTCTGATGGGACCCAGAAGGAGTGGAGTCCTTCCCTTCACTACTGCCCACCCTCTCCCTGCCCCTGCACACGCTGCGGCAGCATCCTGTGTGCCCTCACTACTCAGGCTGCTCCTTGCTTTCTCCCCTGGAAACTCTGGTCAGGGTTTGCACATCAATCACCTGAGGTTTTTTCCTCGTCCCTTAGAAAGATGTCACCGTTGGCCTCAGAGCCTCATTGAACATAAGAGCTGGAAGATCAAATCATGTCCAATACCCTCATTTTACAGATGAGGAACCTGACCGGGCCTGCTCAAGGTCAAGGAGCTGGTCAATAGCAGAGCCAGCACTAACCTCAGGCCTCCTGACTCTCTTGCTATGTGGACATTCCACCCACAATGCTGCTGGTCCTCTTTTAAAGTTTAAGCATGCAGCAGTGACACTTTAACAGACACTCAGTAATGTTTAAACGGAGGACTGAGAAATTCTGACATAGGGGAAATAGGATGTGCATGAGCTATTTGGCCAGTGCTTGCACTGCAGATCTTACGAGAGAGGAGTGGCTAGGGATGAGGTTGGGGTGGTTCAGAGTCAGATGCTAAGTAAATGAGGCCGTCTTCAAGGAACCCGGTTCCTTCTCTTACCCTGCCGTCTTTAATGTGTGCCTCTGACCTCACCCCAAGTCACAGAATGGCTATGATCCAGGGCATCATATAGGCATTCCAGGCAGAAACAAACAAACAAAAAGGTGGTGGTGAATGAGGTGGGTGTCGAGTGAACCAATTTTAGTAGTACATGAACAACCAACTGAAACGATCACTCTGCTCGATTACCTGGCTGATCAAGTACAGGTAGCTAGCTAGTCTTGCCTAGAGGGCTCACATGACCTATTCCTCTCTTTTTGAACTTACCTTGTCCTCTTCAGCCCTGCTTGACTTCAGGCTGCCCTCAATGGGCACTTCCACTTCAAGCCTCCAGCCTTTGTCCAAGTTCTACCTAATGAGGGGCTGGTTGCTCCTGTGGGCCATGGGCACCGACATGATCAGACATGTATTTTAGAAAGATAACCATGGAGAACAGAAGGTGGCAGCGAAACGGAGTGGGTGATGAGACCCAGCTTGGCCACCAATGCACTCACTGCAAAGAGATCATGTGCTTTGCCCAATGTTTCCAACTATGAATTCAAACCCAGGCGGGATTGCAGGGAAGACCGGGCTCATGTTTTTCTTCTCTTGGTTCTCCCGCGCATCCTGCAGACCCCATGCAGAGGCAGGGCCCTGTGCCGTCTGGCCCCGGACCCCAGTAACTGACCAAGACCCGGGTACCTGACCACTAGGCCACCTGCGCCATGAAACCCCCCGCTGAGTTGGTGTTGAAGCCACCTTTCCGTGGGCCAGTGTCCAAGGGTGATGCAAACACCGCGGCAGACTCACTTCTAGAAGACACGATGCTCCTCCCACTGGTCTGGCAGACCCTCGTGCACGGCACCTGCAGGCTCCCACCCATCCCGGCATCTCGCCCTCTCCCGCGGCGGGCGGACTTGGCGGTGGTCTGCCGGCTCTTCCCGCCTTACCCAGTTCCCTCCTTGTATCCTCTCCCATCTCTGTCTCCTCTGGTAAAACCCAGGCCTGTTTAACTCTCTGGAGTCCGCTCCTCAAGGGGCCAGACTAAGGACGCCTTGGAAGAACGGGCTTCAGGGACCAGCGGGCAACTTCCCCGGTGCTCCCTGATTAAGTCCACATTTGTGATGCGGTGGCGAAGCTGGGCTTTTAGGGTGCCTGACCTCCTCTGACGCAATCAATGCGTCTGCACGCTTGTTTTTTCTTATTACACAAGTGGTACATTTTCACTTTAAACACGAAAAGAGTTAAGAGCTATATTCAATATTTACTTTAGAAAGTAAGAGATTCCAACAACCTGTACCCTCCTCCAATCCTGAGCAGGGTGTGTTACAAAGCTGTTAGCTCACACTCTTGGCGTTAGGGACATCTGACACGCGGCACTGCGCAGGCACAGCCAAAGGTTCCCCTGCGACACGTGAGAAGCAGGGCTGGACGACTGCTGAAGCACAGAGCAGCCCTGTCCCTCCCCCTGAGCGCCTGCCCCGCGCTGCCCGCCCTGCCTTCTGGGGCCAGATTTTGGACCCAAAGGCTTACTGTTAGATACACCTGCACTATCAAACGAAAACGGACTTATTAAGGAAAATGAGTGCAAACATGGCCTGAAATGGTGAAACGAGGCAACTTTCAATCCATCCAACGTGAGAACCACACACGATGTCTTTCTTACTCCAAATATTGGAATAAAAATGCTAGTTTCCGACGAGCACAGACACAAACAGAGCATTGTGACGAACTCTATCTTCATGAGCCAGGAAGAAAAATGTTCACGTAAGACACTGTAAAATCCTCTTTTCTTTGGCTATTTTGAAAAACTTACTAAAATACCAGAGTTTCAAACTCGCTAAAAACCCACCCTTATCCTGATCTAACTGCTAAAATTAATCCTGAAATAGGTAATGTGCAGAAAAAAAGCAACATCTAAAAATTCCACTTCCCCCTTCCCCACTCCAAAGTTTCTTTTAAAATACATTGGGGAATCTTACTTTAGAGCAGCAAAAGGATGGCGTCCTCCCGATCACTCAGCCAGCAATTAACTTGAGGCTTTTGTGCAGAAGCAAGTCAGGCGCTTAAGAGTGCGTGCTGGGATTTGTAGTTCAAGTCCCTTCCGTTTTTAAGAGGATTCTCATGTTCATACTGTATATGTGTATGTGCTGCCTCCTAGTGGAGCTCGGTGGTAACTGTTAAGTCCAAGTAGAAGGCGAAAAGTGGAAAGCATTTTACAGCTTGCTTAGGATGTGGAAATCATTTCCTTCACTTTAAGTTTAATCTCTCTAAGTCCTTGTCGTTTGCACCTACTATGTGCTGTTCTGAGGTTCTCAAGATTGAATATGCCAGGCCCTGGACAGTGTGTACAGTGGTTAGAGCCTCGGCCCAATCTCCTAAGGGTCTCCCAGTCAAGAGTAGCAGATGGTTTGCAGGTTCCATCCACAGTCGGGTCAGGACTTATGTGGGAGGCAACCAATCGATGTGTCTCTCTCACACTGATATTTCTCTCACCCCTCTCTCCCTCCCTCTCACTATCTAAAAACCAATGGAAAAAATATCCTCGGTGAGGATTAACAAAAATATTGAGCCAGAAATTGCCTGTGGAAGATAGCAGCAACAAAATAGAAGGAACCCAGGTCATTGAAGATGCTGGAGCCTTCCTTCCTGGCCTTCAACCTAGTAGATTGTTTTATATATATATATATAAAATTGGTTTCAGAGGAAGGGAGAGGGAGAGAGAAATGGAAACATCAATGATGAGAGAAAATCATTGATCGGCTGCCTCCTGCACACCCCACACTGGGGATCGAGCCCGCAACCCGGGCATGTGCCCTGACTGGGAATCAAACCCTGACCTCCTGGTTCATAGGTCGACGCTCAATCACTGAGCCATGCTGGCCAGGACCTAGTAGATTGTTTTGAGGGAGGGAAATAGATATTGTCTAAATATTGTCTAGTGGTTAAGGTATAGTTGTGGTTATCCTGTCATGCTCAGTTTATTCTCATCACTAATACGTGTTTAGTGGCAGAAGGCAGCCATCCTGACTACAGTGAGGGAGGAGGGTTAGGGATCTTCAGTAGAAGTACATGTTGGGTGAGAAAAAATTAAGTGTGGCAGAAGAGAACATATATCAGATCAAAAAGAAGGGACTAGGTCATGTGGGCCCTCTATGCTAGGCTTAATAACTCAATTTTATCCAGCATGTAATTGTGCAGAATGATTGTGTAGGTTATTTGTGCATGTAATATAGAAAGAAGTTCGCTTACTCAACACTCACCCAACTCACTTTTCCATGCCTGTTTCTTTCTAAAGGCCAGAAAGCAAAACTCTCAATTCCTGCTAGAGTTGGCTGGCCAATGAAATGTAGTCTGGAATTTCTGAGGGCTTCTCTCTTAGAGAGGTGAGGCTTCTCTGAAAGGCTTTTGACTTTTGCTCCCCGTCCCCGCCCCCTTCTTTTGGAATGCAGATCTGATGCCTTGGGACACAGCAGCCACTTTGTGACTTGGTGTGAGGTCAGAGGCACACGTTAAAGACAGCAATAAGAAAAGGGACTTGGTTCCTTGAAGACAGCCTCGAGAGCCCTAGCCTAACTCCTCTGGCGTTTCCATGTGAGAAAAATAAACTTCTGTAGATTCCTTTTTTCCTTTAGGGTTTTTGCTCTTGGAGCTAAGTGTGTTCATAACAGTCATAGTGGTTGAGAACGTTGTGGAGTCAGAAAGATGAAGGTAGGTTCCTATCTCTTCCTCAGTAAAGTCACTTAGCTCCCAAACCTGCTTTCTCACCTGTGAAATGAAGGTAACTATAGCACCTACCTCAGGGAAGGACTTAGCATGTAAAACCACCAGCACAAAGTGTTCCGTTTGAACTTAATGTTATTATTAGAAATTAATGGATAGCAAAAATTGTCCTTTAAATTTTTTTTAAAACCCTACCTAGTTTCTGCATGTGCCCACAGGTAGTCTTTTCTAAAACTGTACATTATCCCACTGTAGTTCCTAATGTTGGGTCTAGTGATCTGCAACCACGTAGAGCTGTGCTCCTTGCTTTAATAGTGGCTTTCCTTTGATTTAGGAGGATTTTGGAATAGATTTTTTATGAGTATGAAAATTCTCTAATCAAGGCCAACTCCAATACTTTTTAAAAAATGTTCACATGAGGATATGTTTTCTATTTAGAGGGAGAGAAACATCAATGTGAGAAACAGCGACTGGTTGCCTCCTGTACATGCCCTGAACCCACAACTTAGGTATGTGCCCTGACTGGGAATCAAACCCACAACCTTTTTGTGTACAGGACGATACTCCAACCAAGCCACCTGCCAGGGCTCCAACACTTTTTTGTTAATCCTAACAGGAGGGTATTTTTTCCATTGATTTTTAGAGAGTGGGAGGGAGGAAGGGAGAGAAACATTGATAAGGGAGACACATTGATTGGTTGCCTCCCGCTCAGGCCCTGACTGGGGACCAGGGATTGAACCTGCAACCCAGGTACATGCCCTTGACCAGGAATCAAACCTGTGATCCTTCAGTGTGTGGGTGGACACTGTAACCACTGAGCCACACCAGCCAGGGTTCAAAGTAAGTTTTAAAGAAGCTCCATGATCTACATGAGAACACAGACAACTAAGTGAAACCACGCAAATAAAACATGAACAAAATAAGAATATTAACAAAGAGAAAATATAAAAAAAGAATCAAACAGAAATTCTGGAGCTGAGGAGATTGAAAAATACACTAGAGGGGCTCAACAGCAGAAGAATCAACAAAGTTGAAGATAGGACACTGGAAGTTATCCAGTCAGAGAAGCAAAAAAGAAAAAAAAGTGAAGAGCCTAAGGTACTTATGAGACATCAGCAAGTGGACCGATATATGCACAATGGTACTGCCAGAAGATAATGGTAAAAACTCCCCAAATCTGAGGGAGCCAATGGACATCCAAATTCAAGAGTCAAGCAACGTTCTACTAGACTGGATACCTGATGACTGATTATATTTTTAATGGCCTCAAGCTAGTTTTATTACCCAGGTGTACTTACCTACTAATTTGCATTACTTTTACTCAGTAGAGGAGCAGATATTGCAAAGAATCAAATCTGCAGCTCTGTTATAGTGTCTTGTTTGGGTAAGTGTGGAAAGGAGAAACACTCCCAAGGTACAGACCTGGGGGAGAGGAGAGGATTTTAGGGACAATTTCTCCTTAGCCCTAGAAATTGCTATGATAGTATGTTAAGGAAAAATATGCAATACATTGACTAAAAACGACAGCTATGATGTACTTCATAATTTCTTTCCTGGAAATGAACCTTACCAAAAAGGCCAAGAATGACTAACTCTGTTTTGAACTTCATGTAACTTGTTTTGTGCCTTTCCAGTCATGTGATACAAAATATCGGATACTCTCTGAAATCATAGCCCTTGACCTCTTAGAGAGTCATAGAGCCCTTTGAGATGATGATAAAAGTATAAACCCAAGTATCCTGGAAAAATGAACCCACACACAAGCTAACCATTTTCCAGGTTATACAGACTGCATGAAGCTCATTTGCAGATGCCTTGAATACGTGGGGTCTCAGGTTTAGAACACTATATTTAGATAGAAACTCTGGGGCCGTTGCCTCATGTCTAAAATAAAGGGTAGAATGACATAGGAATCCTTTCACCTGGGAGTAAAGAGCAATCGAGTACATATTTCAGGAACAAACCAACCAGTTTAGAGTTCTTATATTGGAAATGGGGTGGGTAACAGAAAAGAAGTTTTGTAGTTACTACAGTAAAAAGAAGATTAAGACTAGAAAATAAAAAAGGTAATAGCATCTATTATCTCATAGCAATTTAAATCCAGAAAGCATGTGCATATTTTTTTCCTAGCAATTACATCATTTAAAAATATTTTCATTATTGATAGTATTCCAGATGACCCCATCCTCCCCTCCTTTATCCTCCCCGGCCAGCCCCTCCCCATCCAGGCCTTCACATCCCTATTGCCAGTGTCCATGGGATATCAGTTCTTTGGTGTATCTCTTCCTCCCCCTACCCCCACACCGAGGCATGTCAGTCTGTTCCATGCCTCCATGCTTCCAATCTTATTTTGTTGGTCGATTCATTTTGTTCATTAGCAAAATTCTAAATGTTAACAAACAAGACAGGAGAACCAAGATATCCTGAGTATCCCACTAGAAAACCATTAATTAATACGATAGGAGTTGGATTCAGTACTAACTAAATACTGACTGAATGTTCAATGTACTAAACAAAGAATTTATAATTTTGTTAAGTTCCATGTGGATGTTACAGTAATAAAAATGGACACAATTTAGATGAAAAGTTTCCTTCAATAACTTTATTCTTTAAAAATATAGGTCAATGGGGGGGGGTAAAGAGATATATGTACTAATATGTGTAATATTTTAAACCAAAACAAAATATATAAATAAGACAGTTCCACTTCTTAGTATGACATTCATGCCGATGACATTGCTATCACCGAAACTACTAGAATGCCTTAATCTCCTGTTCCTTCACCTTTCAATCTAGTGGCAAAACGAAAACGGAATTGAAATTAAGTTGGACTGTGACATAATTGCCAGGTGTAGACACATAAAGCAACAGCCGAGGAATGCGGGCCCCGGAAAAGTGACAGGAGACTACTGCATCTTGCACTCGGGCAGGTCCTTTTCTGAGAAGCCCTGACCATCGGCTGGCTGAGGATCCAAATTCTTCCCTCCAGCAGTTGGCTCTTCTGAGGAAAGAAAATAAAAATTAGAAGCAGTCTTATTTAAAAAATACACAAAACTCAAATAAAATTGGAAATGCAAAGGATGTTAAGACAGTGGAGATATGAAAAATGAAACATGGCAACATGATCATTAACATCCTCATGTCCGGTCATTAAAAAAGGTATATTTTACTTCATCAGAGACAGAGAAGTTTATTCTCCATTTTTTCATACAATGAATTGTGAGAAAAACCATGCTGTACATAAAACCAAGGAGTGATAAAGTCTTATTTGATTTCATAAATTTGAGATAAAAAGTGAATCAAACAGGGATTAAGTTTTTCTTTTGTCCTATATTTAGAAAATAATGGTGTGCTAAAATAGCAGTTTAGAGAATATTTAGACATCTTTGGAAAACTGAGCCTTTAAAAGCACTTCAGCGGCATCCATTTGTTTATGAACTGTATACAGTACAGCTGACCCTTGAACAACAGGTTTGAACTGCACAGGAAAACTTATATGTGGATTTTTTAAAAAAGTTTTTGATTTTTGAGAGAGAAAGGGAGGAGGATAGAAACATCGATGAGAGAGAAACATCATCGATTGGCTGCCTCCTGTACTCCCCCTGCTGGGAATCGAGCCCCCAACCTGGCACTGAGCCTCACTGGCTGGGCTACATGTGGATTTTTTTTCAGTGAATAACTATAATTTATTTTCTCCTCTTTATAAGTTTATTAACATTTCATTTTTTTCTAGCTTACTTTATTGTAAGAATACAGTATATAATACATATAACATATAAAACAGGTGATAATTGACTATGTTATCAGTAAGACTTCCAGTTAACACTAGGTTATTAGTAGCTGTTTCTACAGGAGTCAAAAGTTACTTGGAGTTTTGAATGTGCAGGGCGGTCAGCACTCCTAAACCCCCACGTTGTTCAAGGGTCAACTGTAAATCTAGCATAACTGCTCTGGCCAGTCATCTCAAGTTCCTGAGATAATTTAGATTCCCTTTTATAACTAAAAACTGACAGTTTTTAGACTGTTATTTTACTAATTTAAACTGGGACTATGTCTTTTAATTCTGAATTGGTCAGTTTTTTTTATTTGTATATTCCTCCAGCCTCCTCTTTTGTTAATTTCACTGAAAAATAGTACCAGAGAGATCTGTATGTTGATAAATAGACTGAAACAGCTTTATTTGTGGTTGGATTAATTCATATTATGCTTGTGCTTCAGGCACTGTCAGATAAAGAGAGAAAGGTGGTTATAAAAATTTCTGTTTTTCCAACTTCTAAAATAGTGTGTATGTATACAGCAAAAGTTCCATATAAGTGTTAGCTAATGGAAGGTCCTTAAATGGTTGTTAAATACTATTCCATGAAGTGAATAGTTAAAAAAAAAATTCCAAATTGTTTTGTGCCTTATAACACTCCCAAGAGCATGTTCAGGCTGATGACAGAATTTTGATGCGTGCTTGATGAGAACAGGTTTCTTAGAACAGGTAAGCTTTCTTCACCACAAAGCAGCACTCTCATAAACCCTGACAACCTTTAGTTAGGGCTTCCAGATGACCTGGCAGGTGCCTTTCTTGGTGTACAATTTTGTTGCTTTAGATGGCTACAGCTGTGTAACAGGGTATTTCAGACAGGCAGACACACTGTCACACAGGACTCAGGCCACGCACACCTGGCACGCTGAATGCCATGTGGTGAGAAAGACTGCAAGCAACACATTGCAGAGCTTCCCTTGCAATGACCCACCTAGTGCAGCACCCCGCAGAGCTGGGCGTGAGCCTTGACACCGCCCCACTCCCTCCCGCCAGGCCCCCAGCTCTGCTGACTTTACTTCCAGATCTCTCCCATCTGCCTATTCTCCACCGCTGGTGCACCTGCCCACAGTACCGTCACTCTTGCTGAGGCAACTGTCAGAGTCTCGCTCTTATTCTTCGCTGGTTACCTCACAGAAGTGTCTTTCCAACCTTCCCTGTTGTGGTCCCTCCTACTGATAAGGGGACCCATAATCTGATAGAACGCCTGAATTAATCTGAAAAGTCATCACATTATTTTAAATCTTAGAACACATATATTTATGTGAATAGGGCGTTACGTTTTTCTTCAAGTTTCCTTTCCAAGGCCTGTGTGAAGCGATTGAGGAGGCGACTCAGCGGTGAATCCAGCAAGCGGAAGCAATAAGTATGGTCAGACTGAGGAGTCAAAACATCATCTCATCGCCTGATGTCTATAATAGCTGACGTCTGTGGATCCCCACGGCGCTGGTAGCACCCTAGCTCCTTCCCCTTTGTAATCCTGTCCCCTGTACCTTGCTGAGAAGGCAGGATTTGATGCTTGTAAGAGCCCTGTCTTCTTGGTTGGCTGGCCTTTTCAATAAACGCCTAATGATTCAACCCTGCCTTCGTTATCGGACACAGCGACAGGCAGCCCGAGCCCAACTGGGGTTTCCTGGTAACACTACCCTAGGGCTGTCACTGTTCCATCTGCCTGAATGCTTTTCCCTCTCCTCTTTGTTAAGCTAACCCACATTAACCTCTTAGATCTCAGTTCCCGTCTTCAAAGAAGACTTCTTTAACATTCATGGAACAAAAACCTATGATAAGCCTTAGAGTCTGGTGCACTCTAGAATATTACCCTTTTTTGGACTATACCTCCTATTAGACTGCAAGCTCCAGTGGGCAGGGGTCATGTCTGGTTTTGCTCATCTATGTACCATCGGGGTCTAATGTGTGCACACACAGTTGGTCAAAAAATTGTTTACTGAATGAATTAATAAGTAAATTATACAAGCCAATGAATATAATGCTATTGGGATGACTGGCCCACTGAATGGATGAGAAAGTCTTTTTCAGTAAAAGTTTTGTATATAGGGTAGTGTCTTTATGTCCTTGAGAGAGTTGCTTTGTCTATCTTCGGGAAAAGCTTGAGGGTTTAAGAGGCAGAATAAAGTCTTCACTTGGAGTGACTGAACCTCAACGCTGGGCTTTGGAGAAACTCTCACAGAGACAGCAAATGAAGGCTGTGCACATCACCAGCTTGCCTCCTACTTCTCGTCAAAACTTGCCCTTTGGGCCACATAGTATAGTTAGGTCCCACTGTTACCCCCTGATTCCCAAGGAACCAGTATATATTTACCCACCTGGACAAAGGCCTAAATTTGAGTTATCAAAATAGTGAACTGGATGGGGTACTGGAAAGGACTTCGACCGGCTGTCAAAAAACCGATATTTTGGTGATTCCTTTGGCACGGGATCTTGTAAATTCTGCTCCTTGCACTGAGAAGGCGTACGGTGTCTCTTTTCAGAAGCTGTTCTTTTTGGAGTCTTTGGAGAATTCTCACAAGTTACATCTTTGAGAGCCTCATTGGAAAGATGATTATTGCTTAAATGGGGAGGGAAGTGGGGGAGAGGAGGAGAAAGAAGACTGTAAGACTACAACAAACAAGATTCCTAAATTGGGTTCCCTTATAGAGCTCGAGTAGCCAGAGATGCTACCTGATCTCACCAGGCCCAGCTTCAAATCCTCCAGTGGAGGTAATCCTCCTGTTACATCTAGGATACCACCCAAACTTCCTCAGAATGATCTATAAGGGCCTGTGGAATCTGGCACTTATGGCACCTCATCTTGCCTTTGTCTTATTCTCTATGCTCTGGCCACGTGGATGTCTTGCAGTTCCACTTACTGGTCATTCTTTCTCACTCACAGCTTGTGCACATGCTGGCTCAGGAGGCTTACCTGTCTCTCCTTTCATCCAGCTCAACTTGTACTCATTTTCCAGATCTACTCATAGATGAGTTTCTTGATCACCAGCCCTCTTTATCACTTAAATAAGGTTGATTCCTCTGGTAAACGCTTTCATTTGTTTAACAACACTCATTAGAAAGAATTATTTATTTGTGTAATTATTTGTTTGATGCCTACTTTTCTTCTACTATATCATTAGTAGACTAGAGGCCCGGTGCATGAAATTTTGTGCATAGAGAAGGCGGGGGGACCCCTCAGCCCAGCCTGCGCCCTTTCGCTGTCTGGGACCCCTCTCTCCTTACTGCCCACCTGCAGCAGAGGCGGGAGAGGCTCCCACCACCGCCACTGCACTTGCCAGCCATGAGCCCGGATTCTGGCTGAGCAGCGCTCCCCCTGTGGGAGCACACTGACCACCAGGGGGCAGCTCCTGCATTGAGTGTCTGCCCCCTGGTGGTCAGTGTGCATCATAGCGACCGGTTGTTCCGCTGTTTGGTCGATTTGCATATTAGGGTTTTATTATATAGGATTAGCACAGGATTCTAATCTTTGGTAGAAGCCAAATAAGTTTGTTAGAACTGTTTGTAAAGTAAAAGAACACAGGTTACAATAATGGCCCTAAGAAGTCCTCTATTGAGTAAATCCTCATGACTTTGGTATATGGACATGTAGTGTATTTAAGCTGCCCCCTCAAAGATCTCTGTTCACATCTTGGTTCTTGGCTTAGTCAAAAAGAGGTCAGTTGACAGATAGTAAACATCTGGAATAGTGTTACCATATTCTTATTCCTTTTAAAAAAGACACATTACATGAACTCTAAAAATTACTTTCCCCATGTTTGAAGGGTTGCTAACTGCAAAAACCATATATGTATGGGTATATACTGTCCTCCCCAACATGTAACAGCCATAAACATAATTTCTGTATCATGTAAGCAGCTCTTACCTTAATGGTTCATTCTTTTGGTTTATTAGCTGCTCATTATGCTGCTTCAACTTAGAAATTTCCTTTTTTAGTCGTACATTTTCACTTTTCAAAATAAGAGCTTTTGTGCTTTGTACAATGCCACTGCCACCCCCACATGTGAGGGGTTTGTTGGAAGGTTTAGAATCATTAACTTCTAGTACTACTGTGGGAAGCAAATAAAGGAAACATTACTAAATGCAATAAGTCATTCTAAAACCCAACACATCTCAACCACCATCTCCCTGGAAATCATCCTTGAATTCCTCCTTCTACCTGACTTCCAGTGCCTATTCCATAACAATTCTAAATATTTCTAGAATTCTTTCTGCTGTTCTCCACCCACCAATTTCGCTACCATAATCCTGCTGAAGCCTTTCCCCAGGACTGCAGCAGCAGCAACCCTCTCTAATTAGAGTTGTCCTCCACTGATCTGTCTCTGAATCACCTGAAGGGCTTCTTCCAACACAGAGTATGTGTGTGGGGACCACCCCAGCCACTCAGTGCACTATACTCAACACATACTTGTTAACTAAACAAACCTTAGAATTATGTTAAAGCATAGATTATTCTATATTCTATACTATATGTATAAAAAAAGTGGTATGAGGAATTGTTTTGTAAATTTTAGGTAAAACTGCATAAAAATGTGAGTAGCTTAAAAAGTAGAAGTCCACTAAATCACTGATAATTACAAAGGGGTTAAGGTGTGAAGATACTCAATGTCCATTTTCTTTTGAATTATTTTGAATTCAGGAACAAGGTGTACCTAAAAGTCACTTACTATTCAAGAATCATTATCCTGACCCTAATGTAACAACAAAGAGTCCTCAGTTCTATTTTTACCCATTGAAGTTTCCCATGTAGGAGCTGCAATAGGCAATAGGGTCATTCAAACTAAATTATGTACTAGACAACATCTTTAACACTATCTCTAATTTCTTTTTTAAATAAATGGACAATACACAAAATTATCATCTTACATTTGCTTGACATTTAGAATATTCAGTGTGCTTTCACACACCACTTTTAGTGTGATCCTCGCAACATGTGTATACACATATGCTAGAAGGTCAGGTGTGGTCCCCTCAATTTCTCACAGCCATTAAGCGAGGGCAATCAGTTGAGAGACCTGCCCCTGACTTTTGGTTCATTGCTTGTTCTATTATATGAAGCTGCCCTAAGTCCTGTTCAGCATTCTCTCTTGGAAGATGAAACACCAGAGATAGGGATATGGAACAAAGTATAGTTTGAGGAATGTATATGCAGAAATTTGATCATTAGATTTGATAACTATACCTAAGATAAATTTTAAAGAGTTCACAAGTAAGCATAAACCCTGTATTTTCAGTATTAAGAACAAGTAGGATAATATTTACTTATTTGTATTATGCACTGATTATACTTTTACTGTGTATAATATTAAAATCTATTAATATATGTTTGGATTTTTATTGGGAAGGGTACTTCTATCTTGATAGTTCAAGAATCTATAATGAGTATACAGCTGACATTATAGGAGATGTCACAAGAGAAATATAATTGCAATAAATTCATTTTAAAAGCAGTTCTTTCTAAACTAGTGATTTATTCTTTTTTAAAAAAATATATTTTATTGATTTTTTACAGAGAGGAAGAGAGAGGGATAGAAAGTTAGAAACATTGATGAGAGAGAGACATCGATCAGCTGCCTCCTGCACACCCCCCACTGGGGATGTGCCCGCAACCCAGGTACATGCCCTTGACCGGAATCGAACCTGGGACCCTTCAGTCCGCAGGCCGACGCTCTATCCACTGAGCCAAACCGGTTAGGGCTAGTGATTTATTCTTGACTATCACATATGTAATAGTAGTCCTCAAAATGTATAAGTGTATTGAGAAGTAAAATGGACAGGACCTGGAAATACCAGCATTTTCTACTTACTTGTGGTATCTTGGGCTTGTTGATTTCTTCTAAGATTTTCTCTCAATAACCTTATAGCTTCTTTTTGATATTCTACAGTGGCTTTTGTAGAAGCAATTCTAATAAAAAAAACAATAGATATTAAGCTATATCACACTGACATAATACCTTGGTATCATGCACTTTGTAGCTATAACACCATCAAATTGGAAGTATCCTGTCTGGTTTCAGGGGCAATGATTTAACATTGAGAAACCAATCTTTTTAAATTTCTGGAAGCTCAATAGCTATTAATTGGATATTGAGCAAAATCATATTGAAAGGCACTAATAAAATAAGTGGGCTGTTACCATGAGTTCCTCGAAACATCTTAAAGATAAAATAATTACCAGAGCCTGAAAGTGAAAAGTAGTTTCCTTTCTACATTGTCAACAAATAAACCCTGGGCTGTTAAGGTGATACAGTAAAAGGTCAAATTCTGCTCATTGTTCCCTAATAAAAAGAGACACTTTATGAATTGTGGGCTTACGGATTAACCAGTAATGATAAATTATAAGACTTTCTGCCTTTTTTAGAGACTGAAAGTATCTGCTGATTCTATTCTCTAAGTAAAATCGCTTTGTTTTTTAAATTGCTTTTATAATGAAGAAATGAGTCTGTATTAGTTTCATTAAAACCAGTAGTGTTATCAATGGAAGGCTGATTAGAATGCATAAAGATTCAGAGTGTTATTTTTTGGGCAAATTTATATATCACCATTAAGTATTTATTAAAGATTTATAGGAAGAATAAAAAGTGTTAGAAATCAGTAGGGATCTTCAGAAATCTTCTAATACAAATCTATCCTTTCATTGATTATGACTGTGAGGAGCAGAGAGATTAAACAACTTGCATATGTGGTATATTAATAAATGGCAACATTATATTTCTAATTCAGGTTCCCCAACTTTCTTTTAATGTTCTTTTCATCATGCTACACCACAATGAACTTGAGGCATGCTAGTATGTGTAGTACCATACACAGACAAAGCAACAACAAGAGGACATGCTTTTGAGCACTAGGTACTATAATTTCAAAGGAATTACAGGGTGTGGTAAAAGTAGGTTTACAGTTGTGAGTATAGGAAACAGTTTATTCTTGTAATACTAACAATTATTGTATTATTTTCCATATGAAAACTGTGAACCTACTTTTGCCCCGCTCTAAACAACCTTTACATAAAAACACAATAGGAAGAACAAGTGAAATTAAGAGAAGCAACAGAAACCTTAGTCAAACTGCTAAATACACATATATATACAAACACATTTAAAAAAAAATCCTCACCTGAGGATTTAAACAAAGTATTTTTATTGATTTCAGAGAGGAAGGGAAAGGGAGAGAGAGATAGAAACATCAATGATGAGATAGAATCATTGATCGGCTGCCTCCTGCACGCCCCACTGGGGATCGAGCCCTCAACTTGGACATATGCCCTGACTGGGAATAGATTCGTGACCTCCTGGTTCATAGGTCCACGCTCAATCACTGAGCCACATCAGCTGGGCTGGATTTTTTAAAAATATATATTTTATTGATTTTTTACAGAGAGGAAGGGAGAGGGATAGAGAGTTAGAAACATCGATGAGAGAGAAACATCGATCAGCTGCCTCCTGCACACCCCCTACTGGAGATGAAGGCAGGATTTTTTTTAATTGATTCTGAGAGGAAGGGAGAAAGGACAGGAGGGAGGTGGGGAGGGAAAGAGGGAGGGGGGGGAGAGGGGAGGGAAACAGAGGGGAGGGGAGGGGAAGGGGGGAAAGGAAGGGGAGGAGAAGGGAGGAGAGAAGACAGAAGAGAGAAGAGAGATAGAAACATCAATCAGTTATCTCAATCAACTGCCTCACCCGCAAACTAGGTATGCATGGTGCCCTGACTAGAATCGAATCTGAAACCATTGGGTGTACGGGATGGTGCTCCAACCAACTTAGCAACCTGCCAGGGCCACACAAGCACCTTCTTAACATTCACTTTCAAGCATAAAAAGGCCATTTTAAACTATTCATGTGTGATTAAGCAAGAAGCATCCAAAGACATAGTGTGTTAGTAATTGATCAGACTTGTGCTTACTTTTTAAAATCTTTGCATATATAATGAGAATTTAATTAATTAAAACCCTGTGGTTGTTTGTATTCATTTAAAAAAAGCTATAACAACAGTATTTTCAAAAGTTAATGCAAAGAAATATATCATTTGGAAAGAAAATTTAAGATATTAAAGTCATGTTCAATTAAGGCAAAGACATACTCCTTTTCAAGCTCCTTGACAATTTTCATATTCTCTAGATCTGTTTTCACCAGCTTCATTTTGAGATCTTCAATTTCTTCTTTATAGGGTTTAGCTCCTAAAGCAACTTTGTCCTTTTTTAGAGAAAAGAAAAATAAAGTAAGTTTAGAGCAGTTTCACTTTATTGGTAGAAACATTTTCAAACAGCAAACTCTACATACATGAAAAATGGGAAAGGCACAAATTTGAACCCTAAATGAATAATGATGTGAAGTATATTTGAAGCTATTGGAAACTAGTATGTAGAGAACATATGAAGAATTTTATTTCTTAAAACAAATTATTCCCCCAATTAAAAAACAGTAACTACAAAATGAAACACAAAAGTTGAAAATAAAGAAATGGGTAGACAAATGAAACAGTCAGGAAAATGAAACAAAAAAGATATCAGAAAATATAAAACTAGAACTGAATTCAAGGCACAAAGTATTATAAAGCATTGTATTCATATATGGTTCAATCCAGTGACATAAATATATCTACTTTCCATTCAGAAACAAATTATTCATATATACATACATACACACAGAATTCTTTCATCTTTTTTGAAATACATTTTTTTATTGTTTAAAATATTACATATATTAGTACATATATTTCCTTTTTATTTTCCCCCCATAGAATTCTCTTTTAAATGAATAACGTCTCATTGAATAAATGTTAAATAATGAAAAGAACACACATTCCTTTTTTGTTGTTGCTGTTAATCCTCACCTGAGGATATTTCTCCATTGAATTTAGAGAGAGTGGAAGGGAGGGAGGGAGAGAGAGAAATATCCATGTGAGAGAGGCAATTGGTTGCCTCCCACGAGCCCCAACCAGGGCTGGGATTGAGCCTGCACCCGAGTTATGTGCCCTTGGCCAGAACTGAACCCAAAACCCTTCAGTTCATGGGCCAATGCTCTATCCACTGAGCCAAACCAGCTAGGGCAGAGCACACATTTTTTACTTCTTTCTAATTTTGACTGGAATGACAAGACACTGAAGCCAGAATAGCAAACTTAAATGTCTATTAGGGTCAGACTCAAGTAGCAGAAGTATGAGAAGTGGCTGGGGCTAAAACAAAAGGGTGTGGGGTAAGGATGTAATAAATGAGGGTGTGCTGTGTAATGGAATTCAAGTTAAAAAACACTGAAATGACTGTTATTTCTAAAGAAAATAGGTCAGATTCAGCCCATAGGCTACTGGCTAATAGTTGGACTCATTAACTAGGGCATTAAGATAGAAAATAATTTTTTTCCCCAAAATGTACTTATCTTACAAGGAGTGTTAAATATTAAGAAGCATTTTTAAAAAATGAATATACATCTTAAACTATTAAAAATATCTATATGTCTTTTACAATTTTTTCTAGAAAGATATAAATAATCATTATTATATTCCTATATTTCATTTCTAAGTTGTTACTTGCTTTTTCAAAGCCTGAGTATTGAACTTGAGACATACCTAGCTAACAGGAAGTTGAAGTAAAAGCCTGGGTTCCCAAATGATCTGCCAAATTCAACAGTAAAAGGAAAAAAAAACAACCCCTTTTATTTATAAATTTGTGAAGTTACCTGAAGTTCCTGGGTCATTTCTTTCGTTTTCTCAAGGCATTTATTTGATTCATTAACTTGTGCTTGAAGTTTTGTTATCACATCATAAGTCATCTGAAGTTCTTTCTGCATCTTTATAATTGTGCCTTCCTTATGCAAAGCACTTTCTTTAGCTTCATGCAGTGAAGCTTCCAGCTCTTGAATTTTCTACCAAAAAGAGACACATATGGGAAAATTGCAAAAACACGAAACTAGACCACAAACACACACTAAACACAAGAATAAACTCAAAATGAATAAGACTTAAATGTAAGTCATGAAACCATTAAAAGCCTAGAAGGAAACATAGGCAATAAAATCTTAGACATCTTGAATAATATTTTTGCTGATATATCTCATAGGGCAAAGGAAACAAAGAAAAAAATAAACAAATGGCACTACATCAAACTAAAAAGGTTCTGCACAGCAAAAAAAAAACAACAAAAAACAACAACAAAAAAACACACAAACAAACCAAAAAAACCCCCATAAAAAACCAGCAACAAAATGAAAAGGGAATCCACTGTATGGGAGAACATATTTGCCAATGATACATCTGATAAGGGGTTAATTCCCAAAATATATAAAGAACTTATACAACTCGCCCGGCTGGCTGGCTCAGCGGTTGCGTGTCGATCTGTGAATGAGGAGGTCACAGTTCGATTCTGGTCAAGGCACATGCCCAGGTAGCAGGCTCCCCAGTGTGGGGCGTGCAGGAGGCAGCCAATCAATGATTCTCATTATTGATGTTTTTATCTTTCTCTCCCTCTCCCTTCCGCTCTGAAATCAATTAAAAAAAATAAAATAAACTTATATAACCCAACACCAAGAAGACAATCCAATTAAAAAATGGGCAAAGGACCCAAATAGACACTTCTCTAAAGAGGACATACAGATGGCTAATAGACATATGAAAAAATGTTCAACGTCACTAATCATCAGAGTGATGCAAATTAAAACTTCATGCCTATCAGAATGGTTATCATCAATAAATAAAACAAGCCTATCACACACACACAAACACAAAGATTGGTCCATGTTCCTTAATTAATATAGTCAATACTATAATTCTGCTCTGAAATGTTATATGAGATACATCTTTAACTTTGTGATGAAGCTGCAAATTGGAAAATATAAAAAATTAACATACCTCTGTGATTGGCTGTGTGACTCTCGATGTAACATGAAGATTCTTATTGTCTTGTGTAGTAGGATTAGCAAGGGCACCAGGTGTCTGAGAGAGCTTCAAAGTTTGGTAGTTTTTAAACAGTTTTTCATTTTCCTCTTTCATTGATTTCAGGTCAAGTTCCCATTCTTTGGCTAAAGCAGCATTTCTTTCCTCAAATTCTGTTGATTCATTCACTATAGTCTATTGAATAGTAAAAATGCCATTATAGTTCTAAAGTGAATTGCATACTTAAAAGAAAAAAACCTATGAAAAATATTAGAATTCTAGGACAAGGTACTAGTATATGTTGAAATTCATTTTCCAAACATTCTAGAACAGTTTGTGAAGAACATAAAAGAATGTAAACATTCTTTTTTATTTTTAATGTTTTTATTGATTTTAGAGAGAGATAAAGGGAGAGGGGGAGGGAGGGAGAGAAGCAGGGGGAAGGGAGAGAGGGAGGGGAGAGAGGAAGGGAGGAGAGTGAGGGAGAGAGAGATATTGATATTGACATGACAGCCTAGTATCGATTGACTGCCTCCTGCCCGCACCCCAACCGGGGATCAAACCCCCAACCTGGGCATGTGCCCTGAGCAGCAATTGAACCAGTGGTGACCTTTCAGTGCATGGGGTGATGCTCAATCAACTGAGCCACACTGGCCAGGGCTATAAACATTCTTTGTGGTTTGCATTGGTTCCTAAAATTTTAGATGATGTTGGATGTTGGGGAGAATAAAAGAAGGCTAAGGACTGGAGAGGACTCGTATTTATTTGTAAAACACTAGAGGCTCGGTGCACGACATTCATGCACTGAGGGGTGGGGGTCCCTCAGCCCAGCCTGCACCCTCTCGCAGTCCAGAACCCCTCGGCAGACATCCCCCGAGGGGTCCTTAGTGCTGCCAAGGAGGGGAGAGAGGTTCCCAACACCACTGCTGCGCTCACCAGCCATGAGCCCAGCTTCTGGCTTAGAAGTGCTCCCCCTGTGGGAGCACACTGACCACCAGGGGGCAGCTCCTGTGTTGATCACCTGCCCCCTGGTGGTCAGTACACGTCATAGAGACCAGTCATTCCGCCGTTTGGTCGATTTGCATATTAGGGTTTTATTATATAGTACTAGAGTCCCGGTGCACGAAATTTATGCACGGGAGGGGGGGTGTCCCTCAGCCCAGCCTGCACCCTCTCCAATCTGGGACCCCTCCAGGGTCAATCCAAGACTGCTGGCTCCCAACTGCTCGCCTGCCTGCCTTCCTGATTGCCCCTAACTGCTTCTGCCTGCCAGCCTGATCACCCCCTAACCACTCCCCTGCCAGCCTGTTTGCCCATAACTGCCCTCCTCTGCAGGCCTGGTCCCCCCCAACTGCCCTCCCCTGCAGGCCTGGTCACCCCTAACTGCCCTCCCCTACAGGCCTGGTCCCCCCCAACTGCTCTCCCCTGCAGGCCTGGGTCCCTCCCAACTTCCCTCCTCTGCCAGCTTGGTCACCCCTAACTGCCCTCCCCTGCAGGCTTGATTGCCCCCAACTGCCCTCCCTTGCAGGCCTGGTCCCTCCCAACTACCCTCCCCTGCTGGCCTGACCACCCACAACTGCCCTCCTTTGCAGGCCTGGTCCCTCCCAACTGCCCTCCCTTGCTGGCCATCTTGTGGTGGCCATCTTGTGTCCACATGGGGGCAGGATCTTTGATCACATGGGGGCAGCCATCTTGTGTGTTGGAGTGATGGTCAATCTGCATATTACTCTATTAGATAGGATAGAGGCCTGGTGCACAGGTGGGGGCTAGCTTGTTTGCCCTGAAGGGTATCCCGGATCAGGGTGGGGGTTCCCTTGGGGTGTGGGGCGGCCTGGGCGAGGGGCCTGTGGTGGTTTGCAGGCCGGCCACGCCCCCTGGCGACCCAAGTGGAGGCCCTGGTATCTGGGGTTTACTTATCTTCTACAATTGAAACTCTGTAGCCTGGAGCGGAGCCAAGCCTTCTGCTTGCTCCGTGCGGCAGCCATTTCTGTTGGGATTTATGTATCTTCTGTAATTGAAACTTTGTAGCCTTAAACAGAGGCCTGGGCAGGCCAGGGCTGCAGAAGCTTGGCTTCCTCCATCGCCGCAGGCAACCCTAGCCTCCTGCTCTTTCCAGCTCTGTGGCTGTCGCCATTTCTGTTTGGATTTATGTATCTTCTATCATTGAAACTTTGTAGCCTTGAGTGGAGGCCTAGGCTGGCGAGGGCAGGCGGAAAGCTTGGCTTCCTCCATTGCCGGGGAAACCCAAGCCACCCTCCTGCTCTCTGTGGCTGTAGCCATCGTGGTTTGGTTTATTTGCATATTCGCTCCTGATTGGCTGGTGTGCATGGCTTGTGGGTGTAGCAGAGGTACGGTCAATTTGCATATTACTCTTTTATTAGATAGGATGATAATCTCGCTATTAGATCAGTACAAACATATGAAAAGGAATTTGAAGATTTGTGGTTAAAGTTATAGCTCATATGAAACATTAACTGACATCTAATAGCAGAGCATACCCCATAAACTTAAAAACAATCAATTTTCCTGTTTCATTCCAAAACTCAGTGTTTATAGGAAAAAGGATTCACCTACTTTTAGTAATTAATCTGAAAAATCCTATATTTCTCTGCAGGGAATAGCAATCAATACTGTCTTTTACATTGAAGGATAACGAACTCTGAAATTACTCATCCTTTTCTTTTCTTAATTCCTATAGAATATTCTTTTTGCTCTCATCACAAATGGCTTATTGGTCATTCTGTCAGACCTGCATCCTAAATTAGTTGTATTCTTACTGGTACCCTGGACTTCCCTTGGCACTGGACTACGGACCTCACACCATACAAAGTTACCAATTCCTACTGCCAGGGTGCTGACAGACGCCTCATCTCCATGCTGATTCACATGGTAGAAATCCCCCAAATTACAAAAAAATCTGAATTATATGGAGTTTATCTAAACATTGGTTTTATTCTTTTCTCTATTGATTGCAGACTTTTTAACTATCCATTTAACAGTATCTATATATTTCAATGTAATTTAAATAGTTTCCAGATGAAATCAAAGTGTTAAGAACTACCCAAACACATGAAATTAAAAAACCAATCTTAAAAGCTACATACTCTAGCACCCTTTGCTCCAATCCTATCTAATAAAGAGGGAATATGCTAATTGACTGTCACACCCTCGCAAAGATGGCAGCACCCACAGCCAATAAGGAGGGAATATGCTAATGGACTGCCACACCCTCAAAGATGGCAGCGCCCACAGCCACGAGATGGTGGCACCCAGTCCCCTTGGCCCCGCCGGGGCGGCAGGCGCGTCCGGCCACTCCGCACGCCTGCCTCTGGAGTTCCCCAGTCCCCTCTGCCCCCCAGCTGCCCAGGGCTGGCCTGAGGCGCAGGCAAACCTCAGATGGCGGCTGCCCAGCCACCCAGGGCCACTTGAGGCTCAGGTAACCAGGGCCGGCTGAGGCTTGCGCTGCCAGCAGTGGCAGCAGCAGAGGTGTGATGGGGCACCGCCTTCCCCTGATTGCTGGGTTGCCTCCCACCCCTGAGGGCTCCTGGACTGTGAGAAGGGGCAGGCCGGGCTGAGGGACCCTGCCTCCAGTACATGAATTTTCATGTACTGGGCCTCTAGATGCATATATAAGCAGCAACTTTCTGATTACTAAATGTTTTATCATATATATATATATATATATATATATATATATATATATATATATATAAATATATATATAAAGCAGGGAATAGTTAAAAAAGCAGCATTAATATTCTGATCAGTGGAAAGTATAACAAATTAATAAACTGATCTTAAGCAAGGCTGGTTCTTATGAATCAGTTTACAAGGCTGATCAACTTGGGAACAATGTATCAGACCACATTTTCAAACCTCAAGTTGAAGGACAGAGCATATGATAGTGACCCACTAGATGAAAAGCACATGAGGCCTCACTAGAGCTTTCCAGACTTGTCTATGGCTGCACCACAACTCACATCTCACTGTGTCTGAGGCTAGTTAGGGAAAGGGCTCAATTCCTACAGAAGCAGTGAAAAGTGAGAAAGGAAAGGAAGTGACAAGAGGATTCACGATTTCACAAGTGGAAAGTGATCATCACACACCCATGTTTTGTTATCTTCTTTACAGTATAAATGGTATATTTATCTTAAGGAAGCATAATATTAGAGGAAGAACATGTTTTACATAGTCAATATTTTTTTCACAAATAAGTGAAAGAAAGCATACTTAAAAATCCAGTTGCTCTAAGTCCTTTTAAGAATGAGGTAGAAACATTTTAAAGCACACAACAAAAAGAATGAGGTAGCATAATAAAAATTACTACTTACAATTATTCTGTTATTATATAACTTATTCACTTGAAAAATCCTATCGTTTTCTTTCTGGATGCCATTTTTAAGCTTTTCTATATCAAAATGAGTATTCAACCACTCTTCCAAAAAGTGGGTTATTTCTTTCCTGTTACTGAGTACTTGTTGAAATTCAGTCTTTATGATGTGGGAGTCACTTTCTGAAAAATCTTTGAGAATTTCCTGTGTTAAAAAGTTAAGCAATGAATTGTATGAACATTGGGGGAAGTTTTTATCTAACTATCACACAAATATCATAAAAAAAGGAAAATACCTTACTGAACTCTCTTGATATTTTTGAAGTAAATATAATTCTTGTTATTCTAATTATATTAGAAATAAAGTTCTAATCTAAAACTTTATCCTAGTTATTTGAATAATAAAGTTTTGGCAGTATAAGCTATGTAACAGAGGCATGCCCACAAATTCTGCCTATGAGAATTAAAACCTGTTAAACTGTCAATCTGTGACTAATAATAACAATACGTGAAGTGCTTCTGGATATAACTTTTCTTTGCATATAGCAGGACATACATGTTATGAATTAGCAGGACATGCATGTTAGGAATTAGATGCTAGCTTCACACTTCTGGCCGAGAGCAAACATTCCATGTGCAGCTGTTGCAATAAAAATATTTCTGGCCGAAACCGGTTTGGCTCAGTGGATAGAGCGTCGGCCTGCAGACTGAAAGGTCCCAGGTTCGATTCGGTCAAGGGCATGTACCTTGGTTGCAGGCACATCCTCAGTGGGAGGTGTGCAGGAGGCAGCTGATCGATGTTTCTCTCTCATCAGTGTTTCTAGCTCTCTATCCCTCTCCCTTCCTCTCTGCAAAATATCAATAAAATATATTTTAAAAAAAATATATATTTCTGACTCCTAGTCACAGGTCTAGGAAGTGTTAGATGGCATTTAGAAACTTATTCTGGGGTCCCACGAATTCCCACTTGCTGATATTGTTATATTTGTCTGAATCAGCCGAGTTCTGAAAGGAGGCTCCTCTATTACTTGGTACTCTTCACATCTGGCCAGCTGTTTTTCTGTAGCTTATTTTTAATTTTTGGTAAATGAAAATGCCTCTAAGCACATGAAAAGGTACCTTTCTACTTGCTAAAAAAGGCTTAAAATCTAATTAAATCCATTTAAAATAAATTATACCTGAATATGTAGATCCACCTTCTGGCTCAATTTGAGGTCCCTTAATTCTCTGGATGATACATCATAACCTTGTGGAAGGTGCTCAAGTTGACTTATCAGCTCATTTTGTTTTTCCACTTCATCAATGAAAACCATTTCAAATTTATTGATGGATTCGTGCTGTTCTTTCTTTATCATTATAACATTGCTTAATGCATACTTGAAGAGAAACAGACATTGGGAAATTAAACGTATCTCACATTTAGAGGATGTTGTAAACCCTCAAGACTAAAGGTGGGATGGCATCTCGTTATCTATATCCTCTGACAAGTGAGGAAAAAGGAAAAAGCCTCTCTCTGTCCCCAACTTTCTCCTCTCAGCATCTTGGAAGAGTTACTTCTGGGTCCTTATTTCTGACTTCCTACTGGATATACCTTGTTATCATAAAAATACCCCAGATTCAATGTTTAAAAGGTAACATGATCTTTCCTTCCTAAAAATACAACTTTCTTTATTGGCTCCTTTTGGTTAATTATATCACCAATCACCCAGGTTTTCCAGCTAGATACCTGATAATTCATTTTCAACACCCTCTTCTGCCTATCTTGGTTTGGTAATCAGTATGGGTGTGCCATGTCTCAAAACTTCCTTATCAAGCATATTTAGATGTTTGACTTCAAGGTGACAATAATTTGAATGTCATATGGTCCACGGACTTCATGAATAAATTCTGGATATCTGATAGTCAGGATTTGGGAAAGACTATCAGAACCTGAGGGGCAATTTAACCACATAGGAGACACTTGCTGCCTACTTCCTCAACTTCCACCGTTCCTTAACTTCTTATAATTTGGCCTCTTCCTTAACCAATCAACTAAAACTGCTCTGACAAAGGTCCCAATGAGCTCTATTATCAACAAATTGAGGGGACCTCTTCAGTTCATATTCTGGTTGCTGAGTTATTTGACTTACTCTCCCTCACTGTCCTGAGTGATAGCACTTTGGTTTGGTTCTCTCCTGTCTCACTTTTCCAACCTCGATCCCATGTGTTGCTCTCTTTTCTGTTACAGCTCTTGAAAATTTATCTTTTCCCGAGTTTTCTTATTATCCCAAGCCTTTTATTCTTCTACTAGAGGCCTGGTGCACAAATTCGTGCACTGGTGGGGTCTGGCTGGCCTGCCCTGGTGGGGGTCCATCAGGTGGGCCAATGTGGGGGAGTGGCCTTGGGTGGTTGGCCAGCTGGCCCCACCCCTGATCAGGGTGTTGGGGGCCAATTGGGGGGTGGGGCCGGCCGGGGGGATGGGCCTTTTGGGGCCTGGATTAGTCCAGTTGGCTGCCACAATGCGCGTCATAGCCACCGGTCGTTCCGGACATTCTGGTTGTTCCGCAGTTCTGGTTGTTGGGCTTTTATATATATAGATTATGCTTTCTGGGTGACCTTACACATACTGTATTATCCATCACATATATGCTGATGAATCCCAAATCTTTATCTTTAGTCCTGACTCTTCTCCTGACAAATTTCAGTCTTACAGCTAAATGCTGTGAGCCTTGAGGCAAAACCAAAAAAAAACCCAAATGAACAAAAAAAAAACCACCTACTAAGGAGGGCTCCGAGTGGCTAACTGGGCTCAAATAAATTTTAAAAAGCAAAGCCTAGCAGCCATTTTTGCACAGGGTTCTCTCATGCAAATTGCATTTCACGAAGAAGCCTACACTGAATTGCTAATCTCTGCACTGCACTGCCTGTTTCTGCACTGTGTTTCAGCCATCTGAGCCAGCCCTAATAAAGGAGTTCCTGGAATCCCATTTCAACCAAAAGGACTGAGGCTTTCCCTATCAGCTGTGCCGCTTCAGCCAGAGTGGTTCTATTCTAATCAATAGGATGGTGCCTTTTGGACCAATCAAACTGTGAGGATTTGGAGTCCTCATGGGCATGAGGACAGACCAGTCAGAGACAGGGGTGGGAACTTCTGCCCATGTAAGCCAACTCTTCCCTTTCCATGGAAGCCTAAGCCTGCATCTCCCTGGCTGAGCTGAAACACTGAAGATGTCTTGCTAGAGCAGAGTGGAGCAGACCAACACAATGCAGGGTGGAACAGCAGGGAGCAGAGCAGAGCTTTCACAGCTGTGCTATATCACAATTGAGCTGTTTTGCACTGAATAAACTTTCCTTCTTCACCACACCCCAAACTGGGGATTCCACTGGCATTGAATTGGCGCCATTGACCACTGGTTGACAATGCCTAGTGAGTTTCTCTTCTTGAATGTCCCATGATAACATCTCAAAGTAAACACCTGATCTTCCTCTCCTGCCTCATTCCCATTCCTCTTTCCACTACTCACAAACTTGGCTAAACTCAAATCCTGGGATACAATCTCAACTTTTCTCCCTTACCTCCACTATCAAACAGACCTGTGATTTTAAACTGCTAAATATCTAATTTATTTCATCTCTTCTATCCCTATAGAATCCTTCATTAGTAGTTCAGCCACCCATAATGTCCCATCTGTACAATTGCTTCTTGGCTCTTCTTTCTGCCACTAGGCTTATCCCCTGCAAACTCACTTCTTTATCTATAGTGAAGTACCTAAAATGGCAATCTAATCACATTACTGCCACCACTTAAGATAACTGTCCAGTGGCTCCCCATTATCTGCAAAATGAATTCCATCCAAGCTTCACTGAACGAGTCTATCTTCCACTACGGTCTTACCTTCTTTAACTTTTTTCCTAGTATGTCATATAACCTGCACATACTTCTATCGCTGCACTTACTGCTATCTGTCTATATATCTGCCTCACCCACTAGACTATGAAATATTTGAGATGTTATTCATACCTGTGTCTAGGCCCATAGGCAGAGCTCAGGTTTTAATGAATGACCAGGTTTTGGTACACTGAGAATCTTGCACACTATTATTAGACCCAGGTAATCTTTAATTCAGACAGAAGTACATATACTAAGAAGTAAATGTGTCAACTCGCTAAGGTGGACTTAAAGACAATGAAGTTTGTAACCAAAATTTATAGCAATATTTACAAAGATATTACTAAAAAGGTGTTACCTTTAGATTCTTCATGACTCTGTGGAATTCCATGGAACACCTTTGGTTTACAGTGAGAAGTTTTTGAATCTCTTTGGTTTGTGGATATGGAAGTGAGAGGTTGGCTTTTATTTTAACTGAAAGCTGTTTTTGGGTTTCAATCTCCTTCTCCAAGTCAAGAGACAATCTATGTAAGAATTCATAATGGTTATCCATCTCTGAGTATCTCTTCAGAAGCTCCTAAAGAAAATTAGAATTAATTAAACTTAACAAATGATTCTAATTTAACAATAAGTAGTTCTAGCCCTAGAATTAAAACAGAAGTTATGCTTTTATATTTTCTGTAGGAGAGTAATAAATTAAAACCACTGTGATTAAAACAACAACAAAAGGAAACTGACTATCCATGATTCGAATGAGCATTTGCAAAGTCTGAGGAGAAATTTAAGTGAATTCAATGTAGTATATATTGTAGCTCAAGACTGAATGCTGGGTCATGTTTACAATGGCAGTGTGAGGTAGCAGATAAAACAAGTAACTAAGAATCAAACTAGCTATATAGCCTCTTCACACCTTTGTATTTGCCTAGAATCTGAGTTTTCTAACATTTTATCAGAGTTCAGGTTCTAGCTCTGCCACTTTCTGACTGGGGAAATCATTGAGACATTTATCAACCACAAAATAAAGACTACAATAACTGCCACAAAGTTTCCTACAGGAATCAAGTAAAATATTTCAAACTATCTATATCGATATAATCTATAAAATATGTACACATTACATGTTAAAGGAAATAAAATTATATTTATAAAAACACCTCCATACCCAAGCTTTAAACTTCATCAGATCTGTCTTCAAATCCTGATTCTACCAACTTACTAGCTATGGTGGACTTAAATATGTGAAAGAACTAGCTATGTGATCTTAGAAAACTACTAAACTTCCTCTCTCCACTTTAGTTTCTTTGTATATAAATGAAGCAATAAAACCTATCTCATGAGTTAAAGCACCAAATGTAGTGCCTGGCATGTGGTAGACACTCAGTAAGCCTAGGTCCATCAGCTCAAAGCACTCGCAAGTGGCAAAAAGGGTGACACAGTGAACTGAGTGTAAGTGGAGGAACACATTAGGTTCAAGTTGACACAATCATATAATAAACTAGAGGACTGGTACACAAATTAGTGCACAGATGGGGTCTGGCTGGCCCGCCTTGATTGGGGGTGGGCCCGGCCAGGGGGAGGGGCTGATGGCAGTGGGCTGGCTGGCCCCGCCTCCTGGTTGAATTCCCGGACAAACTCCTGGTCTAGGGGATAATTTGCATATTAGCCTTTTATTATATAGAATAACCATTTAGTTCAGGGCACTAAATAATAGAATAAGGGGCTTCTGACAATAGTGAGCTCTTTTTTTTCATAATTTAAAGAAAAACTAGATAGATATTCATTAATCTGGTATGCTGGAGAGGGGATTCCTGCCTTTGACCTTAGAATAAATCACATTATGGTACGGAGCAGTCATTAATTTGTACTTTTAATAGACACATGTTGACAGAAAACAAGGAGATCAAAGAGAGAACACAGAAATCAGAGAGAACTAAGAGTGAACAGAGGAAATGGAGACAAAAAAGAGAACAGAAAACCAAAAAAGGAGAAAAAATAGAGAGAACAAAGAGAAAAAAGAAAGAACAAAGAAAATGGAGATAAAGAGAATAAGTTGAAAACAGAGAAAAAAGACAGAAAAAGAAAATGCAGAGAACTGAGAAAACAAAGAGAAAGAAATGAGAACAGAAAAAGAAAAAAAGAAAAAAGAAAACAAAAGATATCAGAGAGAACAAGAACAAAGAAAAAGTATAGCAAATACAGCAAAGAAAATCAAAGAGAAAACAAAGAAAAAAGAAAAAAAATAACAGAGAAAGTGAAAAAACAAAGCGAAGAGAGATAACCCAGACACCAGAGATAAGAGAACAAACAGAACAAAGAGAGAAAAGTAAAAGAATAAAATAAGAGAACCAAGAAAATAAAAAGAACAGAGAAAACAGAGAGCAGAGAGAATAAAGCGAGAACACGGAACATAGAGAAGAGAAAATAAAAGAGAAAATGGAGTGAAGAGAACAAAAAAACAGAGACCGAAGAGAGGAGAGAGAAAATAGAAAATTGAAAGTAAAAATACAGAAAACAGAAAAATGGAGAGAATAAAGCGAAAAGAGGGAAAAGAGAGAACAACAACAACAAAAAAAACTAAGGGGAAATAAAGAACAAAGACAAAAATGGAAACCCCAAAAGAACAGAGAAAACAGTACAAAGAAAGAACTGAGAGAACAAAAAAAAAAGAGAGAGAGAGAGAAAGATACATATTGAATGCTGACTCCCATTAGGGATGTGCTAAACACAAAACAAGTCTTCAGTGATCTTGCATTCTAATAGGAGCAATGGAAAATATGGTTGGTTTTACCCTCAGTATCTCCAAACACTCCTCACTACTTCCATTGCTACCAAGCCACTATCTGCCTGGATTACAAATGGCCTTCCCGCTTCCCCTCTATGTTCAACACGGCAGTGAGAGTCACCCCTTAAAATTAAGTCAGATCATGTCTCTCACGTGGTCAAAAGTCTGCAATGGATCTCCATCTCTCTCAGAGTAAAACTTGGTCTTTTTAAAGCCCCACAGCCTGCCTCCTCACCATTAACTTTCTGACCTCATTTCTTACTAGCTTTCTGCCTTCGTGATGTTCCTGGGACCCACATGGCAGGCTCTGCACAGGAGCTTTGTACTTGCTGTTCCTCCTGCCTACAATCTGGTCCAGCAGATACCTGAATGGCTCAGTCCTTCACCTCTTTCAGGTATCTACTCAAATGTCATCTTTCCAGTGAGGCCTTAAACCACAAGCCCCCACTGCTTTTTGTTTATGTATGTATATATGCACACCTGTATACCTGCACTAGAAAGTTTAGGAACGTATTGACCATTATCTTTTCATTCCACAGAGGTTCCCTTGATTCCATAGATGAACTATTTTCAACCTTTTTCATCTCATGGCATACATAAACTATTAAAATTTTACGGCTCACCCCAAAGTATATTTTTTGCCAAATCTAGCAGCAAACAACAACAACAAAAAAGGTATACTTTTGATTCATTCACAACCGATTGTTGTGCTGGCTGTTGTCATTTTTTTTTATTTAACCATCTAAGGGAAAAGAGGTCAGTACCCCTGACTAGTCAGGTATTACATGTTTAAAAATTAAAAACAAAACACAAAACACACACCTGATTTTAGAGAGAGGAAGGGGGAGACAGAGAGATTGAGGTGGGGAGGAGGAGGGTAAGTAGAGAGAGAGAAATATTGATTTGTTGTTCCACTTGTTTATGCATTCACTGGTTGATTCTTTTATGTGCCCTGACCCAGGGGATCGAACCTGCAACCTTGGTGTATCGGGACGACACTCTAACAAACTGAACTACCCAGCAGGGTAGGTATTGCATGTTTTAAAAATTCTTGCGGCATACTGCTTGAAAATCGCTGCCATCGACCTCTGAAGGGTACAGATATTCATTTGTAATTTAAACAGGGGCACTTACTTTTATCCTAAAGCACTTTTCTCTCAGGCTTTCTGTAGGGTGCTCTTTTTCATCACACAGTAACTTTTTTTCAGATTTTACTACTTCTTTGTGGTTCTGTTGGTCCTGCTTTGACACAAAGAAATAAGGTGTCAACTATAATTACATTCATAGGGAATGTCTACACATACTTTTTCAATTACATATTATATACTTTTTCAATTACATATTATATATCAAGCTTCAATAATGGAATTAGCCCTGACTCCTTTGGCTCAGTGGATAGAGCATCGGTCTGCGGACTGAGGGGTCTCGGGTTTGGTTCCAGTCAAGGGCATGTACCTTGGTTGCGGGCACATCCCCAGTGGAAAGTGTGCAGGAGGCAGCTGATCGATGTTTCTCTCTCATGGATGTTTCTGACCCTCTATCCCTCTCCCTTCCTCTCTGTAAAAAATCAATAAAATATATTAAAAAAATAATGGAATTAAACATTATACCTGTAGTTCAAAAGCAATGTTAAAAATGGTCAGAAAATGAATAATAGCACTACTACATCTTGTAGTGAGTGATCTCAAGTCATTGGGGAAAAAATGGGAGAACCACATATTTTTTGGAGATAGAATTTGTTCTTGTAATATTCATAGTTGCAAATTAGGTTTTAGATTTATCTCTGGTTCCAATTTTTCCAAATGTCTGAATCCAAATCACTGCTGCCAACTAAAACACTAGCAAACACATCTGTACTATCTACAGTGTTCCAAGCCCTACTAATATATTCCTCCCAGCACCTGGAAGCAGAAAACGCATATCCTGTTTACACTTTGTATTTCTGTATAAAGCAAAATACTTTCTCCCATTTGTTTATCTTATTCATTATAAGATCTAAGAGAATAACTAATTGTTCAATAAAATCTTTGAGTGATTTAAATCTCTATAAATTTAATTAGGCCACGATAAAGATTCCCAAGTGTCTGATATTTCCATTGAGATTACAAATGATTTTGTTTTCCACTTGATTCTTTATAGATTTCATACATTTTCTTATCTGAATTTTGTTTTCTAATATTTAATTTGAAGTCATACTAGAACTTCATTTTTTTTTGTATTCATCTTGTTTAACTTTTCCCCTTCTAACTTCATTAACAAGAGCCCATGTCTAAAACTCTTATGTAGAAGTAGTGAAATGGGATATTTAATCTTTTACAAATATAATCCTGCAAATTGAGAATAATACTATTTCTCTGTTTTGAAACCCTTTAAAAAACATGGTGGCTTTAAGAAAAACCCTGTATTTCCTATTTGTGTGAAAAATTATAGTAATAGGTTCCCCATTACCCTTTATTGTTTGTAGACATTTGCAGAAAAACAGTAACAAAACAAACCATTACCCTTTTCAAAAAAGCTTGATTCTTATAAATAGTTACTAGATAGGGGAAGATTCTGAACTCACTCTAACTATTATTTTTCTTAAAGTTTCTCTGCATTGATCTCTTTCCATTTTGAGAGACTCTTTTATCTTCTTTAGCTCATCTCTTTCCTTAGCTACAATTCTTATTTCTTTAAGGCTTTTATGAAGTTTCTTAGTCAAGTGTAAGTTATCCATTTCAAGACTTAGCATAGATAAATTTTGAGCCTCAAATTGTTTCTTCAATTGTTCCATTTCATTCACTTTTTTATGACTTTTATTAACATCTTCTTTCATTTTAAGAAGTTGAAGCTCTTTTTTTTGAAGTTCTTGGATCTTGGGATAATTATAAAACAAGTTAGAATGCAATGAGAATCCCTTAAAGGAAGGAAACTAGTGTCTATTTGTTATATATGTACATATATATATCTATGTCTATATATCTATCTATATCCTCTCTTATTTCACAAATAATTTTGGACACTCCCAAAAGAACAAAACAACACATACCTTTATCTGTAAATCATCTTTTGATTTATTAAAATCCTTTTGAATATTTGAGATCTGAGTTGTTTTTTCTGAAACACTTTCTCTGAGTTTATCAATAGTTTCTTGGTGCTCTTTCAAATGAATACGAGCAATTTTTAGTTCCTTTTGTGTTTCCAGATCCTTTATAATTAGAATTGAAAAATGATGACATAAAAAAACATTACTTTTTCTTAATGAACTGGTTAAACAAAATCTTAAAAAATGCATGCTTATCATTAAAAACCACCACCATCCCACCACTACATTATAATAGTGCAGAAGGATCTACCTATCTGCACTAATCATCACACAGTAACTAAAAGTTCCACCTATCCCAGTCCTGTTCCCTGATAAACTCTGCCACTTACTTTTCACCTTTCATATCATTTGGACATCTTTCTAACGCACTATCACATGCCCTATTCTTATGTTTAGTATTCCATTACACAGATGAGCTCCATCTAGCCAGTGACTTATGGGTGGACATTTGGATTACAATGTTGCAGTAAATGCTGCTGTGTTTCTGCCCAAAATATGAGAATATACTGATAGGTTAAATTCATAGGCGTGGAATTGCTGTAGCAAATGCATATGCTGATAAATTTTTAATAAGATATTATCAAACCGTCTTCCTAAAAATTATAACATTTACATTTCACCAACAGTATCATTTATTTTCAAAGAATGGAGCCTCTTATATTAAAAACATGTTTACTGGATGGGCAGGAGCGCAACTCACTCTAACTATGGTTTCTTGTAGATTTGCCTTGAGCTGGTCTCTTTCCAGTTTGAGAGTCTCTTCTACTCTCCTTAGATGATCTCTTTCTTTCATTACAGATTTCATTTCTTCAAGGTTTTCATGAAGCTTCTGAGCCAAATTTAAGTTCTCCATTTCTATTTTACCCAGAGTTATACTTTGGGCTTCGAATTGTTTCTTTAATTGCTCCATTTCAGACATTTTCTTCTGTGTCTCACTGATGTCTTCTTTTAACTTTAAGAGTTGATGTTCATTTGCTGTAAGTTCTTGGATCTTAAGATGATCATAAAATAACATGTTAGCAGACAGATGGTTTTTAAGGGAAGGATAAAGAAGTTTCTAAATGGATTTAGACAACAGTTTTCCCATGTTGCTTTAATGAATACATAATTCCACACAGAAATTATTTTCTTTTGAGGTATAAATAAGTGGTCTATTCTTAAGTGTATATATAGCTCAATTATTCTTAACATCTATATACTTACAACCCAGAATAAAATATAGAACCTTTCTAAAGACCCATCCTAAAGTTGCTACGTATCCCATCCTACAACCATTATTCTGACACTTTTCTCATCCTAGATGAGTTCTGCCTGCTTTTGATCTTATAAAATTACAATTCTTTTGATAGGTATTTGCATTATTTTCAGTTTTTCCCTATTATGATTAGAGTTACTAAGAACATTCTTGTACATATCTTTATGTTGAAGTATGTACATTTTTCTTTTAGGTACATAACCAAGTCACAGGCAGGTATATGTTTAGTGTTAGTAAAAACTGCCAAGCTGTTTTCCAATGTGGCTAAACCATTTTACATTCCCAATGGATTTTAGGCAAAAATAAATCAGATATCTAATCAAAGCCCTCCCCCCATATATCTTTTCTTATAATATAGTGTTTACATTTTCTAAAGCCATTTACATATTTGACATTTCATCTGTCTTCTCAGAAACAATCCCTGTCCGATGCTTCTTCAGATGCATGTGAGCAATTCTTAGCTCCTCTTCCCCCCCCTGCCCTGCCCCGATTCTTTATCATTAAAGAAATTTTAAGAACAGGGACATATCTTAATGTTAACTGGTATTATTTTTTAAAATATATTTTATTGATTTTTTACAGAGAAGAAGGGAGAGGGATAGAGAGTTGGAAACATCGATGAGAGAGAAACATCGATCAGCTGCCTCCTGCACACTCTCTACTGGGGATGTGCCCGCAACCAAGGTACATGCCCCTGACCGGAATCGAACCTGGGACCCCTGAGTCCGCAGGCTGATGCTCTATCCACTGAACCAAACCGGTTAGGGCAACTGGTATTATTTTTAATGAAAGTATTATATTTTCTTAGTAAAAATAATAAAACTATTACTTCTTACTCTAGTTTTTTTTTTTAAAATATATATTTTTATTGATTTTAGAGAGGAAGGAAGAGGGACAGAAACATCAATGATGATAATCACTGATCAGCTGCCTCCTGCACGCCCTCTACTGGAGATGGAGCCCACAATCTGGGCATGTGCCCTGACAGGGAATCAAATCATGACCTCCTGGTTCATAGGTCGACACTCAACCATTGAACCATACCAGCTAGGCAAGGTAACTAGTATTTTTAAATGAAAGTAATATATTTTCTTAGTACAAATAACAGAACACTAATTCTTACTCTACATTTTTGTTAGAAAGTTAAAAGCTTTTCCCTCTTCTGTTCCCTCCCTTCCCCACAAACCTCTCCTTTCCAGAGGCAAACACATTATGCACATACTATTTTACAACCTGTTTTTCTCACTAAGAGTTATTTTGGGATTCTCAATTAGGACACTCAACTCTATTTAATTTTTTTTTCTTTTTACCTGTTGTATAATATTCTTGACACATTGCTCATCTTTATCCAGTTTCCTTCTGATTGACATTTTGGTTGTTTCCTGTTTTCTGTTACATACTGTTACAATGAACAACCTTGTGGTTTATGTGTGCGTTTGTGTATGCTTCTATCAAAGAAGGGCTCACATTTCCTCACTAGGAAGAGGTATGAGTGTAACTTACTTTAGCTTCTACTTCTCTGAGGCTTTCTCTGAGCTGGTCTCGCTCCATTTTGAGGGTTCCCTCCATTCTCCTTAGGCTATCTCTTTCCTTAGTAACACATTTTATTTCTTCAAGGTTTTCATGAAGTTCCTGAGTCAACCTTAACTTCTCTGTTTCTGTATTTTCCAAGATTGAATTCTGCACCTCCAATTGCTTCTTTAATTGCTCTGTTTGATACATAGTTTCCTTGAGATCATTTTTTACCTCAAGAAGATGATGTTCTTTCTCCTGAACTTCTTGGATCTTGAAATAATCATACAATAAATTAAGATATAAACAGATAACAAAAGCTAAACATTAGTTTCTAAATTATGTAGACAAAATCTCTACTTGTCCTCAATTTTAGGCTAATTCATATCCTGTTTCACTACACCAGTGGTCGGCAAACTCATTAGTCAACAGATCCAAATATCAACAGTACAACGATTGAAATTTCTTTTGAGAGCCAAATTTTTTAAACTTAAACTTCTTCTAATGCCACTTCTTCAAAATAGACTCGCCCAGGCCATGGTATTTTGTGGAAGAGCCACACTCAAGGGGCCAAAGAGCCGCCATGTGGCTCGTGAGCCGCAGTTTGCCGACCACTGCACTACACAAAAGACTTGATTAAAACTATTACTTAGGTAACAACTTAAAGAAATACCTGTGCTTTTAAGGCACTATTTTTGTTTTCTAAATCCATTTGCATATTTGATATTTCATTTGTTTTCTCAGAAACAATCCTTCGGAATACATCAATAATTTCCTTATGCTCCTTCAGATGTTTGTGAGCAATTCTTAGTTCCTCTTGTTTTTCCAGGTCCTTTATTATTAGAGAAAGAAAAATAATATATTCAGATGAATGCAATTCAGACCATATGTACAAAAGTACAGAGTAAGAAGTAAAATTTCCTCTCCCTCCTTATACCTCCTAGTGCTCATCCTCCAATTGACTCTCAGATGCTAATACAAGCTAGATATACTACTCTACAATTTCCCCTTTTCCCTACCAGGATACTTCCAAGTCAACACCATAGCTTTACCTCATTCTTTATCTGTGGACTTGCATTCCATGGTCTGAATGTGCTGTACTTATTTAAACAGTCTCCTACTAACAGATAGCTAGAATTTTCCCTATTTTTTGGTTTGCTTTATTTTGTTATTGCAACTTGCTGCTATGAATATCCTTCTACAAATATCTTCCCATGGTTGCGCTAATGTGTGCAGGGTAAATAGGTACAACTTAACTTTTTGGGTAAATGAATAAACTTACTATAATATTTGGAAGATATTACCAAATACACTCCCTCTTCCTCCTTCAACCTTCTAAGGCTGCACCAGTTTTACACTCCCATCAACCTTATTGCCTATGGTTCTTTTGGGACACAGTGTCATTTTTACTAGATGGGGAAAAGATGGTAACTCACTCTAATTGCAGTTTCTCTTAGGTTTTCCTTGAGCTGGTCTCTCTCTACTTTGAGAGTCTCCTCCATACTCCTAAGGTCATCTCTTTCTTTTGTAACAGATCTCATTTCTTCAAGGTTGTCCTGGAGTCTCTGAGTTAACCTCATGTTCTCTATTTCTAGGTTTTCCACAGTTGACATTTGGGTTTCAAATTGCTTCTTCAAGTATTCTATTTCACACATTTTCTCCTCAGTCTCATTTACAGCTTTCATCTCAAGCTGATGTTCTTTTACTGGAAATTCTTGAATCTGAGAAAATCATAAAACAAGTTAGGGCAAAGGCAGGTTTTTAGAAAAAAGATTTGTTTCTAAATTAAGTCAATCATTTTTACATTTATAGTTCAATGTATGTACTTTTTACTTCCACAGGAACATGAGGAACACAATAATCTGATGTCATTTTCCAACTTAACAAGACCTACCTTTCCCCATAATTCAGCATCTGAATTTTCTAAATCTCTCTGAATATTTGCTCCTTGATCTGTCTTCTCTGAAATATTCCTTGTATTAATAGTTTCTTGGTACTCCTTCAGAAGAATGAAAGTAATTTTTAGTTCCTCTTTGATTTTTTGTCTCTTTATGATGGGAGCAAAATGAATAAAATAATGAATAGAAGTTAATAGTGAGCATTGTAATCACCCTAATACTATTTTTGTATCCAAAAAACATCAGAAGAGGGAAACTTACTTCAGCTACAAGTTCTTCAATGTTTTCTTTGAGTTGGTCTCTCTCCATTTGAAGGGCCTCTTGCACGCTTTTCAGTTCATCTCCTTCTTTAATTATAATTTTCATTTCTTCTTCACTTTTCTGAAGTCTCTCAGTTAACTTGAGCCTCTCGCTTTCTATGCTTGCTAGTGATGAATCTTTGGCTTTGAGTTGCTCCTTTAATTGTTCCAGTTCACTCATTTTTCCCTGAGTCTCACTGATTTCTTTGACGCAAATAAATTGTTCCTGTTTTTCATGAAGCTCTTGCATCTTAAAATAACGATAATAGCCAAAAAGTATACATACAAATGCATAAAATCTGTTTTTATATGTGTGTATCTGTATATACATGTATGTATATTTTTATGTGATATATATATATATATATATATATACACACACACACACACACACACACATACATATATGCATATATATGGGCAGAAGTAGGTTTATAGTTGCGAGTACACAAAGCAATTTATTCTTTGTTTATAATAATCATAACCAGTATGTCTCTCCATATGAACTGTAAATGTACTTTTACCCACCCCTGTGTGTATGTGTGTGTGTGTGTGTGTGTGTGTGTGTGTGTGTATATATATATATATATATATATATAAATTTCTTTTTTTTAGGTAAAAAAACCAGTATGCTCTCCAAAACAATTTAGTATGTAAAAAGTAAGTATTTTTTGTAATTCGGTTAGCTACCTCCCTCAGGTTTTTTCCCCACTGTCCCTTCACACCCAATTTACCTTTTTCTGTAATTCATCATTGGTTGATTCTAATTCCTTTTGGAAACTTGATAGTTCAGTTTCTCTCTCTGTAAGATTCACTCTCAGCTTATCAATAATTTCCTCCTGTTTTTCCAGGCGACAATGAGCAACTTTAAGTTCCTCTTCAGTTTCTAGGTGCTTTATTAATAGAGGAAATTGTAAGAAATTTATAGAAACATTATAACCATTACACTCCGATTCCTTTTTTCCAAAGGTTTAGTTTCCACAAAAATATTTGCTTACAAATTAAACACACACACACACATACATAAGAAAAAGAATGTAACCTGCCTTAGCTGCGATTTCTCTCATGTTTTCTTTGAGTTGGTCACTTTGAGACTGAAGAGCTTCCTGCAGCCTCTGTAGGTCATCTCTCTCCTTAGCTATAGATTTCATTTCCTGATGACTTTCTTGAAGTCTCTCAGACAAGTTGAGTTTTTCCTTTTCTAATCTTAGCAATGCTGACTCTTTAGCTTTGAGTTGCTCCTTCAATTGCTCCATCTCACTGATTATTTCCTTAATCTCATTGTCTTTTTCCTGCATATTAAAGGATTGTTCTGGTATGTCTTGAGCCTCTTGGATCTTAAGAGAATCATAAAACAGTACAGTTGTATCCAAAGATACTTTATTTTAGGGGAAAAGAAATCAGGATATTTTCTAAAACAATTAAGACAGGATTTAATGGTTCATTTACAGTGCAATTCTCCCACTTCCCTACTCTTCCATTATTCAGGTATTTAGCACTTAATATTGAGGGCTCGCTGTGATGTCAGTGTATTATTGGAGGCTGGAGATAATACAGGAATGAGACTTACAGGATCTCTGCCATTTTGAGACACTTTAGGGGAAAAGTAGACATGAATTCAAATCTTACCAAACACAAGTACTGGTTCTCCTAATGTATTAGCGGCAAACCTAACCTATGGTGAGTGTTTATGAAGTGGGGGAGTCTGTATGGTAATGCTGCAGGTAGGGAGACCATCTGAAGGCAATGAGATGAGGAAGAATAATGGACTAGAGTTGCTGGAGTATAATGAGCAGGAGGATGAGAGAACTGAAATAATGCTAGAGACCAGCAAGGTCTGGGAATCCTTTTCCTTACTAAGGATTCCGGCCTTGATGTCAAGAGTAACAATGTATCATCAAAGGGTTTTAAGAAGATCAGAATGGAGAATAAATTTATTTCTTACTAAATCAATGAGGAAAACAGTAGTGCCTTATGAGATGCTGAAGGAATAGATTTAAAGAAGGGAAAAAAGTAGTTTTGGCTTCGTCTTTGTCTATATAACAAAGTATTGTTTTTTCTAAATTTTGAATATTAATGAAAAAAGCTGTTTTCTCTAAAACTTTCATTTTCAATAGTTGTAAGTATTTATGAGTAATTTTTAGTTCTGTTTCCAATTATTTCATTATAGACTGAATTTTGTCCTCCCAAAATTTGTTGACGCCCTAACCCCAAATATAACTATTGGATATAGGGCATTTAAAGAGGGCAATTGTTAAATGAGGTCGTAAGGGTGGGACCTGGTCCCATAGGACTGGTGTCCTTAAAAAAGAGGCAGAGATATTGGACACTTTCTCAGCTCTAGTGCACAGAAGGCCATGTTAAGACGCAGAAAAAAGACACCATCTACTTTCTAGAAAGAAAGGCCTCTCCATAAACAGAATTTTCAGGTACCTTAATCTTGGCCATCTTGGCCTTCTAGAACACAAGTAGGAGAAAATAAATTTCTGTTGTTTTAGCCACCCAGTCTATGATGTTTTGTTACGGCAGCTTTAGCACACTATAATACACCCCTTTAAAAAAAATCATCATTACCATCCTAGCTTTTCTTAGTTAACCAGTAAAGCAGTTATTCTCATTAGGTCTCAGGAAAAAATGAACCATACTGCCTAGAATGAGTAAGGTAAGATTTAAGCACCTACTAGTAAAATTATGGCTGAAGAACTAGAAATAGGCATTAAATATGATATACACATTGATTTTATAGTAAACTCTAAATAAGTTTAGTATAAAAATCTGATGTAAAATAATATATCAGCTCAAAGTGTGAACTAATGGCCCTAGCTGGTTTCGCTCAGTGGATAGAGCGTTGGCCTGCGGACTGAAGGGTCCTGGATTCGATTCCAGTCAGGGGCATTAAAAAAAAAAAGTGAACTAATATTTTTTTGCCATTTTCCAAATTGATTGTAAGCAGTTATATTTGAAGTTATTTCAAAGATATTAGGATGAAGTTTATGAATTATTATTAGTTATTACCACTGTGAGTAATACGTAAGATTGAGATTACCATCATGTACTTAAGTGTTTGAGGTTAAGGAGAAAGCTCATATGTAAATATATGAAAACTTTGAACAGGAACGCTTTACCTCTTCCTGAAATTCATCCTTAGTTTCTCTTACGGTTTTCTCTACAGGCAAATTCTTGGAGCTGTCCTCAGAAATTTTCATTTTTAAAGTGTTGATAGTTTCTTGGTGTTGTTTCAAAGATTCAAGAGCATTTCGTAATTGTTCTTGGGTGTCTATGTTCTTTGTCAGAGAAATACAAAACCATTTCCATTAGAATAAGGTGAAACAATGAAAATAATTTTATAGTTTCTACTTGATCATAAATAATAAATGATGGCTCCGATAATGTTTTTAAAGATGTTCTAAGTTTTCAACATTTAACCAGTCAAAACCTTACCATGTTTACGGTATCCTCAATGTCACTTTTCAGCTGGTCTCTCTCAACTTGCAGGCTCTCTTGGAGTTGTTTTAAATCGTCCTTTTCTTGGGTTAAGGTCCTTACTTCTTCTAAGGTTTGGTGAAGTTTCTCAGTAGTCAGTATTTTCTCCCTTTCTACAGTTTGCAGCCTGGAATCTCTACTTTGTAATTGTTCCTTCAACTGTTCCACTTCATTCAACCTTTCTTGACTTTGCTGAAGTTCTTGGGTTTTCTGAGAAAGCTTTAAAATAAGATAAAGTTAAGTGTGAAAAGCAGAACATTCTATGGCATATACATGGAATCAAACTGCAGCAGACGAAAGGTCATTTCCCTAGAACAGTGGTCAGCAAACTCATTAGTCAACAGAGCCAAATATCAACAGTACAACGATTGAAATTCCTTTTGAGAGCCAAATTTTTTAAACTTAAACTTCTTCTAAAGCCACTTCTTCAAAATAGACTCGCCCAGGCCATGGTATTTTGTGGAAGAGCCACACTCAAGGGGCCAAAGAGCCGCATGTGGCTCGCGAGCCGCAGTTTGCCGACCACAGCTCTAGAAGGTATCTTTACCAACCTCTGTCTTTAAGTCATCCAAAGTTAAACCAAGTTTTTGAGATTCTTTAGAGAGATTTTCTATTTCCTGATTTATTCTTGCATTCTCTTCAAGGACCATGTTATACTTTTGTTCAAATTCAATATGACAATTTTTAAAATCTTGGAATTCTTGATCCATGTTTTTATAATTCAACTGGGTGGTTGCAAGGTCATCTTTAGTTTTCTTAATTTCTTCAAGTAAATCTTGAATTCTACTCTCCTTATGAACTACTTCAGAACACAATTTGTCTTTTTCTGATGTTACTAGATATAGCTCTTCAGATTTATCATTTACCTATGAAAAAAAGAATACTTAGCATTGTTAATAATGTTATGATCTACTGAAGTTTTCAGAAAAACAAAAATAAACACAAAAATATTTTTCTACAAAAAAAAAAGACATTGAAAATTAAGCAAAGATTTGACCGAGAAAAGGCAATTATTTTTATTGTCTCTTTAACAGTGTATTTTCTTGTTTAACTTTACCATCAAAATAAGAGTTATTTGCTTTAAAATGTGTTTACCTCTTTCCTTAGCATTTCTACTTCTGAAGGTAAAGATTTCAATTCTGAGAGTAAATTAACTTTTCCATGCAAAGCTTCATTTACTTCAACTTCTTTCTTCAGTTCTTTCTGGAGATCTTTAATCTTTCTTTCCAATTCCAAATTACAGAGCAAATCTAGGAAATTTTTGGTAAATTAAATAAATTATCCCCCAAAAGTCTATTCATCTCCATACATGTTAATATTTCTTGAATCACCTTTTTTAAGAACATGTACAATTTTTAACCTTATAATCTGAAGTCCATGGAAACATTTATACATACCGATACATATAATATTGAAAATTAATATTAAGTTATTGAAAATCAGAGATTAATAGATTTTCAATCATTGGAATATTGTTGCAAAATCCTTTAGGTACATTTCAACAGAAAGTTAGATTTGCAAAGATGTAGTCTGAAATTTCAAGATACCTTTTGGAACTTTGCCATCTAAAAGGGAGTTGAGTTTTGTTATTTCATTAAAAGAATATTGTAATTCTTGCTCCAGATCAACTTGTATTTTCTTTTCTGCCTCCAACCGTCTTTGATGTAACTGATTATCACTTTCCATTTGCTTGCACATACTTTCAAGTTCTTTCTATTAAGAGAAACATTGCAAATTTACAAAAATGTACTGATCATTACAAGTGCTCAATTTTGAAAATATTACAAAAATCACCTACCATTTTCTCTTTCAGCTCCAGATTTTCACTCCTAAGAAAGGCTGATTCTCTCTTGGCATCAAGGGCTATAATTTCAGCATCAAGTTGAGTTTGTTTCTTTTGTTTTAGATCTTCAGTGTCTTCCTATACACAAGACAAAAAAGATTTTAGTGAAATATAACTTTCTCAGAATTGGAAATGTTACCACACTTTTGTTCAGCTAAAGTTCCCTATGTTTTTTTATTTTAAGTTATTCTCTCCAAAACATGATAGGCTAGTAGTTAATAATTAAGATTAAGAATATAAATTAGCCCTGGCCAGGTGGCTCAGGTGGTTGGAGTGTTGTCTTGTACACCAAAAGGTTTCGGGTTTGATTCCTGGTCAGGGCACATACCCTGGTTTCGGGTTCATCTCTGGTTGGGGCGTATGGGAGGCAATAGACAGATGTTTCTTTCTCACATCAATGTTTCTCTGTCTCTGTCTCTCCTCCCCTTCCTCAGGTAAGGGTTATTTTAAAAAATTAAATTACCACTTGAAAAGAAAATTATCCAATAGGAAAATAGAGAAAATATACAAATAGGTAACTTAGTGAAGGGAAAATGCAAATGACCTATAAATATATGAAAAAAAAGTCAGAAGTCATGTTTAGAGAAAAGTGGGCATTTTAACATGACTTTAGCTTAAATAAATTCAACCATATGTACTTGGCAAAATATTAATGCATGCATGAATGAATGAAGCATAAGAAACAATTTTTAAAAAATTGGCAATTCTGCTTGCTACTTTATTAATCCTACTCTCCAGGATTATATGAAAGCACCTTTCTTTTTTAATTTTTTTTAAAAAATATATTTTATTGATTTTTTACAGAGAGGAAGAGAGAGGGATAGAGAGTTAGAAACATCGATGAGAGAGAGACATCGATCAGCTGCCTCCGGCACGCCCCCTACTGGGGATGTGCCCGCAACCCAGGTACATGCCCTTGACCGGAATCGAACCTGGGACCCTTCAGTCCGCAGGCCGACGCTCTATCCACTGAGCCAAACCGGTTAGGCTGAAAGCACCTTTCTTACCCACAGCTTAGAACAGTGAGAATACTTTTAAAAAATATATATATATATATATATATATATATATATATATATATTGATTTCAGAGAGGAAGGGAGAGGGAGAGAGATAGAAACATCAATGATGAGAGAGAATCAATGATTGGCTGCTTCTTGCACATCCGACACTGGGGATCACGTCTGCAACCTGGGTATGTGCCCTGACCGGGAATTGAACTGTGACCTCCTGGTTCATAGGTCGAAGCTCAACCACTAAGCAACGCAGGCCAGGCAAGAATATTTTAAAAAGAATCATCTGTCATTAATAGAACATAACAAAGATTACTATGAAAAACTCAAAACAAAAACAATAGAACAGAAACCACGATTTAAAAAATTCAAGCTAGAAACTGTTAACTTTCTTGAAGTAGTCAGGTGTATTGAGCAAATAAATAAAAAAATCAAAATTTCACCATGTCAATGTTACTTAATACCACAATCTAGTATCAAATAAAGTAATCTAGAACAATAGTTTCTGAAAAATACTCAAACTGTTGAAAATAGTTACTTAAATTATGAGAATGCATTAATATAAGTGAAATTAATGACATTTATGAAAACATGCTCATTTATGTATGTTTTAGTTCTAGATCAGCCGTGGGCAAACTACGGCCCCGCGGGCCAGATCCGGCCCGTTCCACTGTTCTATCTGGCCCGCGGAGCCGAAAGAGCGGAGGGTTCTCTTGCTCTCCCCTCCGCTCCTTCACCAGCAGCAGTGTTAACATGGCAACGTCGGGAAACACGGTCGCAGCTCCTTCTTCTGAGTGGGCGGATTTATATCCGCCCATTCAGTAGAAGGAACAACCTCTCAATCTTCCAGAGGCTCCTTGTAATGCCCGCGGACGCGTCCCCCGACATCACCCTGGGAATGCGTAGACACGTTATCGTGGTGATGGAGGCAGACACGCCCCTAGAGAGCACAGTATCAGAGCATTAGCTAAAAAGGAGACCAACAACACTGTTCCCACTGAAGTTGATGTTTTAAAGACCAAAAACCTTTCAACCCAGTCTACATTGCCATCTACATCTACGTCCCGGGCATAATTTGGAAGTTGCACTAAAGAAAATGTTTAATTTACTGTTTACACATTTTGTTCTTTTCTATTTGTTTTAGTTTTAAATTATTTTATTATATTTAAGTTTAATTTGAAAGGCTTTTGTACCTTTCCTTTGTTAGGCATTTTATTTTGCCTTTGCCATCTTCAATATAAGGTATGTTATTGTGCTACGATTCCTCCATTTTTTGAAGTTTCAAATTATAATCATTAGTGTTTACATTCTTCTTGTTAAAATGTTTGAAATGAATAAAACTATTGAAATAATAATAAAAAAAGACCGTACCCTTTTATGTAATGATGTTTACTTTGAATTTATATTAGTTCACACAAACACTCCATCCATGCTTTTGTTCCGGCCCTCCGGTCCAGTTTAAGAACCCATTGTGGCCCTCGAGTCAAAAAGTTTGCCCACCCCTGTTCTAGATCTTTATCAACAACGCAAGTGCTCACCTGAAGACATTGACTATATACTTCTGCCTGCATTTATACAAAACAACTGAAGAATTAAAAACATTTTAAAATTACTAATTTTTTAATGGAAGCTCATAACCTACTTGTTTATATTTACTCAAAGGATGGTATCCTCAACTCTCCATGAATGGTTCCTTATTGGTAAAAATGGCAATGTTCCTAATATAGTACCTCTCTCATAGGGTTATTGACAAGATTAAATAAAATACTGTATGTAAAACATTACAATGCTCACCACATAGTTGGCTTAATATAAGCATTTGCTTTAATGATGATGATGAAGGTATGCTATAAATATTAACATTATTACATAATAAAATAAACCTGATTTTTACCGATGAGTATGACAAGTCCATTGTCACACTTTCTGAATTCTGAGAGTCTATGTATTTCTGTAACTTTTTAATCTGGTCTTCTTTTTCTCTAAGTAGATCTACTTTTGAACTTAGTTCATTCTAAAAGAAATCAAAGGAGAGGAAAACAATTTAATTGGATTTGAATTCTAGGGGATTAAAAGGAACTTATTAACAGTTCAAATTGGTAAACAGTAAAATTCAAAAAGTTGACACTTAAGAAATATAATTTTCTGAAATCATAAATCATATTCAATTATGTATGATTTGTTTTATAGTTCTAGTTCCTTAGTAGAAATATGAACATAAACGCTCACCTCAAGGTCCTGATTATATACTTCTGCATGTTTAACTAAATTCTTTAAGTTCGAAATTTCATGAATTAGTTGCATCTGTAAGAGCATGTGAACAGGCAACAGAGCAAACCAATAGTTAATAAAGCAAAAAAAAAAAAAAAAATTGAATTACTGCTTCAGAATCACCCAACAAGTAAGAAGAGACTGAGAAATAATTATTCAAGCTACTATAACAGAGCATCTCATTATTTAAGAGTACCAAAAAAGCCCCAAATCAAACCCCAAGCCCAATCAACCAAACAAAATCTCTGCAAACCCCAGGAAGCAAGCAAACAAGAAAAAAAAACTCAGCACGACCCAAATAACAGATTTGTCATCTGTTAATAAAGCTACAATAACTTCAAAAGCAAATTAGTATGCACCACTTGGAGGAGAAAGTAGTAATCAAAGTTTACAAAAACATGCTTCTATTAGGCTTTTGTTTTGGGTAAGTACAGAAATGTATTTATCCTAAGAGATTTCTTTTCTCTCATAAATTATTTGTTTTCACACTGGCATACTTTTCAATGAGTTGTGATTTGAAACTTAGGTTTGGATTATGGTAGTTTCATAGAGCCTTTACAATATTATTACTGTTCACCAAAGCTATAGAGATCTGCATGGAATTATCAACTGTTACTTTGATGGTTTATAGGAAATATTGGAAAGTTAATGTTTTTGCTTTATATTGTTCAACTGTCTAATGTATAAGTACTTAAAGATGTAAGTATTTCTATTAAAGTTTCCTTTCTAACAAAACATCTGTAGCATTAAATATTTGAGTACTGGCAATTTTTGTGCTAAAAAAAGTAAATTAAAATTTTTTTGTGTTTAATTCAGTTCTAACTAGTTTTAGATTTCAGACTACTGCTAGTTTAGACACTCTTATTTTAGATTAACACCAATCAATAGAAATATAATGCGATCTCTCTCCCAATTTTTTTTTGAGAGGCAAAATTTGTAATTAATTTTTCAAGTAGCCACATTAAAAAGAAGTAAAAAGAAACAGGTAGAATTAATTTTAATATATTTTATCTAGCCAAATATACCCAAAATATTATTATAATTTCTTCCTGTAATCAATAATAAAAATTTAAGAAAATATTTTAAATTCTTTCTTTTTATGCTTATGCCAATTCAGACTAACCCCATTTCAAGTGACCTATTGCCACATGTAATTAGTGGCTACCCTCTTTTTCAGCAAAGTTTTAGACATCTGTATTGGTTAAAGTTTAAATTGGCTCTCTCTGTTACCCTTTCTTCCACTTCTAACTTTTGCATAAGAAAATCACATTTATTTATACAGAACTAAATAATCAATCTTAAATTTTTAAAACATTCATCGAGAATAATTCTCCTACTTTTATATGAAACAACACTTTATTTTAAGTACAAGGAACAGGAAAAGATTATGTGACTTTTGTAATGATCTGAGTGTAACCACTACTTAATATATTGTTTAATGAGCACAAAGAGAAAATGTACAATATGATCAAAAGATCATCCATTGTTATATACAAAATAGTACAGATTTCAACTGTGATTTGCAGCAGGTGAAATGAAATTTAACTTCTTAAGACAAAAATCTCCAAGTTGTGAAAATTATAAAATTAAATAGATCAAGTTAAAATAGGTAGAGGACTGAAGTTTCTCTTGTTCTCTGAGTATGACGACACTTGACCTTGTTTATTCTGCCCTCTAAAATTACTGTTTAAACACCCTGTATTACATTCTCACTTGAAAATTATCCACAACTTTGGTGATTTTTGATGAAACCCTTAGGTAAACCAGGGCACATATCCTCAGACCATAATATGACTTTCCCTCGCCTTTTGTTAAACTTATCCCCCAGATGTACATTTTGGAACATGTTTTACTGTACGCACATAGACTTATGTTTTTAGCTTAAAATGCAATGGATATCGTAAAACAATCTTCAAATAGAGTAAGCCTTTAATATTTAATATTTTAGATTATCTTACAGAACCAAGAATTTCAATTTGTGGTTGAGTAAAACTGAAGAGAATTGTATTATTTCCCCCCCCCTGACGGTGGTTAAAAAGGAAAAATAAAAAAAGTCAGATGTGAGTTTTAAGACATAGATTCTGTGTTACTTTGTAATCTTTTTGTATGTGACTCAATTCAATGAGCTTCAGTTTTTATTTTTAATTGAATGTATAAGTGATGTTAGAATAATTAGAGAAATTGTTGTTACATGTATGCCCAAAGCTAATTTTGTCATGTTATTTATAACAAGAAACATACAAAAAAAAATAGATGAAATTTTGGAATTAGAAACTTGGTAAGCACCTGATCTAACCTGAAGGATGGAGACATACATGAAGTAAGCCCTGTGATGCAATGCGTGCTCAAGAACTTGCCGATAATACACACCAGGCTTGAATCTGTGAGCTATTTAAGCAGCAAATCTGGGGCTTAAATCAAGGTAGTTTGGCTCTTAACCATGACACTAGATCATACCCTTTCAATAAAACTGGTTTTATTGATTGAAGCCCAATATTCTTTTCATGACATTTTGCATTTCGTTAATATGCAAATTTTAAAATAAATTAAATGAAACTGTGGAGAACTTATTGACTTTTGCCTCCCTGGATATAATGTCTGTGAAATGCAGGCGTCACTTTAATTTGTAGGTAGAATGGAAATAGTTTTGGTACAGAATTCTTTTTGCTTTTAAAAAGGTAGAAGATGAGAAACTAATCAATGATACTGAGAAAAAAGGACTGTGTCCCTTTGGGCTATTCATATAGAAATGTGAGAAGTATCTGCAAATTAACTCATATTTTAACTATACCAAAACATTGGCTCTTATTTTTGGGGTATTTGTGGATCACTTCACAAGTCTGAGACCAGCAATGGATTCCTGTTCCATTAGGTAAACAAAGAAAAATAAATATGTATTCAAAAGTTCTGCAAAAGAATTCAGTTTCTGTGAACTGTAAGTTAAGGACTTTCTGCACTAAGAAATTTCTTGATTCTTTAGGACAATTTAAGTTCCCAAAGTTTCATGGTTTCTGGGTTAGGTTCTCTTAACATGTAGCCTAATAATACATACTTAGAAAATTTAAATGATCTATTTTTTTATTTCTAATATTTCCATAAAAACTATTTAGTATTAGTTTCACAATAACTCTCTTACATGGAAAAAGAAAAGTGCAAAATTAGCTTCCCTAGCTTTCTAATAATGTTCTATTTAAGAATATACTTTCTATGAAAAAATTCCATTAATATGTAGTATCTATACATAAAGCATTCAGCTAGATATTAAAAGTTCTTCAATACAAATCCACCAATAGATTAAACCTTTCCAAAGATGTTTTTAATTCCTTCTTCTTCTTGAGCATAAGAAACAGGTGAAACAAATATGATTTAACTATTTTAAAAACAATATAAATGAATTATTTCTTAAATTCTCTAATTGTGTATGCATATGGAAAATGGCTGGATCCTCAACCTTAACCTTACAAATAAATATCTTTAAGAAAATGATATTTCTTACAAAAGTTGTTTCAGTTTAGTTTAGTGTTGTTTCGTATCCTTACCTCTTGATCTTTTTCTGCTTTTCTTTCTAGAGCCTCAAATTCGTCCAAATCATTCTTTTCTTTTAACTTCAATTCCATTTCTTCATTTTCTTTTCTTAGTTTTTCATAGTCCAACACAAGATTATCATAATCAGCACGAAGTGAATTCAACTCACTTTCTAAGTTTTCCTGTTGTAAACAAAACCAGATTTTCAAGCTGAAGAGAATTCAGATTATATATTTGTTTACTTAACTAAAAATTTGGATTAGTCACATAAATTTAACCTTGAATCATTTGGTAGTTTAGGACATTCTCTTTTTCAATATCATCCTAGTGTTTTAGTTTGATCCACAGCAAAATAAAAAATTTGTATTGTGGTAAATTAGCTAACTTAGAACAGATGACTACTTTGAAAGGGGTAGAATTAAAAAACAAAACAAAAAACAAACCATATAAACAAATGCTCTGCCTGTGCCTGACTGGAAAAGTTCATCAGGAGTAGGAGATAAGGTGCATAATGGAAAATCTATTTTATCACAGGTCCTTAAGCTCCTTAGGAATAAAGCTGATGATTTACCTTACCTGTCTGATACAAATTTTATTTTATTTTTCAGATGGCTTTGAATTAGGAGTGAAACAGAGGTATTACTTATTGATCTCTAAAACTCTATCCACTTCTAGGTTTTTGCCATCCTCAGCAGAGACCTGCTTCAGTTTTCTATACTTTTATGATAAAGAGATAAATTTTACCATACAAATCCATCAGTGGGCAGATTAACTAAACCTTCCCAAAGATGTTTTTAATTCCTTCTTCCTCTTGAGAATAAGCACAGGTGAAACAAATATGAGTTAAAAAAAACAATCCACAATCAATAAAAACCAAAAACTAAGACCAGGGATTTTATAAAATCAACAAGCTTCTGGAGTATGCTTTAGGGACAACAAAACCACTTTACCAATAATACTTAACTAATTATAGTAACTAATTTATGACTAATTACAGTGGTTAGCTAATAATAATTCCTAAGAAGGTTCCAATTTTATTCCAAAATTAACATGAAATTACTTTAACTAATACATATACAGAACTATATCTTTTTCTTTGAACATTAGCAGCTGGGAAAGTAAACATGGAATCTACATTTACTAAGATATTCACTATTAGGAGTCCTTATTCCTAAAGTTGTGATAAGACCATATATAATACATTTACTTTTATTTTTCATTATTATTTGGCAACATTACCTCTCCCCAATGTATTATTGTACTATAGGCCTGAGAATTTTGACACTTTTAATATCAGCCATTTTTTTTTTTTTTTTTTTTTTTACCCTTAGGAGATTTTCCAAGGCAAAACAGAAGAAAGTAAATCATAGATACCAAAATCTGCTGGTAATGGACTGAAAGTTTTACCTACTACCATACACCCATTTTATAAAGCTTTTAGCTTCCCTTTGGATGGCACAATTATCAGCTGTGAGTCTAATGAGTGAAGAAACCTTAATTAGAACCAACACTGTTACTGAAATTAAGTCAGAGGCATAATGTGCTATAACAGTGGTTGGCAAACTGTGGTTCGTGAGCCACATGCGGCTCTTTGGCCCCTTGAGTGTGGCTCTTCCACAAAATACCATGGCCGGGGCGAATCTATTTTGAAGATGTGGCGTTAGAAGAAGTTTAAGTTTAAAAAATTTGGCTCTCAAAAGAAATTTCAATCGTTGTACTGTTGATATTTGGCTCTGTTGACTAATGAGTTTGCTGACCACTGTGCTATAACAATAGTAAACACCAGTAACAAGTGACTTTAAAGAGTAAAAGGATAATGTTCCATAAAATACATTCAAGTTACCTGACTTAGTAGCTTTGTTGCTGGATTCCACTCTATATCCGTTATTGTATCAAGGGTGTTACTGAAAACATCAGCCTCTGAACAGACAGCTGTTAATTAGGGGAAAAGAAATTTATACATAAATATGCTAGTAAGTTTCCTAAAACTCAAAGTATAGATTATTAAAAGAATTCTGATCAGATGTAATAAGCTCAAATTAGTTATTATGTGCTCATAGCATGACTGCCAAGAATACATTAAGAACAGATGTGATTGTATATATTATTTTGTGAATTGAGATTACTGGCTAGAATTAATCATAAAATATAGGCACCTTAACACAATATAGGTAAAAAGAACAAATTATGAATTTGAGATTTGATCACTGTTAAGTAGTTTTTTAAATGCCCCTAAATTACTTCAAGTGTTAGACATAGCTTGGAAAATTTTCTGTGTAAATTCCACCTTTTTAAGATTAGCAACGTTTAAGGGAGATGTTATATGAATAGTAATTTAATTGGATAAAGACTAGAACAAAAACAATAAAAATATTTGTCTTATGTAGTCTAATGACAGTGCATCATTTTTAGGAGACCTGGAAATAGAAAATGTCATGAGGACTCTACAACCAGAACACCCAGGGACCAGCTGCGAACCCAGGAACACTGGATTTCAAGCAGCGTGAATAGGCGGACTAGGATGAGCTCTGCACCTTCTCACAGAAAGGTCAGATTTCGCCTAGGGAAAGGAGAGAGAGAGCTACATAACCAGACACATGGAGAAGAGAGATCATGGGGAGACAAAGAAACAGCCCGCATATGAAAGAAAAGGAGGCATCACCAGAAAAAAAAGTAAACAAAATGGAGGCAGGCAATATGTCACAGAAAGAATTCAGAGATATGCTCATAAGGTCGCTGAAAAGAATGGAAGACAAATTCAACAATATGTGTAAAAACCAAGAGGAAATGAGGAAGAACCAAGAAGAAATGAAAAATGACATCGCTGCTATAAAGAACTCAATAGAAAGCATTAACAGTAGACTAGAAGAAGCAGAGGCCCGAATCAGTGAGCTAGAAGACAAGGTAGGAAAAAATACCCAAGCAGACCAGCATCTAGAAAAAAAACTTAAAAAACAGGAGGAGAGCCTTAGGGAACTATGGGACAACATGAAAAGAAACAACATCCGCATAATAGGGAAGCCAGAAGGAGAGGAAACTGAGCAAGGAATAGAAAACCTGTTTGAAGAAATAATGACAGAAAACTTCCCTGATATAGGGAAGAAAAAACTCACAAATCCAAGAAGCTCATAGAGCCCCAAACAAAATGAACCCCAAAAGACCGACGCCAAGGCACATTATAATTAAATTGGCAAACACCAATGACAAAGTAAGAATCTTAAAAGCGGCCAGAGAGAGACAGAAAGTTACCTACAAAGGATCCCCCATCAGACTAGCAACTGATTTCTCAACAGAAACACATCAGGCCAGAAGGGAATGGAATGAAATATACAAAGTCATGCAAAGGAAGGGTCTGAATCCATGAATACTGTACTCAGCAAGGCTATTAAAATTTGAGGGTGAAATCAGGAGCTTCACATACAAAAAAGGACTAAGGGAGTTTAATGCCACCAAACCAGCAATGCAAGAAATGCTAAAGGGTCTGCTGTAAAAAAAAGAATAGGAAGCGAAGAAGGAACACAGGGGTAAAGAATAAAAATGGCGAAAAATAAGTACCTATCAATAATAACTTTAAATGTAAATAGATTAAATGCCCCAATCAAAAGACATAGGGAAGCTGAGTGGATAAGAAAATATGACCCATATATTTCCTGTCTACAGGAAACCCACTTCAGAAAAAAGGACTCACACAGACTGATAGTGAAGGGATGGAAAAGGTTTTTCAGGCAAATGGAAATGAAAAAAAAGCTGGGAGAGCAATACTTATATCTGACAAATTAGATCTCAAAATGAAGGATATAACAAGAGATAAGGAAGGCCACTTCATAATACTAAAGGGAGCAATCCAACAAGAAGACATAACTCTGGTAAACATATACACACCCAACACAGGAGCACCCAAATACATAAAAAACTTCTGGAGGATATCAAGGGAGAGATTGACAGCAATACAATCATAGTAGGGGACTTTAATACCCCACTATCACCATTGGACAAATCCTCTAAACAAAAAATCAGCAAAGAAACATCAATCCTAAATGACTCACTAGATCAGATGGAATTAATTGACATCTTGAGAACATTTCACCCCAAAGCCACAGAATATACATTCTTCTCAAGTGCACATGGGTCATTTTAAAAGATAGACCACATATTGGGTCACAGGCAAAGTCTCTTCAAATTCAAGAAGATAGAAATCATATCAAGCATCTTCTCAGATCACAATGGAATAAAACTAGAAATCAACTACAATAAAAACAATCCAAAAAAATAAAACACCTGGAGGCTAAATAGCATGCTATTAAACAATGACTGGGTTATCAGAGAGATCAAAGAAGAAATAAAAAGCATCATGGCAACAAATGACAATGAAAACACAATAATCCAAAATCTATGGGACACAGTGAAAGCAGTCTTGAGAGGGAAGTTCATAGCTCTACAAGCCTACCCCCAAAAATAAGAAACAATGGTAATAAATTATCTAACCCTACAACTCAAAGAGTTAGAAAGAGAGCAACAAGAAAAGCCGAGTGTAAGCAGAAGCAAGGAAATAATAAAGATCAGAGTGGAGATAAACGAAATAGAGACAAAAAAAACAAACAATACAAAAGATCAACAAAAACCAAGAGCTGGTTCTTTGAAAGGATAAACAAGATTGATGAACCTCTATCCAGGCTCACCAAGAAGCAAAGAGAGAGGACCCAAATAAACAAAATCAGAAATGAAAGAGGTGAAATAACAACCGATCCCACAGAAATACAAACGATTATGAAAAAATACTATGAACAGCTCTATTCCAACAAAAAGGACAACCTAGATGAAATGGACATATTCCTAAAAAAATACAAGCTCCCAAAACTCAACCAAGAAGAATAAAAAAACCTGAATAGGCTGATAACTCAAGAAATTGAAACAGCGATCAAAAATCTTCCAGCAAACAAAAGCCCTGGTCCAGACAGCTTTACAGAGTATTCAAAGAAGAACTAAAACAGCCTTGGGCAAACTACGGCCGGCGGGCCGGATCCGGCTGTTCTATCCGGTTCTCTTGCTCTCCCCTCCGCTCCTTTACTTTGGATTTATATTAGTTCACATAAACACTCCATCCATGCTTTTGTTCCGGCCCTCCAGTCCAGTTTAAGAACCCATTGTGGCCCTCGAGTCAAAAAGTTTGCCCACCCCTGAACTAAAACCTATCCTCCTCAGCTATTCCAAAAAATTCAAGAGGAAGGCACACTTCCAAGCTGTTTCTATGAAGCCAGCATTACCTAATCCCAAAACCAGATAAAAACACCACAAAAAAAGAGAACTACAGGCCAATATCCTTGATGAACATAGATGCTAAAATCCTCAACAAAATTCTAGCAAATCAGATTCAGCAATACATTAGAAAGATCATACACCATGACCAAGTGGGATTTATTCTGGGGATACAAGGATGGTGCAATATCCGCAAATCAATAAATGTGATACATCCCATAAACAAATTGAGAGACAAAAATCACATAATCATATCAATTGATGCAGAAAAGGCATTTGACAAAATCCAACACTCTTTCTTGATAAAACTCTCAGGAAAGTGGGAATAGAGGGATCATACCTGAACATAATAAAACCCCTATATGACAAGCCTACAGCCAACATCATACGCAATGGGCAAAAACTAAACCCATTTCCCCTAAGAACAGGATGACCACTTTTACCACTCCTGTTCAACATAGTACTAGAAGTACTAGCCATAGCGATCAGACAAGAAGAATAAATAAGAGGCATCCAAATTGGAAAAGAAGTAAAACTATCCTTATTTGCAGATGACATGATACTATACATAGAAAACCCCAAAGACTCCATCAAAAAACTACTAGACTTAATAAATGAATTTGGCAATGTAGCGGGATACAAAATTAACACCTCGAAATCTATGGCCTTTTTATACACCAATAATGAACTCACAGAAAGAGAAATGAAAAAAACAATCCCATTTACCATCACACCAAAAAAATTAAGATATCTAGGAGTAAACTTAACCAAGGACGTAAAAGACCTGTACTCAGAAAACTACAGGACACTGAAAAAAGAGATAGAGGAAGAAATAAACAAATGGAAGACCATACCATGTTCATGGATTGGTAGAATCAACATCATTAAAATGTGCATACTACCTAATGCAATCTATAGATTCAATACAATACCTATAAAAATACCAATGGCATATTTCAAAGATCTAGAACAAACTCTCCAAAAATTCATCTGGAATAAAAAAAGACCCCGAATAGCCACAGCTGTCCTGAGAAAGAACAAAGTTGGAGGGATCACAATACCAGATTTCAAGCTGTATTACAAAGCCATGGTTCTCAAAACTGCCTGGTACTGACACAGGAAGAGACATATAGACCAATGGAACAGAATAGAGGACCCAGAAATTGACCCAAGCTATTATACTCAATTAATATTTGACAAAGGAGGCAAGGGCATACAACGGAGTCAAAACAGCCTCTTTAATAAATGGTGCTGTGAAATTTGGTCAGATACATGCAAAAAAAAAAGAAACTAGATCACCAACTTACACCATACACAAAAAAGAAACTCAAAATGGCTAAAGGACTTGAATGTAAGATGGGAAACCATAAAAATCCTACAAGACTCCATAGGAAGCAAAATTGTAGACTTATGTCGTAGCAATATCTTTACAGACACAGATCCTAGGGCAGTGGTCAGCAAACTCATTAGTCAACAGAGCGGCAAACCGCGGCTCTCGTGCTGCAGTTTGCCAACCGCTGTCCTAGGGCAAGAGAGACTAAGGAGAAAATAAACAAATGGGACTACATTAAAATAAAAAGCTTCTGCACAGCAAAAGAAACCATCAACAAAACAACAAGAAAGCCCATTGCATGGGAGAACATATTTGCCAATGTTATCTTCAATAAGGGTTTAATCTCCAACATTTACAGGGAACTCATACAACTTGACAAAAGGAAGATAAACTGTAGACAGCGCCTGGGAAGGCACATGGGCATTCCTTAATTATTGTCAGTTGAACCCAGTGGCATCAGCAAAGCCACGCCCTGGGAACACGCCTTGCCAAAAGGGCAAGGGTGTTGTCAGCTTGACCTTCATTTCAGCCTGTGGTGTGGGGAAGTGGTTTTTGATATTGAAATCCAGCCTAGCACCAGGAATGCTCAGGGCCTACTCAAGAATGCAAATGATCTCCTTTTGTCTTGACCATGTGGTGAAACTTCCTGGTATTTAGGATATAAAATAAACTTGCTAGATTGGCTCCCTGTCCCTGTCTCTCCATCAGAAGAGGACGGTGGTCCCACCCGGTCCCAGCTTTTTCCTTCTATCTCTGTGTCTTGTCCCTTTCTTTTATTTCTCAATCCCCAGCCGCCTCAGGAACTGGACCCATTCTCTAGCCACTCTGGATGCAGAAAGAGAGAAATACCGACAATAAACAATCCAATCAAAAAATGGGCAAGGGATCCAAATAGACACTTTTTGAAAGAGGACATTCAGAAAGCCAAGAGGCATATGAAAAAATGCTCAAAGTTACTAATCATCTGAGAGATGCAAATCAAAACGACAATGAGGTACCATCTCACACCTGTCAGAATGGCTATCATCAACAAATCAACAAACAAGTGCTGGAGAGGATGTGGAGAAAAAGGAACCCTCCTTCACTGCTGGTGGGAATGCAGACTGGTGCAGCCATTGTGGAAAACAGTATGGCGTTTCCTCAAAAAATTAAAAATGGAACTGCCATTTGACCCAGTAATACCACTTCTAGGAATATATCCCAGGAAAACAGAAACACCAATTAGAAAGGATATATGCATCCCTGTGTACAATAGCAGCACAATTTACAATAGCTAAGATCTGGAAATAGCCTAAATGCCCATCAGCAGATGAGTGGATTAGAAAACTATGGTACATCTTTAAAATGCAATACTACTCTGCTATAAAAAAGAAGGAATTCTTACTATTTGCAGCAGCATGAATGGAACTAGAGAGCATTATGCTAAGTGAAATAAGCCAGGCAGTGAAAGAAAAATACCACATGATTTCACTAATTTATGGATAATAAAGAACATTATAACCTGATGAACAAAAAATAGATACAGAGGTAGAGAAGCATTGAACAGACTGTCAAATTATAGCGAGAAGGCTGGGGAATGTTGAGAGATCAACTGAAGGACTTGTATACATGCATATAAGCATAACCAATGGATACAAGACACTGGGGGGGGTGGGGTAAGGGCATGTGCGGGGGGGGGGGGGGGCGGGTAGGGGAGGCCAAGGGAAGGTCAATGGGGAAAAAAAGGAGACATATGTACTACTATTTGTAATACTTTAAACAATAAAATAAAATAAAATAAATTTATTTCACCCTATCTTACCAAAGAAAATTGCTTTAAAGTGTAAAATAAACATAAAAAAAAAGAAAAGAAAACATCATGAATGTTCACTTTCTTATTGTTATCATCATCTCCACTGGAATATGCTTTAGGGACACAAAAGCACTAATCACATCTAACATACACTTTATTTAAATGTGTTTACCCATTAACTGAGATATAATCAGTAAAGTCTCCCATCGTAGGGATACTTTTATAAAAAAGAACTCACATTCATCAATATCTCCTACTGAAGTTATACCGCTCCTTTGTCTTTTTGTTGTATTTATTGGCATATTAAACTCATTTGCATAGTTTGAGTCCTTCATTTTGTTAATTTTGCCAGGGCACCAAGTGACTCTTCGTTTTATTTTTGCCTAAAGAGGAAAAAAAATTAAAATGACCTCACGCAGTTAATAAAACAAGGGAAATAGTTTCCGTTTTTTAAGAATGATTGCCTTGCTATAATTCTTATCAAGCCTAGTTTAAGATCTTATCAGCCTAAGGACATACTGAGATAAGAAAACATACTCAAACTTTTCAAATCAGTGTTTAACCCCATCATAAATTTGATGAAACTATTTAAATTTTCTAAAAAATTGGAATATTTACTTATAAATTTCTCCAGGACTTAGTTGAAAGAAATTGGGTAACACATAATCCTTAAAAGAAGCACCTTTAGGAACCCAGCTTGAAGTGGGAAGGAGCAGACAGGTAGCCCATTTGAATTTCCTCTCACAGGGCCCTTCACAATGCCAATTATCTTCCAATTTGGCTAACTAATGCCTCCACCAGTGCTCCTGGTCTCATTTGTTCCTTTCTCTCGTGGGACCCTGCTCCCTTAATGACCTGTTCATTTGTCATTTTCACTAGGCTCCTTCCTCTCAGCTTTACAAATGCACAAGCCTCTGTTTGCTTTTGATTAAAACAAAAAGCAAAAAAGAAAAAACCACAAAAAAATCTTGACTCCTTACTCTCCTTAGCTACCATTTTCTTTCTGTTTCTGCACCATCTTCTTCCTCATTCCTTCAAAGACACCTACCTCCTGGTTCTTATCCCACTAAGCTAAATGTCCTCACCACTCACTCCTTTCCTGGTTTCTCTTCCTCTGCTCACCTTCTGTTTGTGGTTTTCCATATTTCATAGCTACCATTCTTCTCTTATCCCTCTACTAGTACAAGCATTGTCTGATCTTATTTGATCCTCTCAACAATCCTCTATTACCATATCCATTTAATAAAGAAGCCGAGGGTCCAAAAAGTTTGGAGAAGTTGTGTACAATCTTACACCCAATTGGTGGCTGAGCCCAGGCCTGTAACTTCAGAGCCTATCCACTAACCACTCCACTGCATTGCCTTTCAAGATTTTCTGCATGATATAGGTATTTGTATAATGTAGATATATATCTGTATGACTGCATGCTTTCATGCTCCTACCACACAATATCTTTTTGCTTAAAATAGCCCTTTCCACAGCCTGCTTTGCAAAAGCCCAGTCATTAAAATCCTTCACTTTAAAGACTTTCAGCTCAAATCCATCTGCTCCCAACCCACTCCTGAACCTTGCCATTATAGGAAATTCCTAAACCTAGACCTCCTACTCTATCTAAAGTTCCTATCCTTCCACCTCATTGATTCAGTCAATTCCATTTTGGCGATCAAGCTTAAGAGGGAGCTCTATTTCCTTGATCCACTTCCTTCTTCTTGCCAGCTCCCTCTTGGTTCTCATCTCATCATCTTAGATTCCATAGATGATCACTTGAATCATGCTTTTGGGTCAACAGCCTCAAATTATTTGACCCATTCTCTGTTCCTTACACCTATTCCAACCCAGTGAACACTCAATGAATTACACTACCTCCTCAGCCTTTATCAATCTCCTGGTTTCTCTTCCTCTGCCCACCTTCTGTCAGAGCCATACAGCCAGAAGTCTGGCTGCTAACATCACCTGGGTCTTTAATGCTGCCTGGCCGCACTCCTCTCCACGTGGGCTTTCTTTTCCATTATTACAAAGGCTAACCTATTGCAAACCCTTAGCACAGTGGTTGGCAAACTCATTAGTCAACAGAGCCAAATATCAACAGTACAACGATTGAGATTTTTTTTGAAAACCGACTTCTGCGCATGGGCCACGAAGTTTCAGTTGCACTGTACTTGCGTGCCCACACGTAGTATTTTGTGGAAGAGCCACACTCAAGGGGCCAAAGAGCCGCATGTGGCTCGCGAGCCGCGGTTTGCCGACCACTGCCTTAGCGTGTCTACAAACTTGTGTCTTTACCATCTCCTGCCACCACAGCATAAAAAAAATAAACTTCCTATTTCACAAAGAAAATATAAGCCTAAATTTATGAAAGCATTACTTGCACTGAAGCCTATCCTTTCCTCTGTCCTTGTTATAATAAACAGGTGTTTCTCCCTCTACCTAAGTCCAGACCTTCTGCTGTATTAAAGATGCCATCCCTTTGGGCCATCTCAACCCACTGCAAGGTGGCTTTCACTCCCAACACATAACACAAATTGCTTTTGCAAATGAGCTTCTTGTTTCTAAATCCCAATTTTTTTTGGTCTACATGTATCTTATTGAACTTCTCAGTAGAATGTGACACACTGCCTCTCTGGAATAGTCTCTTCCTCTCATGACCACATTCACTTGTTTCCTTAACTCTACAGCTTACCCCTAGGCTCCTTTATGGATTCTTCTTCTCTGCCTTTCTTTACCTACAAAGTTGCTGTTTCTTAGGGTTTTGTCTTTGGCCCTCTGTGTTCTCAACATGTTCCCAAAGCAAGCTCATCCATTCACAAGACTTTAATTTGGATCAATCTGTAATGTTTATGTCCAAATGGCTATCTGCATCTCAGATCTTTCACTTGATTTTCATACACTTGCATTTTCAACTATCTGACACCTTTAATGTCTCAAATCCAAACTCTGAGCAGCGTCACTGCTCTATATTCCTTGTCCCTTAATGCAATGAGTACTGCTGCCAGCTATCCAGTAAGCCTAGCAATGCCTGCAAGTCATTCTGGAAACCTCCTTCTCCCTTTCCCTGCCTCCCATATCTAAACACTCACAGACTCCTGTTGAATCGCCCTCCCAAAAAGCTCTTCAGTTTATCCAATATTAGAGCCACCATCCTTGTAGAGGCCCAATCAATCTGATGTGCATACCAGCTCTACACCTTTCTAAAATGCAATTCTGATCATGTTACTTACAAGGCTTTGTTCCTGTCCTTAGCATAACGTAAAGTTTAAAACTTTCGATGTGATTTAAAATGCCCCTGCCACCAGAACATTTTAAGTCCAAGAAACATGTTTTTTTTTTCCACAACTTCTGTACATGTAGATGTCTTCCTGAACCACTCATCCCTACATCTTTAATTGGGCTATTTTCTAATCATCACTCAGTCAATACATAGTTCTTGAGGTCTTCTATATACCTAGCATGGTGATTTGAACATAATGTATATTAATAATAACCTTAATAGCAAATCTTTACTGAGGGTTTGCTATATGGAATGTTAAACACATTCTATATTACTTCTCACATCAATCCTATAAGGTAGGGATCAGGCTGTCTCACTGATTAGGAAACTGCAGCAAAGTATCTATACTTATAAAAGGGGAGTATGCTAATTAGACTGGGAGACCTTTCAGACATCCTGGACAAAGCCATGGTGGCGGGGCCGAGGCAGAGGCAGTTAGGAGCAATCAGGTCGGCGGGGTGGGGGGGGAGTTGGGGGTGAGCTGGCCGGCGGGGAGGGGGGGTCAGTTGGGGGCGATCAGGCCAGCGGGGGTAAGGGGGGGCAGTTGGGGGCGATCAGGCCAGCAGGGGAGCAGTTAGGAGGCAATCAAGGCTGGCAGGGGAGCAGTTAGGGGGCGATCAGGCTGGCAGGCAGAGGCGGTTAGGGGCGATCAGGCAGGGAGGCAGGCAAGTGGTTAGGAGCCAGTGGTCCTGGATTACAAGAGGGATCCCGGATTGGAGAGGGTGCAGGCCGGGCTGAGGGACTCCTGCTCCTGTGTACAAATTTCTATTTGGGCCTCTACTCTATAATAATGAAAGCATAATATGCTAATTAGACCAGACGTCCTTCCGGATGAAGCTGGGGCTGCGAAGGAAGCCGGGGTCTGGGTGCCAGAGGGAAGCTAGTGCCGGCAGTGGGGGGGAAGGAAGGCCTACTCTTGCACGAATTTCGTGCATTGGGCCTCTAGAATTTAAGAAATTGCTTAAGGCCCAGAGTTAGGAACTGACAGAATTGGGATTCAAATCCAGGCAGTTCAGCTCCAGAGGTCATTCTCTTAACTATTACACCACCAGACCCCAAAAATATCTGCTGGACAACAGATATCCAACTGTTCTAGTAGAAACAAAAAGAACACATACTGGGAGCCAGAATTCTGATCTCTATGTTGACTTATATTCTAGTTCAATTTTCCTGAGATGAATATTTGTTTAAAGAGAAAATATTCCCACTCTAGATGTCTGTGGTTCCCAATCACCTAATCAATTTTATTAGAATTTCTTAAGAAGCACATTTCAAATCTATTCCTTGATTATATACCAGACTTCTTGAATTTGTATCTCTGCATGTGGGAATCAGGAATGTGTACAGGCAAATACACAAAAAGTTCTGAGTTTCTTGAATATACTGTATCAAAGGATAAGAAATACATAACTAGAGAATAAACATATAGGAATGCCAATTCTATTCTCTATATACCAAGTTTAAGCTGTCAACATTTACATTTTTACCTTTAATTCCTGTTGTGATGTGAGGGAAGAAGAGGTCACCAGCATTCGTGTTAAGTTTTGAATTTTCTCAATCTGTACTTTTTGAAGCAGATCTTTTTCTTCCAAAAGTTGAGCCAATTGGTCTTTTTCCATTGCCTGGGCCCGAGTCTCTATAGAAACCTACAGAACATAATATTCAGTTATATTAATGAATATGGCTAGGTTTCAAAACCTTGAAAAGTAACCTAAAAGAATATAAATTTTTGAGAACCATGAACATTTTAATGTTACTAAAATAAAATACTCTACCTGCAGAACACCAATATGCAGTTACCATAACAGTTTCTCAATCTTATAATAAAACCAGTAAAATATACAGTTCTCCTCATATGCATACTCAGTATGCCATGTATAAGATTGTAACAATGCTGTTAGAGCAATTCTATTTAAACAAAAAAAAAATAAATAAATAAAAGGAAGGGAGAGGGAGAGAGAAACATCGATTAGAGACATCTATCGAACACCTCCTGCATGCCCCCTACTGGGGATCAAACCGGCAACGTGGGCATATGTCCTGACCAGAGTTGAACCATGACCTCCTGGTTCATAGGTCAATGCTTAACCGCAGAGCCACCAGCCGGGCTAGAGCAATTCTATTAAGTGCCTGAAAATATATAACATGCAGAGAAGTCAGAAAAGTAGAGACCTGAATACCTACAGCAAAAGAAGAGATTTTTTTTTTTTTAAGACTACCATATGGTATCTCAGAGTTCATCTTTTAAAAGATCACTTGGGGACCATAATGATTAAGACAAATAAATTACAATGACAAGTGATCATGCTATTTTATTAGATTGATACTGCAGGGTTAGAAAAGGAATTCAAGATAACATGAAACTACAGAAAGTAGTTTTAGAGGCTGTTACATGTAAAGAAGGTGTGTTTGCAAACAAAGAACATTTTGAACTTGAAAAACACTCTTACATGTACTATTACCAATAATTTAGTCAAACCTTTTCTTCTGTGCAAAAGAAATCAATAGCTTATAGAAATAATAGGAGTTTTTATAAATGCATTTGCTTCTGTTGGGGAGAATTACTTGGGACAATTTTTGTCTCCAAAGAATTTGCTAAGTGTTGTATAAAATATTATGTTAAATCTGCATAAAATCAGGATTAAAAATGTATTTGTTAGTAAAAAAAAAAAAAAAAAAAGTAGTTTTATGTAACCATACATGGTTTCCCTTTTTAACTCACTTCCCTATATTTGTGACAATTTTTAAAAAGTATCTGCTTAGCCTGGCTGATGTGGGTCAGTGGTTGAGCATTGACCTATGAACCAGAAAGTTTCAGTTCGATTCCTAATCAGGGCATGCCCAGGTTGCAGGCTTGATCCCCAGTGGGGGGCGTGGAGAAGGCAGCTGATGAATGATTTTCTTTCATCATTGATGTTTCTATCTCTCCTTCTCCCTTCCTCTCTGAAGTCATAAAAATATATTTTTTTAAAAAAGGTATTTACTTGGTCCATTTAAAAATCTCAAATTTTGCCCTTTGGAAATGAAAAATGAAAAATGAAATAGAAAATAATTGCAAGAAACCAAATCTTTCAGTTTATAGTGAATTAAACTAAAACTTTTGAGTTATTTCTTCTTAGTTGAAAACTGTTTTAAAGTTAGGTCACATGACACATATATTGATGATTTTTCTGAACATTTAGGCAGATCTCAATTCTATTTCTGTCCCCTTCTTTACTGAAATACATGGTTCAACATACCTCCTCTAACTGTTTTTTAAGGTCCATTATTTCTTTTCTATATCTTTTCAGGAGAGCTTCATCACTCGATACCTCATTTACATAAGGAGTATTCTTCATATATTTAGCAGTACTGGCAAACTGGAAAAAAATATGAGTGTTAAGTGCTCGAAACTAAAACATTTATTTTAGTCAATATTTAGGTTTCTTGTAGTTAAGTTTTGTAGAGAAAAATCAATGCTCTTTCAGGATGGCTTAATACTTTTCAACACAAAGAACATTCTGTGTGCTGTAACAATTCCTGTAACCTACCCTGAAACTGAAATATCTTAAAGGAGAGTCAACTATTTTAAAGACAGATGGTGACAGAAAACCTATAAACACTGCTTACTAGAATCCCATCTACCCTTCAAAATCCAATGCAAATTGTTCCCTCTACCTGAAGCTTTGCTTTAAGTCAAAAGTATCTGTTCTTTCTTTGAATTCTATCCTACTTATTAGTCACATAACTATTAGTCCAAGGCAATTATGTTGGAAAACAGTTTAATCTTCCCCATAAGACTATAAATTCTGTGAAGTCAGGGACTCTATCTTCTATCTTTGTTTCTCTGACAGTACCTTGATCCAGTGCTCTATAGCTCTTTAAAGCAATTTTTCTTAAAGTAATTATCAGAAGTAACTTTAAGTGGTAACATGGTGACCATTAAATCACTGAACCCTTCTTTGAAAAAGCTATTCTATTGAAATTTCTCATCTTTCTTTTAACTCCCTCTCCCCTGCAACAAAAACAAACCCAAAACAGAAAGTACAGGCTTTAAGCTCAGAGTCAAGGCATGCAACAATTAGCTAGCAGGAATTTAAGAATTATTGTTATAAAGACAAACACTTTTTTGAATCAACTTCCACCTGTTGCAAGTGATTCTAGTTTTCATTTATGGGACTGATAAAAAGTATCCTATAATAAATTAAGTAAAAAAGTGAGTTATTTAGATAAAAATATCATGTTAATTTCAGTAAAAGTGTTGGATATGGCAAAAATTGTGGAGATGAGACACGAATGATTAAAATCTGGGAAAATTAAAAAATTCTATTTAGTAGACAGCACATTAATTTTAACAGGTTTGTTATGTCAATGAAAAAAAGAAAACACAGCTAGCCTGGCCGCTGTTGCTCAATGGTTGGAGCATCAGTCCACACAAAGGGTTGTGGGTTCAATTTCCTGTCAAGGGTTGCAAGTTCGATTGCTGGTCCTAGTCGGGGTGCTCACAGGAGGCAACCAATTGATGTGTCTCTCTCACATCAATGTTTCTCTCTCTTATCTTCCTCCTTCCCTTCCATTCTCTCTTAAAAAAAAAATCAATAGAAAAATGAATAAAAACAAAAAACCCAAAATAAAACCAAAAAACCTACAGCTAAGCTTAGTAGGTATTTTTTTTCTTTTTTAAGGTGATTTCCCCCCAAATTAAGATGAGATAAAAAAAAAAAATCAAACTCACCTGGAGAGTACTAAGAGTTTCATCAAAAGACACTGGAGTAATTGTGCAGATAATACGTGTTTTGGCATTTCCTCCCAAGGAATTCTGGAGAATTCGTGTTAATTTGCTATCTCGATAATTTATGAAACCCCTGGGTGAGAAATGAGTTTGGGAAGAAAAAGAGTAAGAATTTTTATATAACAAAAATGATTACTTTATTAATGCAGAACTTTAAAGTAGCTACAGCTTTAAAAATAAATTCTTTTCAGGTTAAAGAGGGCAGATAAAAATTACTGACTACTAATATTTAAAATAAGTTAATTTAGCTGGTCATAGTCATAGGTATAAGAAGTCATGCATGCTCACAGAATCACAAAAGCTTTTGAATATCTGAAAGAAATCAGCACTTTTATTTGTCACTGAACTATAATAATTTTCAACCTCATGAAAAATGTAAGCATTAACAGGTAAATGACAATGGGATAAACTTACCCAACTTGCCCATCACTAAGTTTCTTGATCACTTGTCCCAAAATAAATAAACTTCGATTTATATTACAGCCTTCCTTAAGTCGCACACCTGCATTTATTAAACAAATATGAAAACTAAAATTGATTTCTGTACTACATGATGAACTTATTTACCAGTAAGTTATACGATAAATTAGAAATAAAAGGGTCAGATGCTAATGTCTATGCTTTCGACTAGATCTGAGCCCACCTTTTATACCACTGGTAGAAGGAGCTCTCTCCCTATTCCTCCCATCTATTGAATGAATCAGCAAAGTTGTCATCTGAGAGAACTAGCAAAAGGAAAATGACTACGAATCAGAAGGAGGAAAAGCCCATTTCCCAGAAGAGCCTCTGACTCCTCAGTTCAAATCTATTTTTTCCAAACCTCACAAGCAACTGTAGACTTACAATGAAGTTAGTTCCTATAGGCTCACAACCAAAAAAGTTTTCATTTTAAAATTGTTAATATGCTCAAATGGCTCAAACATTAAAAAAAAAAAGTACATTGAAAAAGCTCTCTGTCACTTTTTTTAAAAAAATATATTTTTATTGATTTCAGGGAGGAAGGGAGAGATAGAAACATCAATGATGAGAGAGAATCATTGACCGGCTGCCTCCTGCACGAGCCCACAACCTGGGCATGTGCCCTTGACCAGAATCGAACCTGGGACCCTTAAGTCCACAGGCTGACGCTCTATCCACTGAGCCAAACTGGCTAGGGCTCTCTCTCACTTTCATGCTTCATTCAACCTATTCCTGTTTCTATTCCAGCAAACCATTTTTATTAGTTTATTTTTCTAGAGATTTTTATAAATATAAGTCCATACATATTACTTTCTCCCCTTTCTTTTTTACACTAATAATAGTATACTAAATACACTACTTTTTCATTTGGCAGCTGTTATTTCAGGTGCATTATTCAGCTATGACTATAATATTGCTGCTAAACAAGCCAGCTTAAAACAACAAGCATTTATTTCTTATTTACAGGTCTGAGAATTCACTGGTTTGGTGGATATAGGCCACCCTCAGCTGAGTGTGTCTATGTCAGGCTGAAAGAAATTAATGTAGAGAGGCTTGACATCTTTATGATTGTGAACCTTCCCATCTACGTATGCTTTTCCATTTGTGTAAGTATATGGGTATGTTCTTCAGGTCTGTTTTAAAGTTTTCTTTATGCTGGTCTTGTGAAATTTTTGTTGAGTTTCATCCCAGGTATTACATCCTTTAAGTCATTGCTGTAAATGGAGTCTTTTGTACGCTTAATATTCTAATTGGTTGTTGTTTGTATCGTGAGAGTTATTAATGTCAGCATATTAATTTTGTACCCCACTACCTTTCTGAATTTCCTTACTGATTATGACAATTTGGTTTTCATGGTACTCTCAGGAGCTTTCCAGCTATATAATCCTAATATCCGCACAGTTTTAGTTTTTAATTGATGCTACAGTAGCCTGAAGTAACTAGAAGGTGATTTTTGCATTAAAGACCTTTATCACAAAATTATTATTGCCATTACGTTATTAGTTTCTAAAATGCATGCTAGCACTTTTTATTCTGTAAAAAAGGAAAACATTCAAACCAACACTGCATGAGTTTTCATTACCTTCAGCACCTGTTTGAGCAGCTCTTTCACTGCCTGCAAGATCAACCAAATTCTGAAAGAGATGGAAATAAATCTTTAGGAAGGGTAACCTGACATAATGAAATCCAAACTGAAAGAACATTTTTAATGCATGGCTTATCTGAACACCACTCTTATACCGCTGTCTCTCACCCCACTGTCTAGGCCTTCTCTTTTCTGAGTCCAACTGATCTCTATTCCGTGTTCCTTAACTATACTGTATCCTCCATAATGCTGACAGAATAGGTTCTCTGGTTCCTACACAAAGTTCAAAACCTAACCACGGTGAACATGATTCTTTACAAGCTGGCACCTGTGTTGCTCCAACATTATATCTATTCATTGCTTACTCTTAACTACTCACTAAATGGAACTACATGCACTATGCCCTACACACCTCATGTGCTTCCACACTTGCAAGTGCTATCTTTTGCCACTCCCCTTTAGTTAGTTTGAATGTTCTAGTATGCCTTTACTCATTATTCAGGACCAAAGGCAAATGTTACCTCCTCGATGCAGTTTTGCCAACTTTACCCTTCATCCCACCTTGAATGCATTGCTTTTCAACTGTGTACAGAGAGGTGTTTACAGCTATGACTTATTCTTATAGTGCTGAGCTAGTCATTTGTATCTCCCAACACATTGAAGCATCTTTAAAAGCACAGGCCCCTCTTCATTTCACAAATGTTGTTGAAAAAAGTGACTGCCTGTCATGCTGCAGATGGTTTGTTGGGTACTAGGAATACAACGTGAACCGGACAAATGAAGGCTCCTGCTCTCAGAGAGCTTATCTTCTACATGGGGTGGGATGAGGAGAGGAGAAAGTTGGTGAGAAGAGAGAAAAAGACACACAGATTAAGAAACATTTCATGTAAGTGTAATACAGGTAATTTAAAGAGTGCTGGGAGAGAAGAGGAAGGGACAGAGAAAGGTCTTCGGATTGGGTGGTTGGGGAAGGCCTTCCATTAAACCAGGGAACCTTTTTTCTGCCAAGGGCCATTTGGATATTTATAATGTCATTCGCTTAATATAATTCAGTTAATATAAATTTATGTTGCTATGAATAAAGCTCCTAGATTTATTGAATTTCCAGTCCTGCCAGTGGTTATCTTGGCAGGGACAGACTAAATATCCAGCCCGCAGGGCGGACATTCCCCACCCCTTGCATTAGACTAAGATTAGAAATGACAGAAAAGAGGGAGCCAGCCATGCAAAGACCAAGGGAACTGTATTTAAGAATAAAGAATAGACAGTACACCCAGTCACAAAGTAATAACAAGGTTAGTGCATTCAAAACATAGAAAGGGCGGCACTGGAGGAGTGAGTTAAAGATAGGACAAGATAGGGTAAGAACTCTGGATTTTCTAAGTGCAAGGGGAAATTATGAGAGGGCTTTAAGCAAGAGTGACATGTCTTGATTTAACTTTCTGAAGGATCAACTGTGAAACCCGAGGTGGAGAAAGGATTGGGGAGGGTCAAGAGAGGCAGCAGGGAGCCCAGATAGGAATGTGAGTGTGAGACAATGGTGGCTTGAGCTAGGCAGGGAGCAGTGGAGACAGTAAGTAGTGGAGGGATGTTTTCTTTATTCTTTCATCTCCAGAGCCCAGTACTATGCTCACAACATGGTAAAGGCTCAATAAATATTCTTAATGCATTTAAAGTCAGAGATTTAAATTATTTCTCTGTGGAGACTTGCAGGAATGGCAGGTAATTCTGTACCATTACTCTGTAGTTCTATCTCAGATACTTCTTTCTCTAAAATACTCAGAGAAGTCTAATCTTTTTTGTAGAGTATTTATTACAGATAACCCAGATACATAATAACAGGGCAAAGTGGTGATGAAGGCAGTATGAATTAAGGTATAAGATGGGAATGAGCATTAGTATTCAAAGATATAAAGAATATATAAGAGAGGAGCTCATGTGGAGTAGAAAGAAGTAAAGTTAGATGGCCCAAGAGTGGCCAGATCTTGACTATGGGAGAGACACAACAAAATCAGTACTTAATAACATTTGAAATGAAGATCAAAGTCATGAAGCCAGGTCCAGGAGAATGATATAGCAATTTAAGAGAGATGAGTACCTAAATGAGTATGACACCCAGGAGAATGTTGAAAGATAAAATCAGTAAGAAATGGTTATAACTGGATAAAAGGGAAGGCAGAAAAAGAGCCAAAATGACTTGGGTTTCCAGCCTATGTGACCAGGACAATGCTGGTACAACTGGAAAAAAAGGAATACTTACTATGATAGGAAGAAATTAATTTGGTTTTAGACACACTGAAGTTTGAGACAAGAGTGGGACATCCTATATAATAAAAGGTTAATATGCAAACAGACGGAACGGCAGAACAACCGAACGGTGGCTATGATGTACACTGACCACCAGGGGGTGCACACGGAACATGTTGGGTGTGGGCAGCTAGAGGCAGAGTGCGGAACAGGGCGGGGGTTGGCTACGGTGGGATGGTGGTGCAGGTGAGCAGGGGCACCAGACCAAGGTGGGGTGCGGGTCACTGTCATTGGGGCGAGCCTCCGGTGGTTACTGAAATTTCTTTGCTCCTGTGTGCGCCACGGTCCTGCCCAGTGCTCGCTCCTGCTGCTGATGCCGATCCCCCTCACACCCACTGCCGGTGCCAGAGCTGCCGCTCACAGTCACTGCTGGCGCTGGCCCCATTTGCACCCGCTGCCAGAGCCCAGCACCAGTCCCGATTGCTTGGCACTGTCAGCAGGTGCAAGTGGTGGCTGCCGGCCCTGATCACCCCTCAGGGCTTCTCCACCTTCCCCTGTCCTGAGAGATGATCAGGGCTAGCAGCTGCTGCTCGCACCCACTGATGGTGCCAGCCCCGCTCACACCCGCTGCTGGCACCGGCCCCAATCACTCTGCACTGTCAGTGGGTGCGAGTGGGGCCGGTGCTGTCAGCGCATGGGAGCGGTAGTGGCGGGAGCAGGGCTGCCTGCAGACAGGGGACTAGGAGCTGTGGTGGGAGGGGCGGGGTGGGAGCACAGAGGTTGGGCTGAGACCTGTGCTCACCGCAGCCTCGCAGCCCACAGTTCCTTTCAAGGTGCACAAATTTGTGCACTGGGCCCCCAGTACCATTATTATAATCATTAGGAAGACATGTATTAGAACTTAGAGACTCTAGATAAAATAAACATTTGGCCATCATTAACACAGAAGTGATAACAATGTCTGAGAGCACGCATGGGAAGTAAGAAAGACCACAGAACAGCCTGTGTGTTTGTTAGAAGGGTAGGAGAAAAGAGGCCACATAAGGGAATAGAGAAGAAGCATAGCTAAGAGAACATGGATCTTATCACAAAAAGGCTAGGAAATGCTCAGCCACCTACAAAGAGTCAGAAAATGATCCTTTAGGGAACACTTCTTCCTAAGAAGATACTTAAGAGTGAGAGGCTAGAAGGTTGTTGGATCAGATGGAACCTATGGTCCCTAAATGAGAGCATCAAACAATATGAGAAAGTCATCAAATGGATCACTGAACATGTCAAGAGTATTAAAGCTAAATTATTAAGAGAAAAGTTGGAAATGTAGTGATATATCACAGACCAGGTTTGGAAAACAAGACTGAAGTTAAATTTTTTGATGTTAAATTAAAGCAAGACTAGTTTACTAAAATAAACTTTGCACTTGTATGGTAAAGTAAGTAAAGTAAACTAGAATTAGATATTTAAGACTGATTTTTCAAAATCTAAAAATGAACAAACATATTATAGATTTATTACTTTTCCCCCTGAAGTTTTCAAATCAAATAGAGTAAACTTAAACATCAAGATAAAGAATTTAGGCCTTGAAGACAGAGAATAAAACAATAATGAATAAGAAGGAAGCATGAAAAGAGACAGAAATGATATAGAACAACAATGTGAGGTTTATTTATGTGAAAAAAGAAATGTTTGCATAATGCTTATAGTCATTTATTCAACAAAGAGGACTGAACATAAACTACAGTATGTACAAGTGTTGGGACTACAAGTTGAATGAGATCTCACTCTTGCTTTCCAGGGATTTACAGTCTAAAACACTGTGTTTATAATATCAACTATACTTTTTTATTTACTTAAGAATGAACTTGAATGTGATTTATTTTTAAACCATCCCACTTAAGTTTTTGTTTATCTCACAAGTCTTAATTCTATTGGCTGAGACTAAAAAGCCAAAAAACAAAGACACTGACTGCCCCCCACCCAATTCCAAGATTATGTGAACTCTTAAATGTGTA